>NC_090931.1:832058678-832361708 GCF_040938575.1 Ambystoma mexicanum
TGAAAGAACACTATACCAAAAATTGATGGGTCATACCTTGAACAGGTTTGCTACTATGTTTACCTCAGTGTCAGATTTACTGACACCTAAACATGGTCTTCCCAACTAGACAAAGCGCAGGCCATCTTTGGGGGGAAAAACACTGGTGGGCTAAGGAATTTCTTTCTCCAACCATGCTAAAAGTGCACTCTCCATTCGATCAGCATCTATAAAACACAGTCGGCATCTGCAGCCCTCTATGGTGCTAAACTATGGGGGCATGTTAATTGCCAGAAATTGGGGACAGCGGAGACCACGTTTTAAAAAATGTTATTGAGACTCCTGCGATGGTTCCCTAATGCTCCACTGCTGCTGGAATGTGGCCTTGAACCCATCATTTCTAGGATAGGTTGGAAACCTGTGTTTTGTTGGATTTGGCTTTGGATAACACCAGAGCTTCTGACATTTTGTGAGGCCTTCTTTAATTTGCCTAATTGTCCAGGAGGCCTTTTACCCCCTTGGGTAATACAGGTTAAGGGGCAGTTGAAAGTGCTTGGTCTTGATGGTATGTGGCAGAGTCCTGAGAACCTAGGGACCAGTACCAAGGAAAAGGTGAAAGCAGCAGTTAAACACCTTTGGTATGAGTCACTTATAAGTAACTGTATAAGTTTAAAATCTGGTCCCGGGAATTTGCATACAAAAACAGTTCTAGGGGCAGAACAGTATCTGGACTTGATTTCGCCACCATATGCGTGTACCCTCTTTATGGAGTTCAGAACAGGCACACTCAGGACAGCGAACTTCACCTGTGGCTGGAACCCTGGCCATTTTGAATCATGCTCCCTTTTGTGATGCATACAATGATTTGAGGAGAGTATATTTATTACCACTTCTCAAAAAAGTCGGTGTTACCCATGTGAACGACGCTGTAGCACTGTGTAAATCAACTACATTGGTTAATTATGTAAATGTTGTGGCAAAATTAATTTATCGAGCTTGGCTACGTAACAATTTCTTAAATAAGCAATTGAATATTGTTTGACCCGCCTCAGTGCCTTTCTATCTGTTCATGTGCTGGCTTTTATTGGATGTATTATATTGTAATTTTTACTTCTTTTATTATGTTCTGATGGTATAATGCCGAATAAAGCAATATGAAATGAAATGACAATGAAATGAAAGAAATCGGATCCACAGTGACTCTACTGCTGGTTCATCGCCCTACACTGATAGCTTGGAGAGAAGTGAAAGAGTCATCTGCAACGGTACAAGCTTTAAATCCAGCAAACTCAAGATGAGTTTCTTTAGCTCTGGCCCAGTCCTCTTCCCATTGACTTGGCTTACCCCAAATGCCTTAATAGAGCAATCTCAGTGAGTCCAGACCACTGCACCCTATCTACCCTCGCTGGACCTCCCATCATAGCAGAGTTACCATCAGCCCTCCCGAAAAGTAGACACCTTGCCATCCACTCCCTCATCAGGCTGAGGAACACTTCCCTCACCACCCTGTCCAGCCACTAGCATGGTTCAGGTAATTCCCTCACCACTACATCGCTACCTTCCCATCAGAGTCCACGGACTAAACCCTGACTCAACGCAGTGGTGAAGAAGGCAAACCATCCACTCTATTTGCACAGGAGGATGCTCCCCCTTATAGACTGGTCGAACAAAGTCACTCTAGTCCAGACCCCCCCCCCCTAATCCTGCTCCACGTGTTCTACTCTAGCAGCATATTTGTGAGAGGGTCCAAGTCCAATATTAGTGGCGGTCAGCAAATACAAAATAAGGCAGCACAGCTGGCCACGGATTCCTAGAAAGGTGAGAGATTCTATCTGGGGCTACAACCAAAAGACCAGGGGCTATAGCCCTCACTAACAATGCCTCTGGTACCTAGGACTCAGGAGCTCTCACCAGCTGTGCCGTAAATCTGTACAGACCTTCCTTTTTCAATTAGCCTTTACCTTTATCAACAGCTGTCCACCAGCCCATTGCATACAGACTAACATCTAGCGTTCTAACTGGTCCAAGCTGGAATGGCGGGACAAACTCCCTAGGCCTAACTCCTGTAGAACAACTGCAGCCAGGGCCCCTGTGAATGTCTAGACACTCTCCCAGAACCACCTAGTGGTCACTGAGGGTGCAGTACATCTAGTGCTACATTTCGGGATCCCTTCTACCTGCTGCCCTAAGAGTCTACCAAGCACAATTTCCAGTTACCTTTGGTGTATGCAATTTCACCTTGAGCTTGTACCCAATACAAAACAGTCATCACCCAGGTAATAGGGCACGGGGAAGATCAAGGCCTTTTTGTGCTAACGGAAGTCCTAACTCCCCTCCTTACGCCCATACCTTTCCTATGATCCCCCTCCTCACCATTTGTCGCTCTGAAGAGGGGTCTCCTGTTGTGCACTACGAAACCCCAGTTAACAAATAAATAAATATGGTGGTGCTAAGTATATTGAATTGGAGTGTTAATGTCCAGAATAAGTGTGCAATGGTGGCAATGTATGTGTAAGACATGAGAATAGATGTGGCTTGTCTCCAGGAAACCCAGCTTTTATTTGTGGAGAGGATACTCATAAATTGCAGTGGAGTGGTTGCACCTAGAGTAACCTCACAAACTGCTTGTAACGTACCATTGCAATTTTGATTTATAACACAGTTATTCGCATATATCAGATGGTTGAAACAGTTGATCAGTGGAGGTTTCTTCAATGCAGAATATACAGGAATTAATTATACCTTGATTTCCCAAAACATAGATGATTAATGTTTTTTACTCAAGATATTGGACTTCTTGGTGAGTTAGCCCATGAAGTATTTTACATGTGGAGCCTATGATATGATTATGTATGCAAGATTGGATCATTCCTTCCCCACATTGTGGGCAGAATATTCTAAAAAGAGGTTATAGTTGAGAGCTTTGGTGGATGAGTTTGTCCTGGTTGATGCATGACATGCCTTGCTTTCAGCTGTAGAGAGTATTATTTGTTTTCACACCTACATGTCCATTATTCAAAAATGTATTGTTTTCTTTCAGGGGCTAAGTGTGTGGAGGGGATGGGGTCTGTTCATGAAGGTATTGTGGGCCTCATTGCGAGTCTGGCAGTAAATCCGCCGAATTACTGCCAAACTCATTTACCGCTCCCGGCACTCGGTCCTGTGGGTTTACCACAGGATTACGAGTGGTGAAAGGGTGGTGTAAATACCCAATTTTGTCCATGGAAATCCATGGGGATTTTGGCAGAATTCCTGTGAGTGATAATTCCGCTGCAGTACTTATGCCGATATTTGGAAGAAAAGTGGAGGATTCACAATCCTTCACTGTTCCTCCAAACTCGGAATTCGGTGATGCAGTAAAAGTGCTGGTGATGGAATTAACACCACTGTTTAAATGCACCGCCAAATCCACAATAGGAACGATTGCTCTGTGAGCATGCAGCCCTAGTCACACGCAATGCCTAGGGGAAGAACAAGATGTATCATAGGCCCTGCTCCTTGTATCAGAAGCTGCTCACTGACTCAGAGTTCATGGAGTGCATCTTTGGGAAGTTGAGCAAATACATTTAGGTTAACTGGATCGCATTGCAGCTGGGTTATATAGGACACAACAAAGGTATGCTTATGGGGTTTGGTTACCAACTGTAGGTTTAGGGTGCATCATAAGAAAGA
Source organism: Ambystoma mexicanum (assembly GCF_040938575.1). Lineage (NCBI taxonomy): Eukaryota > Metazoa > Chordata > Amphibia > Caudata > Ambystomatidae > Ambystoma > Ambystoma mexicanum. The sequence goes on from NC_090931.1 coordinate 832,062,330, forward strand.
GGAAGGACATTGGCAGCAAATCGCTAAAATTAAAGCCTTCGGAAATGCAGAATGCAGGGTTGTTGTCCCATGAGCTTGTATTGGCAAGGGCAAGTTTGTACTAAGTGTATCAGAAGAGGATCTCTGTCAATTTAAAATCATACCCTGACAGAATGACAGTTACTAATAAAATGGCGGCCACTCGTTTGGCCAATCAAGTTAAGGAAAGAGTGGGAATTAACCAACCGATTGGCAATTAGAACAAGAGTGGAGTGCTAATTCACGAACAAGCGGCAATTGCTCAGTAAGTCTTAGAATAGTATGCTCAACTCTGTAAACAATATATGCTACCTACACAGGGTACTATAGTATAATACTTAGTAATTCACAAACAAGCGGCAGTTGCTCAGTAGTTCTTAAAATATGATGCTCAACTCTATAAACAAAATATGCTACCTACACAAGGCGATATACTAGAATACTTAGATTCAGTGATATTACCAATCCTGACCACTGATCATTGTCATAGTCTAACTGGAATGATAACCAGATAAGATATTAGTTTTCAATGTGGCTGATATTACTACATTGTAAGGCATTAAGCCCAGATAGCTTTCTGTTGGAGATGTATAGTACTTTTAAGGATATCTGTAATCCAGTCTTAATGAAAGTGGTATATAGCTCACAGAGTAGAAGCCTCAGACTAATGGAGGGGTGCTATTTTGATAGTGATACCAAAAAAGAGAAAGACTCTTACTTAATGGCCTTTGTCCCTTAAATGTGGATATCTAAATATATGCAGAGGTATCGGCTCTGCTGCATTGACAAGAAAAGGCTATTCTCCCGTTTTACACTGGTAAAGGGGATGGGGTAATGTTTGCCATATGTGCAGATTACATGGTTGTATACTCTTCTGAGTCTTTATTGGCTGTTCTGGAAATCTCACACTGTTTGAATTCTGGCCAAAGCTCAATTAATGGCCTGGAATTCCCTGGTGTACACAGATCATGGACCAAATACTTTCTCTTATCTTTGGATAAATGTATATCAGTATCCAGCTGTGTTTGTATTTGTATTTGTATTTTATTTAATTTATATAGCACTTTTATCCAAAGTGCTTTACAAGAGGAACAAGAAAATATAGAACAAGCATTAAATGGCAATTGAATCACAACCAGAAAATAGTACAAGGAACAATTGACATTATTGCTGAGGTAAGGAGAGAGTAGAGGGGGACCGAGGTGTGAGAGAGGGAGTGGGAGGTATTAGTAGAGGTAGAAGCAGAAGTAAGAGAGGAGGTGAGATGGTGTGAGGGAGAATAATGGAAAAAATAAGACTAGAAAAGAGGGTAGGAGGGAGTAGAGAGGAAGGAGAGGGTGAGGAAGAAAAGAAGTAAGAGAGGGAGTAAGAGGTAAGGGATGAGGTAGTGATAGAAATAGGAGATGAAGGGAAAGGTGTTAGGGAGGGAAATGGAAAAGATAAGATTTAAGAGAAGAGCTTGAAGGAAGGGTAGGACACACCATTGTGACAGGGTCAGTGCTGAGACTTGGTCTTTATTGAGGAAATGTGCATCATTATAGTGTGATGTGGATGATTTCTGTGCCAAAATGTTTCTTTATTTTGGGCCTAAGATTTCCACTTGAACCCAGGAAATGGCAGGATATAATGACTGAAAGGTCTTCCTTTGTTTGGGCTGGCAAGCATCCCCGCCACGGTCATAAAAGACTGCGCCAGACATGGGTGGAAGGTGTCTCTCTTTTCCAGAGCTTGGGAACTATAATTGGGTGGATTTTCTGAAAATATATAGAAACATCTCAGCACTCACACACTAGAGATGCTAATGGAAGAAAGGATGGTCCTACCATTGGAGCATTTGGTCTCCCGATATGCAGTTCCTTGCACTGATTTTTACAATATTACTTAGAGATTTCCTCCCTAGGTGCCCTCGGCAGGCTCACTTATCAGATAATATAGATCAGATTTTTCTAAGGAACTGATGGGCAAAAGGGCTGTATCTCATTTTTATCAAACATTCGAGTTAAATGCTCTGGTAGGGGATCCATTAATAACAAAATGGCAATTGTTGGTAGGGAAGGAAGAGGTTATGCATTTACTAACAGAAAGTTTGCCTATTTCCTGAAAGAATTGACTAAGTAGTAAGAGCAATCACTCCACTTTAAGGTTCTCTTTTGATGGTATTATTATACACCCGCCGGTTGAACAACTGGTGCAGAACTAAGGAATGCAATTGTTGCAGATGTAAGGAGGTTGGTGTCAACCTTTTTCTTTTTTTAATTTCAACCTCTGAGTATATGTTAGATTTCAGTCATAAGTGGTTATCAGATCGCCCACTCAGCTAGAGTTATTGTTTCCGGTATGATTTGGAATGGGGGGGATACCTATTGATAGCTCTAAAAGTTGCAATGTCTGTCAATGCATAGTAAAACATTGGTTTATTTAGTTAAAAGGTGTAAGGATGTGGACCCCCCATGTGTAAGTGTGTTATCGTGAATTTCTGAAGGTGTTATTGGATGAAAAAGGGGGTTATTCTCCCTGGTGTGAAACAAATGGTATATTAGCACATGTACAATATTGGGACAATACATCTGTATGTAGAAGAGAGAACCTCTACCTAAAAAGATATGTTTTATTAATTTGATTTGTTTTAGCTATATTCCTATTGTAGCTTTGACTTACAATATAACTGCAAGCAGTTTTCATGAATAACTTGGCACAGTATTACACTTTCTCTTGCACTTCATGAACTTTTAGATACTGTAATTATATTAGCACTTGAGATTGAAAAGTAAATAATTGTATTGCCATTTGCATCTTTGGGTTTTATGATAAAGTATATTACTATTTGATATATTGGAAGGTCTCAACATTTATGTTTAATGTCACTGAGCCACTTCTCTTATAATGTCAGTTTAAAATACAATTCTGTAATAAATAAATAAATAAATAAACATGAAAAGTGTACACTTGACCATAAATGGTGCATGCAATATAATCTGTTATAAAGTGAGTGATTCAAAGATAGCTATTGATACTATTGATACTAAAAGGCACTAATTTGCACAGGAAATATACCTACTATAAAGGTAGGTTTGAAAAAGCTTCTGTTCTCAAAAGAGGTATTTGGGCATTTGATGGAGTTTTAATTTCTTGACTCTATCAACAAAACAACCTGCTTCATTCCAACACTTATGCTATCAAATTGCAATGTCTTTAACCCTCAGAATAGAGAGAATCAATCTAGGAAACATGTATGACCTATCTTCAGTGTTTGAAACCCTCACCCTTGTTAACTAAGTTCAAAACCTCCCCAGCATGTAACTGGGTGCATTCATCTCTTCAGATCGACTAAAAACTATGAATTTGATCTCGACATGTAAAGTTTCTTTGTGGTCCTAGAGACTGCTTACTTGCAAAAATATTTTAAAATGTGTTTGCTAATGCAGTACCTACTGAGATCTGAGAACTATTCTGAATGAATGACGTTGTGCCCAACCAACTGAAGGTTGCAACCGTGATGACTCTCCTAAAAACCCTCTTGAGCCACTGATATGTCCAGTTGAAGACCTATTTCCAACCAGCCTTTACTGGCAGAACCAGCTATGTTCTTTGGCGAAAATCTCCTTCTTTTGTTCAGGCCAGGAGGAAGAACTGAGACTATCTTGACCCCTGTGTTAGGTGGGGTCATCCTGCAGATGGAGAGAGCTGCTTCAGCCGCCTTGGTTTTATTAGACATCTCTGCGGTCTTTGATACTCTTGATCATACTATCCTAACAGACAGAGTTTCTGATATCAGAGTTGAAGGCCATGCCTTAAAACTGAGGTCATCATTTATTTCCAATACACAGTATTATGTGTTATTCTCACTGTTTTCCCTTCAATAACAGGATTTATCTTGCAGAATTCTTTAGACCTCTACATTATCACCATTGTTATTCAACGTCTATCTTCGCCCTTTGACTCATTTTATGTATTCTTGTAACCTCTCGTTTTACCGCTATGCCAATGATACCCAGCTGGTTGATGAGTTCAAATCTTCATCAAAAATACACAATATATACATATATTTATATATTTATATATATATACATTTTTGAATGCCTTCCAGCACTAAACTACTGGATTAATAGAAACTTTCTTAAACTGAACCATCCCAGAACACAAAACCATGCACATCGCCCTCTCTGTTTTGGTCACTCTCCTTTGGTCCTTGCCCTACTCCTGTGCACCAGGCAAATAATTTGTGTATTTATTTTAATTCTGGGCTGACATAAACTAATAACGGGGTGTAAATGTGTTTCTTTCACTTAAAGTGTGTAAGACACCCTTTCCCCCAATTTGATGAACCTCATCGGACACAAGCAATTATTGATTTGGTGCAATCGGAATTGTACTATGCTAAAAGTTTTTATCAAACACCTGTAGCTACTCCAAAATGTAGCTACCAGAGCTTTGGCATAGACACTGCTCTTTGAGAACACATCTCTCCGTCGAGGCTGCTGGTGAGGAAAGACATTACAATGAAGTCCTTTGTCAAGTTCATCATTCTTTTATACATACAGGTCCTCTCCGTTCTTTCAGACTCTATGTCCTTGCTATACAGCTTTATTCAGCATCACTTTGATCTCTGACCCTGCTGACATATCGCTATAGTTGCATTGCAGTTCGGGCCTTCTCTGATCAAGGAGCCACTTTGTGGAACACTCTCCCCGCTACTCTACACCATATGTCTAATTGTATTATATTTAGATATAAACTGAAGACTTGCCTCTTCAGACAGAAAATCAGAGTTTGTATTGCAATAGACTAATCTGTTATGGGGACCGTAGTCCAGGTCAATTGAGAGAATAAGGTGTCAGGGGATGCTTGGGAGCACCAGTTATGTGTGAAGTTGATGTAATTGCCTGATGGTAGCTGCATCCTAGCATTAGGTGTGGTGGTATTGATATCAGTTAAATGTGTGCAGTCTGGCATGTGGACACCAAGACTGGGTTCTGGCTGCGTTAGGCATGTAGGGCGCTTACGTGTGCAGCTAGGCTGGTTTGTCATGGCATGTAGCTGCGTATTATTAGAATGATGAGGTGTTTGTGTGTTAATGTTCGTATGCGAGCAGCTAGGCCGAAATTGATCGAGGGGTACAGCTGCACTCTAATTGAGTGATGTTGTAGAGAAGAGAGTAAGCGTATTGATAAGGGAGGTGAGGGTTTGGGTTGAGTTATGATCTAAAACAAAGGTAAGTAAATTAGGCCCTCAAGGAATGTGGTCCAGGTCAGTTGAGAGAATAAGGTGTTGTAGGGTGTTTGGGAGCAACAGCTATGTGTGAAGTTGATGTAATTGCCTGATGGTAGCTGCATACTAGCTTTAGGTGTGGTGGTATTGATATCAGTTAAATGTGTGCAGTCTGGCAGGTGGACACCAAGACTGGGTTCTGGCTGCGTTGGGCATGTGGGACGCTTGTGTGTGCAGCTAGGCCGGTTTGTCATGGGATAAAGTTGCGTTTTATTAGAATGATGAGGTGCTTGTGTGTTAATGTTTGTATGTGAGCAGCTAGGCCGAAATTGATCGAGGGGTATAGCTGCACTCTAATTGAGTGATGTTGTAGAGAAGAGAGTATGCCTAGTGATATGGGAGGTGATTGTTTGGGTTGAGTTATGAACTAAAACATAGGTAAGTAAATTAGGCCCTCAGCGATCTTATTCAAGGTTGGTTGAGAGAATAAGGTGTAGTAGGGTGCTTGGGTGCACCAGTTATGTGTGCAGCTGATGTAATTGCCTGATGGTAGCTGGATGCTAGCATTTAGGTGCGTTTTATTAGAATGATGAGGTGTTTGTGTGTTAATGTTCGTATGTGAGCAGCTAGGCCGAAATTGATCGAGGGGTATAGCTGCACTCTAATTGTGTGATGGTGTAGAGAAAAGAGTAAGCACAGTGATATGGGAGGTGAGAGTGTGGGTTGAGTTATGATCTAAAACATAGGTAAGTAACTTACTGAACTATCTCAGGTGGAATTTTCGAGTTGTGAGTTGAGCAGGTGAGACCAATTCTAATTGTGCAGCGCATGCACCTGAGTCATAGTGCTATCAGAGGGGGTACTTTCAAGATGTGGGATAAAGTAGCTCACTATATGTGAATCAATCTTGCAAGAACAATTCCTAAGCGGGTAAATAAATCATAGTATCATAGCATGCACCCTCTAGGTTTGAGTCAATCGTAATAAGACCGGTTCCAGGAGAACGGCACTGGCAGGCAATGCAGACTAGTAGATTCAAAGTACTATCACAGTGGGCACGTTCTAGGTTTGGTTTAGTGCAATGCTAATAGTTCCTTACAATTTTCTGACTGTGACAAAGACTGGTAAATTCATAGTACTATCACTGATTTTGAGAATTCTGTACGGTGAGAGAGAGGCCCAGGTCCCACAATACACCACGTTTCACCATACAATAGACAAAGATGTAGGCCCTACCTAGACTAGAGTGTCCTGCAAAGCTGTGAAGAGGCCTAAGTTTAAAAATACACTACTTTTCACCATATATCAGATAAAGATGGAGGCTATACCTAGATATCAGAGTCTTATACAGTAGAAGAAAGGTCTAGGTTCCACAACAGGTGGGTCTCAAAATATAACAGCCAGAGACGAGGTCACACCTAGATTCGAGAGTCCTGCAGAGTGGGAGAGAGGCGCAGGTATCCCAATACATTATGTTTCACCTTACAATAGACAAAGGGGAGGCTGTACCTAGATTTGAGAGTCGATGTTTGCTTAACATTCACAATTCTATCCAAGTGTGGGACCTCCCAACACACACAACTCTATCGAAGTGTGGAATCTGCCAACTTTCAAAATCCTGTCTAGAATGGATGCAGGCTAGTTTCCACAATTCTATCTGATTGTAGCATTTGCTAAGGTTCAAATTTCTATCTCAGTGTGGAGCTTGCTAACATTCCCAATTCTATCCAAGTGTGGCATTTACTTAATATTCATAATTCTATCTAGGTGTGGCATTTATTTAGCATTCCCAAGTCTAAGTGTGGCATTTACTTAGCATTCACAGTTCCATCCAAGTGTGGCATTTACTTAGCAATCACAATTTTATCTAAGTGTGGCATTTACTTAAGATTAATAATTCTATCTAAGTGAGGCAATTGCTAACGTTCACAATTCTATCTAAGTGGGGCATTTACTTAAGATTCAAAATTCTATCTAAGTGAGGCAATGGGTAACGTTCACAATTCTAGCTAAGTGGGGCCTTTACTTAACATTCACAATCCTAACTGGATGCAGCGTAGGCAAACCTTCACAGTTTTATCTATGTGTGATACTTGCTAACAGCCACAATTCTATGAAGATGCGACACAGGCTAATGTACACAACTCTATGTTCTATGTTATGATGTAAGGTATTGTAGAGTGGCAGGACTTTCTGGAGTAGAGTGATTGCACCACTCCCCCCCCATGCCACACTTACTTTGGGAGTTGCTGCTGGTTGACGGCTGGCCACTGGCTTCCCCGGCTGACACCAGCAGACAAGATCTGGAGCCGCCTCTGTGGGAGCCGCACTTTGCCATGCGGTCCTTAGCCGCAGGGGCTGCACGGGCAGAGGGCTGCCCTGGGAAGGTCAGTTATGACCAGGTGGACGTACCAATCAGGGGAGGTGGGCGGGTGGGACTGGGAAATGGCCAGACACAAACAAAGGACTACAGCACACGAACTGCACCCTCTGGATGCAGGCCAGCACAGAAATACAAGGTCAGAAGCCACAAAACACTAGACAAACCCACCAGATTAGCACACAGTGCTCACCAAAAAACGATTGAAAAACACTCTCACCACTCCAATAGAGTACATAAGCAAACCAAAAATGGATTACAATCATTGTGCAACTACTCACTCAGCATTACCCAGCCTCTAAATCTGCTCCCAAAGTGGTTTCCCTACCAGATCCATCCCAGCACAACTTTACTACCCCCAGCCCCAGCCCCAAGAAGCCTCCTCATTGGCAGTCACGTTCTTTATAGATTAATATAAAATAACATAAAAGTAATGTCAAGACCTCCCAAACAAGAGTCTGCAGCATCACAATTCAGTTGAAAATGATGCTCCAATTTGCTGAATGGTTGACTCTTTCTTGGAGGGAAAGGGCCCAGCAAGGCATGAGTTAGGATACATTAGCAGCAGTCTAGTTTCTGGGAGAAACATACTGACGTTACAGAAATAGCTAGCCTATTTTTAATGCACAGGCCTCTATCTGCTGTGATACTTTAAATTAAGATAAAGTTCTCAAGACAAAAGATTAATAGGACACTTATTTTAAAGCTAATTGGCAATGATTCATGCATCATGATGGGCTTGTTTGTCAGCATCACACGAGATTGAGAGCAGAGCTAGATAAGCATTCTGGAAATAGGGAAAATTCAATTTGGGCCACTCAACTATCTGAGCCTCTGCCCTGACAGAACGTAGAGAATTCTGTGATATTGCTCCATAAAGACCGACATCAGCAGCTTGTATCCCAGCATTGTGGGTATGCTCCACTGCCTGGCTGCGTGAATATCCCACAGTAGAGTCCTATAGAAGTGACACAGTACTGCTAATGTCTTATAGCATGGAGTCCACTGAGTTAAGAAGTTTGAAATGCTAGAGTCCTATAGCACTGACAGACCATCACTGGAGGAAGCACACACTGCTATAGTCCTATTTTACTGACAGACAGCTACTGGAGGAGGCACACTGCTAGAGACCTATTACACTGAATCACCACCACTGGAGCAAGCACAGTGCTCGAGTCCTATTGCACTGGCAAACCACCACTGGAGGAAGCACACTGCTAGAGTCTTATTTTACTGACAGACAGCCACTGGAAGAGGCACACTGCTAGAGTCCTATTGCACTGACAGAAAGCCGCTGGAGGAGGCACACTGCTAGAGTCCTATTGCACTGACAGACAGTCACTGGAGGAAGCACACACTGCTAGAGTCCTATTGTACTGACACACCACCACTGATGAAGCACACTGCAGGATTCCTATTGCACTGACACACCACCACTGGAGGAAGCACACACTGCTAGAGTCCTGTTGCACTGACAGACAGCCACTGGAGGAAGCAGACTGCCAGAGTCCTATTTTACTGATAGACAGCCACTGGAGGAGGCACACTGCTAGAGTCATATTGCACTGACAGCCACCCACTGGAGGAGGAACACACTGCTAGGGTCCTATTACACTGCCACACCACCACTGGAGGAAGCACACTGCTATAGTCCTATTGCACTGACAGACAGCCACTGGAGGAGACACACTGCTAGAGTCCTATTTTACTGATAGACAGCCACTGGAGGAGGCACACTGCTAGAGTCATATTGCACTGACAGACAGCCACCCACTGGAGGAGGAACACACTGCTAGGGTCCTATTACACTGCCACACCACCACTGGAGGAAGCACACTGCTATAGTCCTATTGCACTGACAGACAGCCACTGGAGGACATGCACATTGCTAGAGTCCTACTGCACTGACAGACAGCCACTGGAGGAGACACACTGCTAGAGTCCTATTGTACTAACAGACCAGCAATGGAGGAAGCACACACTGCTAGAGTCATATAGCACTACCAGACCACCACCGGAGGAAGCACACTGCTAGAGTCCTGTTGAACTGACAGCGTATTTCTGGAGAAAGGCCATCCTAATGGGGCTCTCTTGGGATGTCATTTAGGGTTTGCCTTGCTACCACTGTGGTCTCCCTTGCTACCCCTAAAAAAAAAATGAAACCTTTTTTAAATATATTTTTTTACAAATTGCAGCTCCCGGGCTGTGGCCAATGCCATGTGCCTCTTTGTTTGTAGAGTGACTGGCATTCTTGTTCAGGCTTCTTAAAAATACAGGGGGTTCCACAAGTGTAAAACTTTGAGCAGTGACCTAAATAAGAAAGAATAGAAATAATAAATCATTTGTCTTTGTGGAATTCTATACAATAGTTGCTAGACTCATTAGTGGTTTATTTAAGGAACACTTCAGGGGTTGAGCCACTGATTTAGTCTGTTCTTAAACACCTCAAATTCACAATGCAGACAAAATCCTCCAAAAAGCATTTAGAGTAGAATAAGCACTAATTTCGGACTATGTATTTTGCTTTTCGCAAGTTGCAGTTATAGCATGTTTTTTTCTGCACATACATGTGGTGATCCATTCTTGTTTGAAATGTACATAACGTTAGTGATGTTGTAGCCATATGTTTTATAGTGTACTTAGAAACAATGCTATGTGATGCCACTTCCTGTTTTGTCTAGGGGTAAACGGTTGTCTTCCATCGCTTCCTGTTATGTCACTTCAGGGTGGGGTCAAATGTCATCACTTCCTGTGATGTAATCAGAGGTCAAGGGTCATGTGATGTCACTTCCGCTAATAGGGTTCAATAATAAATCAATCAATTAATTAACTATTCATACTTTATTAGCTAAAGCAAAAAGGGCCTTTACAATATAAAAAAAGACTTCTTTAGGTATTAAAAGGAAAAATGCATAACTACGCACAAGAATAGCAGTCAATGTATATCATGGGCAAAATGTAATCAAACATCCCTTCCTCAATATCCTTCCGCAGAAAGGTTTTGTAAACGCCTTCATGCTTCTAATCTTCTTCTTTCATCCCAGTTGTGCCAGCGATAATATGTGCTGATAGCGCTGCGTTTCAGCATGGGCGGTTCAAAGGCAGAGGTCTAAAGCATCCTTACAGATACCTAGTCCATCAGACCTGAAAAGTAGTATGAGTTTTCTTTCTTCCTCAACTGCTACGAGCTCCTATGCCCCATTTTGCCAACAGGTTCCCAAGAGTGAACTGCATACACATGTTTCTGGACCCTCCTCAGAATAGTAGCAGAAAAGCAATCTTTCATTCTCCACACTGTGTATCTGCTGAGTACCGAGTTACTATTGAGCATTAACTGGGATTTCTCAGTATGTCCTCCCATGTTAGGCCCCAGATCTGCCTATTAAATCTCTCGGGGAATTTTTACTGCTAGATACTAGAAAGAGGCCCTATTGTCAAAAGACTTTTCTTCACCCATGCTTACTATTAAACGTTGATTTATCCATGACTAGGGTGTCCTTTCAGGTACCTTGGTAAATGCCAGCTTCCATACTCAACCACAACAGGATCCAACATTGCATCGAGTACGAGCCAATACAGTGGCTTGTCAGACTTACCCCTGCTTCAACTGCAGGGGTGCAGATGGCATTCCCCTACTGTTATGTTAATGTTAATGTTAAAGGATATTTGTACCATGCACTATCACCACCAGAGTGGTCCCCTGGCACTCTGGCGGCTCTGAAAAAGGGAGAGGAGGGGGTGAGTTACTGGGAATAAGCTGGAAAAGTGCAAGAGAGCAGTGATGTTCTGTTGGCAGCCTCAGCCCGGTGGGTCCGTTGGCTGGGCTTGGGGTGTTTTACGGTTGGTAGTCGTCATGTGCTGTTGTGCAAGTCTAAGTGTGCTTTGTTTTGTTGTTGCAGTGTAGTGAAGTTTGTGCGGATTTCTGTGTTTTAGGCTTGTGGTTGTGTTTGGTTAGTGTTTGAGAGGTGTATGCAGAGGGATGAAATTGTTAGTGGATTGGTTAGTTGGCCTTGCTGTCCCTGCAATTATGTCTAGGTGTGATGCTTGCCATCATTCATCATTCCATCGGAGTGTGACACTTTCCAATTTCAATATTCCGTCTAGATGTGAGGAAGGCTAGTGATCATGTTTCCATTCAGGTGTTGCACTAGTCATCATTCACAGTTTCATCTAAGTGTGGCGCATGCTAACATTCACATTTCTATCTAGATGTAACACAAGCTAGAGCCAAGGATTCCATCTAAGTGTGGTACATGCTAACATTAATAATGCTGTCTAGTTGTGACGCAGATCAAAGTTTAGAATTACATCTAAGTGTGGCACATGCTAACATTCACATTTCTATCTAGATGCGACGCAAGCTAAAGTCAAGCATTCCATCTAAGTGTGGTACATGCTAACATTCACAATCCTGTCTAGATGCGACGTAGGCTAAAGTTGAGAATTCCATGTAAGTGTGGTACATGCTAACATTCACAATCCTGTCTAGATGCGACGTAGGCTAAAGTTGAGAATTCCATGTAAGTGTGGTACATGCTAACATTCATAATCCTGTCTAGATGTGACGCAAGCTAAAGTCAAGGATTCCATTTAAGTGTGGTACATGCTAACATTCACATTTCTATTTAGATGCGACGCAAGCTAAATTCAAAGATTCCATCTGAGTGTGGTACATGCTAACATTCACAATCCTGTCTAGATGTGACGCAAGCTAAAGTCAAGGATTCCATTTAAGTGTGGTACATGCTAACATTCATAATCCTATCTAGATGTGATGCAGGATAATGTTGAGAATATCATCTAAGTGTGGTACATGCTAACATTCATAATCCTGTCTAGATGCAACGCAGGCTAAAGTTGAGAATTCCATCTAAGTGTGGCACATGCTAACATTCACATTTCTATCTAGATGTGACGCAAGCTAAAGTTAAGAATTTCATTGAAGTGTGGCATATGCTAACATTATTACACCCGTCTAGTGGTGACACAGGCTAATCTTGACCGTTCTCTATAGGTGTAGCACTAGTTAGCATTGGCTAGTATGTTAGTGTGTAATGCAATGCAACATTTACAGTCCAGCCAAGAATGGATTTATGCTGGTGGTCACAAATCTCTCTACGTATGCATGATGTAAATCTATGGCAGTCTACTTTATGGAGAGGTAAGGTAGAGTGGTGATGGCTTTCTGGAGTAGAGTAATTGCTCTACATCCCACCCATGCAACACTTACAGTTTTGTTGGTGTCTGTTGGCTGCTGGCTTCCTCTGCGGACACCTGCAGACGCGTCTTGGAGCCGCCAATGCAGGAGCCGCCATTTGCCTCGGGGTCCTTAGCCGCAGGGGCTGCCAGGCAGAAGGCTGCCCAGGTCTGGCCCAGGATAAGAAAGGAATTGCCCAATCAGGACTGGAGGAGGGATATGGGGGGGAGGGGGCGGGACAAAGGCAGGGGAAGCTCTGGCACTGCTGGGGAGCCCGCAAGGCTCACAAAACTCAGCGCGCCACCATGATGGTTCCAAGAGGGGCCAGGGGGTCGCAGTGCAAACGCTCACCTGTTGCCAAGATGGGAAATAGCACAGGGAGTGTTTGTGCAGCGATTCCCAGGCCACAACTCCAATGGGAGGAATTGACCAATCAGGACTGGAGGAGGTATAGGGGGGCCGGACTAAGGAACGGGAAGCTCCGGCACTGCTGGGGAGCCCGGGAGGCTCACGAAACTCAGTGCGCCGCCATGATGGTTCCAAGGGAGGCCAGGGGGTCGCACTGCACACGCTCACCTGTTGCCAAGATGGGAAATAGCACAAGGAGCGTTTGTGCAGCGATTCCCAGGCCACAACTCCAATGTGAGGAATTGACCAATCATGACTGGAGGAGGGATAGGGGGGCGGGACAAAGGCATGGGAAGCTCCGGCACTGCTGGGGAGCTTGCGAGGCTCACGAAACTCAGCGCGCTGCCATGATGGTTCCAAGGGAGGCCAGGAGGTCGCAATGCACACGCTCACCTGTTTCCAAGAGTGAAAATAGATTTTTTTAGTAAGGTATTTTTTGCCGATAGAATTCCCAGGCATGTAGGATAACACCAGACCTCGGATCTGCAGGCTGCCACCGGTAAGGCTCTTTAGTTGTAAACATCAAAGGCCTGCACTGGAAAATTCCAACAAAATGTTTGATTAAATGTTGTCCTCCCTCCTGCTGTCTGCCCAAGCTTACAACCACTCTATTTCACCCATGAATTCTAAGTTCATTCCTAAATAATCAAAATGTATAAACACCTGAATCGGGTTTGAATTTTATGGGAATCCACATAATTTGACCACTTTTAATGAGACCATATGCCCCGAGGTGGCAGGCCCATCCTGTGGTTAATGGCCCACCACACAAGTTAAGGGCCCGCACGAAGCAGGCTCCCCAGGTGCCAATTGTTAAAAAAAATTCAACAAAAGCATTTTCTTTCCATGCACGGGGCGCAGCATCCGGTTCACAGAGTGAAAATAGTGTACCAACATGGCCGCCATGGAAAAGGAAGGGGGGGCTCCATATATAGACCCTCTTCCATTTCCATAGTGGGCATAGCGGAAACGGGAGCAGCAGGCAACAGGTAAATGAAATTGGGGGGAGGGGTTTTAAAAAAAATGAAGCTGGGTCAGGTTGGAGGAAGATGACTGGTGGGGAAGCCGGTCATCAGGTGGCATAGAACGCGGGCTTTCACTGGTAGTATCAGTGCTCATACCGAGCCACCTGATTGGCTGGCTCCCCCGCCCAGGGTGCTAATGCCCAATAACAAAAGCTGAGACTTCTTTTTCATTCTAGTAAGCATCCCGAGTTTACTGTGATCACATAAAGCATCCTGCAGCTTCTGCGTGGATATTTCAGTTCTGACAATTAATGCAGCATTGTCCACAAGCAACAAAAGGGATCCTCCTGCTCCCCCATCCCCATCTTGGTACATCCAGTTTACAAGTAATCAAACGTTTCTCCAAGTCATTTAGGCTCACACTGAAATGGGGGTGCCAGGATGCACCCATGACTAACCCCTATTTACATTTGAAAATCTGAAGAAAGTTCATCATTCCAACCTACCAGACCTTGGAGGTCTGCTCTTCATGGAGGGATTCCAGAATTTGTATATAGCCTTCACACTTGCCTTCATTCCTCCATGCAATCCATTCGCAGCTTCCTTTGTGACACAATCAATGACTGATTTCAGGCCTACAAACAAGATGAGGTAGGGTACTTGGATATAATCTGATGGAGTCTGAAACATTAGGATATGCTCCCAAGGCTAGACCTATTTTGCCATCCTTCAGCCACTCTTGGTTGAAGCCCAGCACTAATTAATTAGCAGTACAATTTAAAGTGATATGGAAGGTCATTTTCTGGCCTTTATTAAAAATAGGTATAATTTCAGATTCTTTCCAGTTGGGGCAGAGATTGGGGCTGGGGGGAGCATCCTTTTTGTTTTTAATATGGCATTTGCAACTTTGTGAATGATAGGTAACCGGAGTTCTATGTGATGTTTAAACAGGTCCACTGGAATCTTGTCCAGGCCGGTGTCCTTGCTATCTTTCTGATGGCACCTACCATCCCCGCTAGGGTAAAAGGTGAGGAAGTAATTATAGCCAGGGGCTGTACAATCACCATTTCTCACCACTTGCTCGAAAACTCTGACAGAGTGGAAAACTGGCAATGGGCCTCCATACAAGTATGGCACTGCAGTAAGAAATGGTCACCATTTTTACCACACTGCCATATTGCAAGTGTGGCCGTAAATCTGAAAAAATCTCCAGCACTTGGCTGGATGGCTCTCCTCCAGAAAATAGAGTATTTACAGCTGTGGAATTAATGACCATGGTAAATCCTCCAAACCCAATGGAGTCCAATGGGACTCCATATGGAGGAATAACACCACCACCACTCCACCCCACCACTCATAATATGGTGGATCTACCACCAAAATGAGTGGCGGTAATGGTAAACAAGTCTGTCGGACTGCCCACCGGCAAATCTGCCAAACTCTTAATGAAGCCCAATGCCACATATCTACATTTCTTGTGCCTTCTAAATGTGGATTATACCTTTTAACCACACATGCCACCATCCGCCAGATGACTATACTATCTTTGCTCGCAAATGGTTCAATCATTTTATTCCAGGTGTTGAGTTCTGTCATAAGGGCCTGAAATTCTGCCTCCTCTGGAGCACAGTCAATTAAATTATCCTTATCCTTCACTTCTCAGCAATCAGCCATTTCAAGGATTACAGGGAAAGGTTACAGGGCCACAAACCTCCTTTAGTCTTTCAAACTTAGCCATCTTGAAAGCTCATTTTTGGTATGTCACATGCTGCATCCTCTTCCATGAGGTCAAATTCCTGAACAGTTTTGTAGAAAGTAGCTTTGAAGTCAGCCACTCTCCGGGGGAAGGCTACACTGACAACGCTCTTTTGCCTGACAGGACAATGATGGAGGAAGCTCAGCTCCCACTGCTAGAGCCTTGTAGCACTGATTTGGCATTGCAAGAGAATGTTCAGTCAACTGCAGGTCTTACCTGAACACTGGTCTTTCATGGCAGAGAGGTGATATGGTCTGTAACTACCAGAAGCCACCACTACCACAGGCCACACCCATCAGGAAAGTGGGATTCTAGCAGACAAGCAAACCCTCAGGATAAAAAGCCTTCAGGCAAAAATAAAACTCTGCCCTAAAGTAGATGATGGTGTCTGGAGAACGTCATGATCAATGCTGCCTTCACATGTGAAATACTCTTGGTGTGTATCTGGGAGTACTGGAGCAAGGAAGAGGAAAACAAAAAAGAGCACAGGAACAAGGCAGGTGTCAGCAAGTAGCATGGATTGGAGGAGCAAGTAAGCCAATAAAATGCCAGGACAGGAACTTGTTCTCTGTTTACCAAACCTTTTCATAGGGAGCAATGGATATGCATGAACCAGAAGTGAACAGTTGCTATTTTGGATTGGGGATCGATTGCATTAAGTTCCATAATTCCATCACCGTGGAATGGGTTGTTTTCTCATTGCTTATTTGTTCCTGGAAAGGTGTAGTCACCAGCCTGGTAGAAGGAACCTAAATCAGAGGACATGCACTGCTAAATCAGAGGTGCTGCTGATCCCTGCTTCTAGATGCCGTCTGTTAAGATGGATTTCTGAACTCTGACCTGGTGGGCAGAGGTTCAGAAGGCCAGCCTAGTTTCTTGGAACAAGGTAACCTTCTGGACATGTCAGACCAATCAAGTGAGCATTGGCGGCGGTCAAGACTAGATCTCAGGAGGGGTGAGGGTGACTAAAAGACCTCAATGAGCACACAGAGTAAAGGACACTACAAATCACTCCCAGTCAGGTGTATAAATCTTAAAAATACATGTACATTTATTCAGGACCTTTGAAGTTCAACACAAAGGGCCTCATCATGAGTTGGACGGTAACGCCGGCGCTAATAGCCCTACCGCCAACCCCCCCGGCGATAATAGCGCAGGATCACGGGTTTGGCGGAACGGGTATTGCCCATTCCCCACTGAGCCCATTCAGGAATTCCTCATTCCCCATTGGGCTCAATGGGGAATTTTCGCGCTCTTACCGCCGGCGGATTTCTCGCGAGCGGTAATAGCGCGAATTTTCTGTGGATTTCCCCCAGCTCAGAACTAGGGAGAAATCCGCCAAATCCCTGATTTGGCGGACCCTTAAATCCGGCAGTACTAGCGCTACCGCCGGATTTAAAGGTTACAGCCAAACTCGTGATGAGGCCCAAAGTAATTATCAATAGTAATACATCAAACCAATACAACACTACTATAACATAGATATATACAATACCAAGCGGCCTAAAGGATTAAAGCACATAATGGGTCCACAACCTAAAAGGAAAGGGAGCAAGCAGTGAAAATAAACTTTAGGCAGGTCCACATAAATCAATCCCTAACTGAGAGGCAGTCCAGTCCCTATGGAGAGTGGAGCCTAACACTCAAAAGTACTTTCACAGGGGTTATAGCAGGTCAGGAAGGAGGGTGAGGTGATGCAGAACAGGTTCCCACTACTCGTGGAGGGTCTTCCCAAAAGGGCAAAGCAGGTTCCAGAAGTTGGGAATGGGACGGTAGCTTGGCCTACCTGTGGAAAAGTGGGTGGCCCTTAGGGGACACTTGTGCGTAAAAATGGATGGATGCGCTAGGGGCCACCGGTAAGGGTTACAGGTACTCACCGACCCCCGGCGCACTCCAGACCAAACTTCAGCAGTCGAGTCTGCTTCGGTTGCAGCTTCAAATGTGGCAGTAGTGCAGCTCTGCCGCTTTCAGCAGTGAAGTTACAGCGATGATTTCCGGGCGGGCAGTGGTGATTTCTCTGCTGCTGGCGAAAGCATCAGGCCAGTTTCACTGTAGCAGGCTTCAGTGCACAGAGGGGCACGGACGCAAGGCACCTGCGAAGTTCGTCACCACGGCTGGGCAACACGTCGACTCGGCTTCATAGTTCAGGATGCTCCGATCCTATCCTAGGTTTAGTGAGAACTCAAGAGACCAACCTGGTATGGGTGGTGGAGCCTTCTCTTATCCAGAATCTCCTTCGCGCCAAAACGAAGGGGACCCAATGGGAGATCTGCTCACATACAGGCACACCAGATGTTGACCAATCACGGACCACGGTTGTCCCAGTTGTAACCAGCACACCGGACTCTCTGGCACCCTGGATGTGTATTGGAACTAGACAGTCCAGTCCACGTCCTGGAGGCACACACACAAGGCATGCAGAAGCCTGTGAAAGCTTGCGATTTCGTGGGAGAATGCATGCCCAAATAAGGACTGACCCGGGTCGGCTCGACCTGGGGAAAGTAAAGGAGAAAGCTGGCCAAAGAATAGGACAAAGAACCTTGTGGCATGGCCATTTCTGAGCAAGGCCACCTTCATGTGCCAACCGCAGTAAACACGGTTTGCATAGCAAGAAAGGGTTAAAAATAAACAAAAATATAAGCTGCCACCAGCCCTGTCCAAGGCACATCTGCACTTCTCCTAAAAAATCTTTTGAGGAAGATTAGGGCCTTCGGAAACGAAAGGAAGACCAAAGCGCACTGTACTGCAAGGTACATTGTGCATTTGTAACATGTTGCAGTAAAGTTGCAACATTGGAAAGGACAACAGGAAACAAAGTCTCCCAGTACTGACTGTCTTTAAGGGCATGTCAGTTTCACCATAACAAAGTGAGTGACAGCCCAGTGTAGTGCAGCTGAAGGCTGTGCTTCACTGGTAAAAGTCAGACTATGGTGTTTAAACAACAGCAAAAAGTTGGGGGTACACAACTGGAGGGAAACTTACACTGAAACCTTCCTAACACCATCCCTACTGGAGGGTCCAAGGTAAGTGATGTATGTGTTTGCAGGGCTCGATGGAGGACAGAATGCCTCCAACTGTGGGAAGACCAGAACTCCAGGAAAATCTGTTGTACAATTAACATATGAAACACCCAAAGTTGGTTCCAAAAGTGCTCCCCTGGACTGAAGCCTTTCCATGCAATCAGATAGTAAAGACAACCCTGACACAACAGCAAGTAACACACAGCTGCATAAAGTGTGTGATGCATATTAACATGTCCAAGTTCCCCGAAGGATTCCTTAGTGTTGTGGGTTAGGTCAGGCAAGCTAAACGTCTCTTTGAAGGAATTAAGAAAGCAGTTCTAGCCATCCAAGAAGGTGCTACAAAGGCAGTTTCCCAAGTTATACCCTGGCTTTGCCTGTTGCTGATCATCTAGCTCGCCTTAGCACAATCTGTGGCGAACTGAAGTGGTTTCAACATAAACTGCTCTGTGCAGTGATTCATGGAGGCATATAACCATCAGGGGTTACCATCAAATTTTCCTTCACACATGCCTCTGAACGTTGGTTCCAAACCAACCACATGCCTTGTAGCAACAGCTTATCTACAAGCGGTGCTTTCATTCTTGATGGGTTGTACCTCTTCAATCAGGGTTTGGACTGAACCCAGTAATTCTTGTAGTTGTACCATGATTTGCTTCTCTTTGAAGAACCCCCTGCGTCGCAACCTGTTTAGCTAAGGTCATACCTGGATGTTGTTATTTCCTCTGGTGGGGAACAGGTATGGTCTGTTGCTACCAGAAGCCACTATTGCCGCATGCCAGACTCTACCGGTCATGATAGCAGAGGCTAGCAGGGAAGCAAACCAGTAGAGAAAAACACCCCATTGAAACAAGCAGTGGCAATGCCAACAGTTTGTTTTTTGTGTAGGGAAGGGAAAGGCACATCCATAGTGGTATTAACTACCTATTGATGGTAGCAGATGCAAATTGGTGTGAGTTCCTGGGTATCTAACAGCAGTAGCAAAACAAAACAGTTGATGGCTGGAAGGTTTAGAATAAATCTTGACCTCTGGCATTGCTCAGGGCAACCCTCCAGACCATCGTTCTTCGCCTGCCAAGCCATTACAAAAGGGGAAAAACCATATGCAAATCAGGCTTGGTCCCACCCCCAAAGGGGTAGTCCAGCCCGAACTGCTAGGTCACATCCCTTTTTCACGAAACCACAAGCATCCCCAGACATGTTTCAGCCTTGTTGGGCGTCATCAGTGAGGAGTAGCTTGGGTCTCTAGGCGCAGCAGGCAAGGGACCCACGTCTGGGCATACCCTTCCCACTCGGGGTGACAATAGCAAAACAAAAGAGTTGATGGCTGGAAGGTTTAGAGTAAATCCTGACCTCTGGCATTGCTCTGGGCAACCCTCCAGACCATCGTTCTTCGCCTGCCAAGCCATTACAAAAGGGGAAAAACCATATGCAAATCAGGTTTGGTCCCACCCCCAAAGGGGTAGTCCAGCCCAAACTGCTAGGTCACATCCCTTTTGCACGAAACCACAAGCATCCCCAGACATGTTTCAGCCTTGTTGGGCGTCATCAGTGAGGAGTAGCTTGGGTCTATAGGCCCAGCAGGTAAGGGACCCACGTCTGGGCATACCCTTCCCACTCGGGGTGACAATAGCAAAACAAAAGAGTTGATGGCTGGAAGGTTTAGAATAAATCTTGACCTCTGGCATTGCTCTGGGCAACCCTCCAGACCACCGTTCTTCGCCTGCCAAGCCATTACAAAAGGGGAAAAACCATATGCAAATCAGGCTTGGTCCCACCCCCAAAGGGGTAGTCGAGCCCGAACTGCTAGGTCACATCCCTTTTGCACGAAACCACAAGCATCCCCAGACATGTTTCATCCTTGTTGGGCATCATCACTGAGGAGTAGCTTGGGTCTCTAGGCCCAGCAGGCAAGGGACCCACGTCTGGGCATACCCTTCCCACTCGGGGTGACAATAGCAAAACAAAAGAGTTGATGGCTGGAAGGTTTAGAATAAATCTTGACCTCTGGCATTGCTCTGGGCAACCCTCCAGACCATCGTTCTTCGCCTGCAAAGCCATTACAAAAGGGGAAAAACCATATGCAAATCAGGCTTGGTCCCACCCCCAAAGGGGGGGTTTGCAATCGAAACTCCCAAGTACTTATAGGTTGGTACTTTTTCGAGTTTGTTCAGTCGCAAGTACCAGTGCAGATGTTTACTGGTTGTCTTAGATTTGCAGTCTTGCACAAGAACTTGTGTTTTCATAGTTTTAATGACCATGTTATTTACAGAAGCATAAACATTTAGCTTATTCAACATGTTTTGTAAACCTCTTGAAGTTTGTGACAACAAGATAAGATTGTCTGCATATAATATGTAATTGAATGTAATGTGTGCCTAGTTTCGGAGCATCACAAATAGTATCTTGAAAGGCATGTCTTATGTGAAGTATGAAGAGGTTGAATAAGGTATAAGCCAAAATAAACCCCTGTTTGAGTCCTCTTTGAGTTTGAATATGTGGGATTAATAGGCCATCCAACGTTAGCCTTACTTGTATTGAAGTGTGAGTATGCAGCAACATGATTAGGGCCAATAGTGAGGAGGGGCAGTTGTACTTGTTTAGCTTCTGATATAATAATAACCGGTCGATAGAGTCAAAAGCAACTCTAAAATCTACAAATGCCAGGTACAGTTTTTGGTCACGCTTTGCATATTTTGCTCTAATGAGGTTCAAAATCATGATATTGGGGATAGCGCCTGCTCCTACTACAAAACCTGCTTGTAGAGGATCGAGTAAGTTGGAATTGGAGATCCATCTATGAGTTCTTTCAACGGGATGCGAGCAAAGATCTTCCCTGGTGCATCCAAAAGAGCAATTGGGCGATAGCTGTTTGGAGCTTGACGGTCTTCTTTTTTGTATATCGGTACAGTATCCGAATGTCGCCAGGATTGAGGAATAGTTTGATATTTGTTCACTAAAGCAAAATATTGTAAAGGATTTGGGCCCACAGAATTGGATTTTCTTTAAATGCATAATTAGAAAGAGCATCTGGCCTGCAAGCTCTCGAGCGACTGATTCTCTTGATGCATAACTGAATGTCCAAGAGATCAAACTTGAGATGGAACTTAAATGAACAAGACAAATCATCAAGACTCCCATTATTAGCTGGAGGAGCATATAGAGTGGAGAAATGATTAATCCAATCTTTTTCTGTCACACTATTAGCTTGAACAAGTGCCTGCGGTCCAGTATGACTACCGTTTATAATGGCCCATGCTTTCGATGAATTCTTGCTTTGTATCAGAGTTAACATGTTGTAACCATCTTCATGATATAGCGAAGCTCGTCTTGCTCTTAACCAATTTTTGTATCGAGTTTTAACATTGGCAAGAGCTAGACTTCTTGTACCTGTATGAAGATGGAGAATGTTTCTTTTCTCTGCCCTAAACTCTGATTTTCTTGCTTTTAGCTCACTATCATATTGATGCAACCGATGTTTAATGGGTATAAACTTCTTCGACTTGCTAGTCAAAAAAAGTGGCATTTTTCGCATAATATGATGTATCTAAAATAGGGTGAAGTTCTTTTAGGGAGAGATGCTGTACCAGAAACTTATTATAATTCTGTAGATGTTGCTCCGAACATCATAGTCTGTTAGCTCTTGTATTTACACACAATTTCGAGAGTGGTGTATTGGAGGTTCTCAACATTCATCAACCCTGAACCAGATCGCCATTTGGCAGTCAACAATTCATGATCACTATAACCCGCATTTCTAATCTGAAACACATCCACTGCTGGGAACTAGGTGGCACTCACATAAATGTAATTAATCCAAGCAACAGATTCCCCCCGACGCCATGTCGGGCACGCGGGTATGTCAGATGGACAGGATTCATTGAGCATCATCAAATTATGAGATGTGATGAATTTATTCCAGTGGCTCAATTTCAAAGAAGATTTCATCGTGGCTTTGCCCAAACAATTAAGATTTAAATCACACGCAATGATAGTATATTTGATTGAATTATCTTGCGAGATTGTCAGCATAAGATCATACAGATTTTCAATGAACCATGAGTCTGATATGCCCGCTGGGTTCCAGTACAAATTAATAAAAGCATATATACATGCAATGTGGTTGTAACCTTTACCATTTGTACAAATCTATTAGTCGTTGGCCATTGTTCAGAAATAACTCCCGATTTGGTTTTAACGGCAATGAGAAGGCCTGAGGTGGGGCAACTATTAGTTGATTGAGAAGCAGCATTGAGAAAGACATCAAACCCATCTAGCAACGGAGGGTTCATAAGCCAAGTTTCTTGAAACAATATAAAATCGTAGTTCATGAGATCCTTAAAGCTCACTGCAAGATTCTTAAAGCCTCTTGTGTTCTAGCTGACCAATGCACCTGCGTTAAATTGTGTTAGCTACCTTAGGGCTTGTGAACAAGTACATACTACAGGTTTTTCTTTTTTAACCTTAGTGCCAACGTTGGCAATAGATTTCGTCTTTCCGTTAGAAGGCTCCTGATTTAAGTGCGATTGTTGAATAGGAGTATCGACCACTGCAATGTCGAAGCCCAAATTATAAAGGGATTCTTTCGCTAGCCATATGGTGTTTTGCACAACTCTAGAGTTCATCCAGAGTTTTATGGCCAAAATCGCCTTATTTTTGGGAAAATCGACACGTGCAGTGTCAGAGGACCTAATGTCTTCCAGTTGGGGAAAGTCCGAAAAAATTGCCAAGGCCGCACGTCTATTCAAGACATACTGTGGTGATGGTGCTGGATGACACATTAGGGTTAATGCATAGGTCGCAGGTCGCTTTCCCACCAAGGGGAATAGAGTTTCTTTGGAATCACAAGTCTTTTTTTCTTTGCTTTTATTAGATCCCTCTATTTCTGGAGGTTTCACCAAATCTGCCACAGCTGACTGAATTAATTGCATCACTTGGGTCGAGCTCATTGCGGCCTCCTCACTAAAATGGGGATCACTTGCCACAGGGGGGCTAGCTTCACAGTTGGTGGACCTAGAATCTTGGTTGCAGGATCTAGGCACCACCATTGATGCAGAAGAAGCCAAAAGCTTCTCCTCAGAATCTCTTTCGGCTTGGATATGATTACGCTCTGATTGCTTCAATGGGGCGGCTGATTTACAATCATTCACAGATTTACAGGCTCTCACCTTAGAGTTTAAAGTAATGTCCGTTATTTTCTTAGAGGGGAGGTGTTCTGACATGTAATCATCCACCGCTTTGCGAATCTCACAACGCTGTAACGTTTGAAAGTCACTAGCTTGGGTTTGAGAGTTTGGCGGCGTACCTCACCAGATTGGTGCATTGAGACAGCATTCACCAGACTGTCTAGTGGGGCGTAAGGTATCATATCTTTACTTGTTGGATTATTGGAGAAAACGGTCAACCTTTTGGCAAAATCTAGTCTTTGATATTTTTTAGAAATTGCTTTGGAGGTTAGAAGCAAGTTTTTCGTTACTTTTGGCATTGATAATGCCTTAATGAATTGCTTAGTTTTTGCTCCACTGGTTTTTGGTTGGGACTTCTGATTTTTTTACAATTTGGAAGACAGGGGAGCCTCTAAAGGTGTTGCCTTTGCTTTATTGAAGATAGTATAAGCAGTTTTTTTTGTTTTTCTGCAGTTTCGCAGACAACTGCTGCAAGCCAGACAATTGCAAATCTATCACCTGCGAATCTGTAGGTCTATTCGAGGGTAAATTTGCACAATTGGCAGCCACCTCTATTGGTTTTATATTAGGGCAGATTTCTGTTATAGAGTCTCTGAACACAGGGAGTGCCGACTGAGTCACTACTTCAGAGAACGGTTCACAGATCGCCTGCAAAGAACACAGTATCAGCGAGGACAGATTTTTTGTTTTAAATTGGAGTCGCTGAGTGAAACAACAGATTTTTTTGCAGGAGAAATGATGTTTCTCGTTGCCACTGCAAAATGTGTTCTATCTGGGTATGTTGTACACACATTTTCCCTTCTAAAGTTTCAAACAATTTGGACATGGTTTGGAGGGCTAAATTCATAGTGGTGAAAGTAATTTCAAGCACTTTAGCTATTGAGTCAGGGGACGACACTTTGAGGGCTTCTGGTGAATCTCGAGCTTTGCGCGGAGTTGGCACAGTATAAGATGCTATAGAACTAATAGATGCATGACTTGAGTCTAGAAACAGCACTGGGGACCTTGATAAGGTATGTAAAATCGCATCACAACCGGCCCTCGATGTTTGATCATCAATGTTAATTACAAGTGGCTCACTTTCAGAAGGTAACATCTCCACTACTGGACCTGTAAGAGAAGGCAGGTTAGTTATAGTGTCCAAAAGCATATTATCAGAAGGGGCGAGATGGGATAGAAACACCACCGACTTTGATGGCTCATTTGGTAAACAATTAATCATGCAAGTGTTCATTTGCGGTGCCGTCGGGGTCAACATGCCCACAGGACACCACGCCTGTTCCAACTGAGCCACGGATGGACTAGCTAACAAAGCTGGTTCTGGAAGAAAGTCTTTACAATATTTGAGAATATCTATGAATACCTAAGGCTTTGATGCCGATTTTTTTCCTTTGGCAATCGAAATTAGTTTCACAGGTGTTGAACTCATTACGGATGTTGTGATCCACTTTACATTCTTTGTAATTGAAGTACCTGAAATTAAAGGATTAGAAAGAGTGTGGGCGGTCACAGGCATGCCTGTTTACAAAGATTGCAGTCTGTGCTGCATGCTGGGAGAAGAATTTAGTAAATTCAAAAACTAAAATGTACGCTCCTATGTTAGCGCGCACCAAGCCGGTGAACCGAATGACTCCTCGCCCTCGTTGCTCGGCGAAGAGGCAAAGAGGCACTCAGCTGGCACTCCGCTTGGCACTCTGCTTGGTGCGCGTGCGCTGGAGCGCGCGGGTGCCCGCTTTTACGTCCTTCCCTGAAAAGTGGGCGTAACCAATCGCAATATCAGCACAATACAGCTAAAAAAAGAAAGAAAGAAAGCTGTAAGCTTATATTACAGGGAGTCAAATAGTCTCTAACTGCTCCCAGTTCAAGGTATTGAATATACCGTGCTTGATTAGTCCACTGGATTCACTTGAAAGCAAAAGGCACATGGCACAGCAAAGCACTCAGGAACAGCCGGCAAGGCAAAGAGGCACTCAGCTGGCACTCCGCTTGGTGTGCGCGCGCTGGTGCGTGCGGGTGCCTGCTTTTATGTCCTTTCCTGAAAAGGGGGCATGGCCACTCGCAATATCAGCACAATACAGCGTGCTTGATTAGTCCACTGAATTCACTTGAAAGCAAAAGGCACACAGCACAGCAAAGCACCCAGGAACAGCCGGCAAGGCAAAGAGGCACTCAGCTGGCACTCTGCTTGATGCGCACGCACTAGTGCGCGAGGGTGCCCGCTTTTACGTCCTTCCCTGAAAAGGGGGCGTGGCCACTCGCAATATCAGCACAATACAGCGTGTTTGATTAGTCCACTGGATTCACTTGAAAGCAAAAGGCACACAGCACAGCAAAGCACGCAGGAACAGCCGGCAAGGCAAAGAGGCACTCAGCTGGCACTCCGCTTGGTGCGTGCATTATTTTACCTGCGGAAATTTAGGTTACAAGAATGGAGAGAAAGAACATCAAATCTGGATTGAAGTGGCTGGTCAAGCCTTATATCGGATAACTTGCGCTGCCTCTACTATTTGCAGGCCGTGATGCCATGACCACTGTGACGGTCAAGTGGCACAGTGAGTAGAGTGCTCGCTCACTTTGACATCCGTGGAGAGCCTCCTGACGCAGGTTTGAATCCGGCAAGGCCAAACTCAGCCTTTCATCCATCCGAGGTCGATAAATTAGTACCACACACCGTGGGTAATAATAAGCAGCGCTCAGATACCTGAGGGTTTGTAGCGCTATATGAATGCGAAATTGTTATTATTATGCAGGGTGCAGTCAAGTGATGGAGTGTGCAGCAATTTGATATCCCAAGAGATCTATCCATGACAGGGATGTCATTTGGAGGTTGCCAGGAGTAGCAGCTGTTACCCCTGGCTCCCCCTCTGCTACCCCTAGACCTGCCCTTGCTACCCTTGAGTCACTGGAAAAAGAGGCAGTGCCAAGCGCAGATATCTGTGCTGCACCTGAAAAAGGCGGTTGTAAACGCAGCTTAATGTGCCACAGCTTTTTTCACATGGAATCTAGATCTCGTTAGCTGGAGAAATAACAGGGATGCAGAAAAAACCACGATGCCGCCATCAATAAGAGGTTGAAAGTCCATTAGTGAAGAATGCCTGAATGGTTGGGCTAAGAGGTGGGCTGGCTGTGGAGCTCATAGCCAGTATTGTAGCAACAGGAAGTGTATGGGGCTAGGTCTAGTTAGCTGGGAATGGGTAAGAGCAGCCTGCAGTAGTCGGTGACAGCACAGCATGAACGCAAATCTCATCAGTGTTTGCTTTGCACATCCAGTGAGCCACTGGGCCTGTGATGAGGCCTGTGTCCCAGTGGCATCTGCCACCAATCCTGCCTGGGCACTGTGTGACTGAGCCAGGTCTGCAAGACCTACATCAGAGGCACACTTTAGATAGACACATGTTGAGATAATTAATTTACATGAAGTTGCCCTCCGCCTTTGAAGCAAACCATCTGTTGCTTCCTCAAGCAAAAAATATAGACATTTAGAAGGATAGCTTCGGGGGAACACACTTGCTTTGGGAACAAGATGATGCAGTACAACATGGGTTCAGTTCCTGTTGCAGTGCTTAGAAGCTGGAGGAGGCTGGCGTTAAGCAAGGTATAAGGGACCAAAGAAATTAATAAAAATGTGTCTTTTCTAGGGGTAATATCATGGAGCTGCTGCTACTTTTTAGATTTTAAAATGTAAACAACCTACAATTACTGTGACCTGAAACACATCCTTCCCCAGAAAGGTGATGGCTGAAAGCTTTAAAATCATTCATAACCACGGGCACAGCTCTGGGCAACCCTCCAGCCCATCGTTTTCAGCCTACCAAGGCCCTACTGAAGGGGAAACACCATATGCAAATCATGCCTAGTCCCACCCCAAAAGCAGCAGTCCAGCCCGACCTGCTTGGTCACATCCCTTTTGCACGAGGCAACAAGCATCCCTAGACATGTTCCAGCTTCATTGGGCATCATGAGTGAGGTGTAGCCTCATTCTGTTACCCCAGCAGGCTTTTCTATAGGTTATGTCATTGAGCTGCTGTTGGTGTTTACATTTTAAAATAAAAAACCCTGCAATTACTGGGACCTGCAACACATCCCTCCCCTCTGCCTTCCATCTAACAAAAAATAAACAGTGTCTTACCAAATAAGCAAAACAGAAAGATGATGACTGTAAGTTTTCAAATCATTCATAACCACTGGCACAGCTCTGAGCAACCCTCCAGACCATCGTGATTCTGGTTGGACTTGTGTTGGTTAGTTGCTGTTTCCAGTCTTTTTACAGTTTAGCCTGAGTGTTGTACAATAGTCATGGTTGTGGTGTTGGACGTTTGCTTACACTAACAGTCATTTGGTAATATGGGCCTATTCACAGTGATTTAACGCTTCATATAGTGGTCCATTCTTGTATGAAATGTATATCATATTACAGTGATATTGTAACCACATTTTTTAAGTGTCCTGTAGAACAATGCTATGTGATGCCACTTCCTGTTTTGTCAAGGGTGGAAGGTTATGTGCCATCACTTCCTGTGATGTCACTTGGGGCGGTGTCAAATGACATCACGTTATGTGATGCCATCAGAGGTGAAGGGTCGTGTGATGTCACTTCCGCTATCCCTGGCATTTTGGTGAAAAGACGTCCCTGATCCATGTCCCATTTCAGGAGTGGTAGTGCATCCTAATCTGTTTCTTCCTCTGCATCCAGGTACTTGTCGAATTACAGTGTAAATGGAGGGCTCGGGCTGCAAATGAATGACTGTAAGCAAAGAAGGCAGAGCTGAACGCTCTATTCACAAGTGAAACAGCACACCTTGTTACAAGTTACACATTTGTATATCTTCCTTAGAGCTGCATTATCAAAAGAATGTCACCGGCTTTTAACTTTGTTTTGACATTGTTTGGAATGGGCTTCCAGCTTATTGTAGTATACACGTGGATTCGCAAACATTTGGTTGTCAAACAAGCAGGCGATTTAGTTGACCTTTCCGTTCATAAATGAATCAGTCAGCCGTGGGCTGTGGTGGGGTTGTGGCTTTTAAATTCTGACAGCTCATCACGGTGTCAATACAACCACAGGCACAGTGGAAGAAGCTTTGGGACGGTTCACATTAAAGGGTCACTCAAGGAGCTCTTGCTCAAGTGAACCATGTTACACTAAGTGCTGCCTGCCTGGTGGGAACCCTGACAGGCAATGGGGCCCTGCATTAAACAGCAACAGGCAGAATCAAAAGAGGATTGCTAGAATAGTAGGGGGGTTGATGGGGAATCCACAGACCACATCACGTAGGGGTGAGGGGAAGGGTGGAAGCTCTGAGGGCAGAGGGGCAAAATGGCAATCCCATAAACCCTCTGGTGATGCCCATGAAAAATGGAGCAAGAACTGGAGGGGGAAGAAGAGAGGGGCTTGTAAGGGTGGGCGGGGGGGGGGGGGTCAGAAGAGCCTTGTCAGCATCGGAACCCCTCCTAATCATGGAGTCTAGTCCAACTGGTAAATTTTCAGCAATAAAACTAAGCTATGTGACTTCTATTTTCGACTACTCAGCACGACTAAGATTGGTGTCATGGGCAAGCCACATTGCCTCTCTGTGCCTCTATCTGTTTAGCAGGCCCACCTAAAGGCCACCAGTAGGGCCTCGGGTGCTCTTTGCAGCTCCGCTGCGAGCACGAAGCATCACCGATCAGCTGAGGGCTAAATCAGCTGTGCATCTTGTCTTCGGAACATCCACGTGTTCCTCTTTGTCTGCAGCTCCAGCCACGTGTGCTGAAGCACCATCGAGGCCAGACAAATGGCCCCCGTTTCCATGGATGCACTAACAACTAAAAGTGCAATCAACATCTCCGTTGCGCGCCGGTGCCCCGATTCGCCGGCTCGCCCAGCCCGCCCCTCCCCTCCTGCTTTATATGGAGGGGGAGAAGGCCGAGAGGTGAAGCCGAGCTGGGAAGGCCGTCAGGAAAGGCCTCCGGTGCTCTTTGCAGCTCTTCGCTGCTCGTCTACCGTCTGCCCCAAACCTATGCCGCATCCGGAAGGTAAGAAGCACAACCACTGCGATCTACCTACTAATCCATGCTCTACCGCAAGGCGCTTTAGACTACGTGCCCGTACTCTGCAAGCCACCGTCATATCACAGCCCATCCCCACAAGCACCCGTAATACAAGGCTATCCTCACGTACCATGCAACCCGCTGTATTTGCCAATAAGGCCAGACTCCTCCGCCCAACTTCTAAGCCCACTGCCAATACAATAACTGCCAATATAGCGGCCAATTAAGTATTTGACCC
The DNA here is from genome assembly GCF_040938575.1 of Ambystoma mexicanum. Classification (NCBI taxonomy): domain Eukaryota; kingdom Metazoa; phylum Chordata; class Amphibia; order Caudata; family Ambystomatidae; genus Ambystoma; species Ambystoma mexicanum. The sequence continues at coordinate 832,092,736 of NC_090931.1, forward strand.
CACTTACAAGTCTACTGCTTCCATACTGAATATGACTCTACAGCCGTCCACCACCACTGAAAATAAGCCCCCCAGTGTAAAATTTGTGATGTGCAATTCTTCTACCACTATTTTGAATGCTACTATGCCAAATGCTATTTCACATGTGCCCACCACCACTGAAAATGAGCCCCCCAGTGTAAAATCCGTGATTTGCAACTCCCACAGCACTACCATGCTGTCCGCCTCAGACCCCCCACCCACGAAGCCCCCCACAGACGCCTCTGAACCCCATCTGAAATGCGCCATGATTAACGCTAGGTCCATCAATGCTCATGCTCTAGACATCCACAACCTCCTAACCACCCATGACCTCGACTTGCTCATGATCTCAGAAACCTGGTTACATGAGGCCTCCGGCCCGGCGCTTTCCCTTGCCCTACCCCCTGGCTATTCTATCACCAGACAAGATCGCCTCTCTAAAGGTGGAGGTGTAGCAATTATTGACAGAGATTGCCTCTCTATCAGAAAGGTAGAGAAATCCCTGCACAACAACAGCGACTACCTCCAAGTTAAAATAATCCTCTCTCCCCACTGCACCATTACTGTGCACTCTATCTACCGCCCTCCAGGCCCAACCGGAGACATTCAAGCCTCTCTCATTCACCTCCTCTCTGACAACCTCAAAAAACAGTCTAAAGCCATTCTCCTTGGGGATGTCAACCTAGGTCTCCAGGATAGTAAGGACCTAGCAGCCAAATCCCTTGACTCAGCCCTCAAGGCTTTGGGCTACAAGAACACCATCTTTAGCCCAACTCCCACCAAGGGCAGAACTCTGGACTGGATCGCACAGCATAACTGCCCACTCATCATCACCAGAAACACTCCCAGCCCATGGTTTGACCACCACATCATCACCTTTAGCATCCTCACCAATAGCTCCCCCGCTACCCTCCCCACCTCAACCCCTCCCACCATGCCTCACCGGAAGCTCCCGCCAGCTCACAAAGGAAAGGCTACTGCCCTTCCTCCAAGGCCCAGACTTCAGACCACCTTTCTCCTCAGACCCAGAAGCACTCGCAACAGCATATGATGCTGCCATCAAAGCAGCTATCAACTCCATTGCCCCTCTCAAACCCTGCAAATCCAAACCCACTACCCACTCCAACTCATGGTTTACCCCAGACCTCCTTACTCTCCACAATGAGAAAAAGGCTGCACTCACACAGTGGCAAACGTCTCATACTGACAAAGATAAGATGATCTTTAAAGCTCAATCCATCAAACACAAAAAGGCAATCACCCAAGCAAAGGCCAAATCTTTTGAATCCAGAATTTCGGAAGCCCAATCTAGCACAAAAGGAATCTTCGCCATTTTTAGGGAGCTCGAGACACCCACTGCCGCCCCCCAGAATTTCACTAAAGACAAAACCTGGTGTGATGACATACAAAATGCCATGCAAACCAAATTGAGCCTCCTCAAAAACAAAATACGAGCCACCAAACAAGCCCTACCGAATAAACACATCCCTGTCCCACCACCTGCCCCGGACCCCGCCCCCAACCTTTCTCCTTCAAACCCATTCAGGAAAAAGACATCATCAACATAATGAGGAACATCAAACCCTCAAACTGTAAAGGGGATGCATGTCCAGCCCCCATTATCAAAGACTGCACTGAAGCGCTAGCTCCCTTCCTGACAGCCTTCGTTAATGCCTCCTTCACCACAAGAAAGGTTCCCACCTCCCTCAAGGAAGCTTGGATCCGCCCTCTCTTAAAAAACCCAACTCTCGACCCCACCTCCCCCAACAACTACAGACCTATCACCACTGTCCCATTCCTCCTCAAAATATTGGACAAAGCAGCCTACCTGCAGGTTCAGCACTTCATTGAAGAAAATAAACTCCTTGGACTCCGCCAATCTGGTTTCCGCCCCAGACATGGAACTGAAACCACCCTTCTTGACCTGAAAAAACAGATGGACGACGCTAGAGACATGGGTAAACCAGCACTTCTCCTACTCCTTGACTTATCCGCGGCCTTCGACCTCGTAGATCATGACGTCCTATGCCACCACCTTTCCTCCACTGCCAAGTTTTCCCCAGAGGCCACAGCATGGATTACTTCCTTCTTACAAGACTGAACCATGCAAGTATTCTCTGACCTAGCCTCCGCCTCACCAACCATCATACTCTGTGGTGTGCCCCAAGGCTCCTGCCTCTCCCCCACCCTCTACAACATCTTCACACGACCCCTCTTCCTCATACTTGACGCTATGGGCATCTCCTACACCAACTATGCTGATGATACACAGATCCTCCTCACCCTCACTGGTAACTAGGAGTCCGACACCCTGACCCTCAACAACCTCTACAACACCATCCAAGCCTGGATGGCAGACAATGGACTATGCCTCAACTCCGACAAGACTGAACTCCTCCTGGTAGGGTCCCCCGACATGCTAAAAAACCTAGACTCACAATTCAGCCACTTCACCATCGACACCATTAAAATTCCTGTCTCAGATTCTGTCAAAACTCTTGGAGTCTACCTGGATTCCAGCCTATCCATGGACAGACAAGTCAATGCAATAGCCTCCTCAGCTGCATATCATGCTAAACTTATCAACGCAATTAGACCCTTTCTCTCCAAAGAGAACTGCACTAACATAGCCAGAGCCATCACTGGCTCTAGGCTAGACTACTGCAATGTACTCTTTCTAGGAACCTCCAATAAAAACCTAGAGAGACTACAAGTCCTACAGAACAATGCTCTCCGGGCAGCCCAAGGCATTGCCAAAAGAGAACACATTTCTGAGGGCAGGAAACTAGCCCACAGGCTCCCAATAAAGGAAAGGATAGTCTTCAAAGCTCTGACACTGACCCACAAGTGCATTCACCTCACTGCTCCTGCCTACCTCTCAAAAAGAATCCACCCCGTCTCCACTACCAGGCCAACTAGATCACTGTATACCAACATGCTCTCTGTGCCACTAGTAAAAAAAGCCAGAGCGGGTGGCTCTAGTTTCCCCTATCTCACACCCATTCACTGAAATGCCCTACCTCCTACAATCCGAGGTGAGGCCTCCCTCACCACCTTCCGCAAAGCTATGAAAACCATCCTCTTCTCATAATACCCTGCACATTAGCATGAATACTTACCACATGACCCAATGTATAAGCTGTAACACAATGACCAAGTGCATTGTCTGTAACAACAGCATTATGTTCTGTAATATCCATAATGGATCAACGATCGCTACTATGCCTGTACCTGTGTAACTAAGTTCTTGCAAGTAACAGCACCTCAATGCCCTTGGGCTGCTTGCGCGATATAAATATAAATAAAACAAAATTAAAAAAGTAGTATGGGATATATTAGCAAGCATTGGCAAAGCCAAACGTTTTGGCTTTTCAATAGGCAGCTCCTTTGATGAGCTGGCTGCCCGTCCAGTTCCTGGCAGAGGGAGCCGGGAGGCAGCCAGAGCAGCCAAGGGTTAATGCATGCTCAAGAGGAGTGCAATATCGCTGCACTTCTGTGGCCCCCCTGCCCATTGCCAGTATGGTAGGAGGTGCCAGTCACAGAAAACAAGTATAAGGCTGCAGTACAAACAGTGAGCTTAACAATCTGGCAGACACTGTCAAGTGGAGAAACTGAGGGTTCTCTTCAGTGGCAAATCGACAATATCAAGCATTGGCAAAGACAATAGCTATGGCTTTGGAAATGTAGAGGATAAGCCTTTTTGTCCTATCAGTGCTGCGTACGTCTACATTTACAAAGCCTCACATGTTGGCTTTGCCAATCCTTGTTTGTTTTTGCCTTCTTTAGATGGGGTATAGATAGATATGAGATGGACAGCCAGTCGTTGTTGCTGTGTGTGCCTCTCCGCGCATGCCACATGCGTATTTCTTTGGAGCTACAAAATGGATTCTCCTATAACAGAGCCTTCAACGTGAGGCACTGGGACGTGCATGACAGAGAAGTTGGTTTTCACCGGGGCCGCTCTACATCAGCTTCTTCAACCAGCGGCTCTACAGTTGTTTTGTACTAGAACTCTGATGACCCTTCTCCATTGCCTATGCTTGCTAGGGCTGATGGAGATTGTAGTCCAAAAACACCTGGAAAGCTAGTGATTACAGAGTGCTCTGCTATGTTTTGAGAGATACCGGATCTTAGAGTGTGTAGGGCAATCTCGACTTTCAGGCGCAGGCTAAAGACTCTGTTATTTTAATAATTTCAGTGTTTTGTTCCCTTTCTGTTTTCCCCGTCTTGAATTGTTCTTAATTTCATCTGTTTTGTCTGTTGTTTGTCTTGTCTCCGTGCTTCTATGCCCTTGGGCGTTGTTCCAGCGCACTACAAATAAAATGAAAAAATAAATAAAATATGAGCTCTGGCGGAAAGCTGTAGATCTCGAAAGCGTAAATAAAATCTTTTTTAGAATTAGTATTGATAAGCTTCTGTTAAAAAAATAGATTTAAAGAACAGGTTTCATCGATTGATTTTTAGTGGACTGGAATGGTGGAGTTCTTCATGATGAGATAAAACAGTTCCACGTGCTGCTTGCTTCTCACGTCTCCTCCAGCAGCCCTTCTCCTTCAAGTACGCCCCTTTTACAGGCACGCCCACTTGGTCAAGAAGAAAACACGCAGTTTATTGGGCGCCTGCTTGTATACATAAGCCTTACTATTTAAGATCTCTTACAACGTTTCTATGCTTTCCCAATATTGACCCTAAGGAATGTGCGGCCAAGGTGATAAAAACGATCTGCCCAGGATCACAGAATAAGCAGGTGCGAGGGTGTGTAGGTTCTAGTGTCATTACCTAACGAGTAACCGCACATCTTCCCGAGGGCGTGTCACTGTGGGGCGTCTCACGTTCCCTCTGAGCACTCAGACTGACAGATGGCTGTGTGACCTGTCAGGCCTGCAACGTGCGCTGCTTTCAGAATTAGCGCAGCCTGTGAACAGATTTGCAGGCTTAAGAAGCGGCGAAGAGGGTGTCGGCCCAGCAGGCAGTGGCCAGTCACAATCCAGTCACAATCTTAGTAAAGTATATGTCTTCGAGGGCGGCTGAACGAGGGAGCTGGAACACTTGCAGCCCGGGCTCGGGCACTTCTTGAGATGCCCCCGCTTAGTTTCAGGACAACGTTGCCCTGTCAGTCCGCACGTCGACACAGATATAAGCACCTGTTGCGTAGTAATACGCGAGTGCGCGCATGCGCGAGCGATGACGAGGCTCGCGCATGCGCAGTGTAAAATAAAGACGGTCCACCGGCAGTTCGCGCCGGGGACCCGAGCAACCACACGTCTCCGGAGTGTCTCCTTGTGCGAATGCGGAGCGCATGAGTGAATGCTAGCGTGCGGCCTGACACCGCCCCCACGCACACAACACTGGCGACGAGGACGGCGCGGAAGCAGTCCTCCGCTCCGATAGCGTTCGAGGAGGCGAACGCTGCTCCGTGTCGACACAGACCCACACGTGTGGCCGGCGGCCATTTTGGATCGCACGCAGAGTGCAGTGGTTGCGGCCCGTGAGGGTGCTTGTGCGCCATTTGCAATCTGCACAGCGAAGCACCAATTTTTAGAACTTCCACAGCCTCTGCAGCTGCAAGGCTGTGGCATACTGCCTGGAGGTGAGAAGAAGTGCAGGAAGAAGGAACCACGCCACAAGTGGACTAGGCTGACCAGAACCTCAATCACTGGAGAGTTTCGACAACTACCTGTGAGTACCACGCTTCAGAATGGGGGAAGAAGATGATCAGGAAAGCGCCCTTGCCCCATCCCACGCAGGATGACCAGTACACTAGCTCCCATGCCCGAACTCGATACCACGGGCCCTCCATCCAAACTGGGACCTAAATGGCTCCTGTGGGTAAAGAGGTTGGAGATGTTTTTCAGGGCCTCTGGGATTACGGATGATGAAGAAAGAATTGCCACCATGGTGTACTCGGCAGGGGCGGAGGTCCACAAAATGTATGACTCTTTGAACATTGTGATCGCCACATATGATGCCGTGAAACAAGCACTCAAAGATCACTTTCTTCCCATGGCAAATGTCGACTTTGACAGGTTTGTCATGAGTGCGGAGAAGCAACGTGAGGAGGAGTCGTTGGACCAATTCTGTGCGCGGCTCAGAATTTTGGCAAGCTCCTGTAGATGGGGGAACAAAGAGGAGATGATTCGGAACTAGTTGTTGCAGGGTTGCAGCTCGGGAAAACTGAGGAGACAGGTCCTGAGGGAACCAGGTTTGACTCTGCAACAGATCTTGGACACGGGGAGAGCGTACGAACTGGCAGATGCCAGGGGAGCGCAGATGGACGCAGCCACACACGGGAGAAAGGAAGATGAAGCTTTTGCAATCGGACGCTCCACCCCAGGGGAGTCAAGATGGGCGTCAAGTGAGAGCCCCACGGGGCGTGGCAACGCCCCTTCGTGTCAATACTGCGGGTATGACCTGCCGCACGTGGGTGAGTGTCCAGCCAAATCGAGAGTATGTGGCCGGTGTGGCACACCAGGACACTATGCTAGGGTGTGCAGGGCAACGACACCAGTCGCAGCATCTAGAGGGCCCGAGAGGATTGGCAGAGGCAACTCTCGGAGAATAAGGGGAGTGTCGTCCATCGAACAAGGCATGCAAGATCTAAACATCGCCGAGGAGGAGGAGGAGGATGAAATCTTCTTCATCTCAAGCATAGCCAAGGGCCCAGGAAGAAGACGAAAACCCACGTGCACGGTAAACATTGGGGAAACGCCCACGCCAGTCTTGATAGACACTGGAGCATCCGTCTGTGAACTGACGACTGAACACTACAGACGAGGGATTATATCAATATAAAAGACTCCGTTTTGGGATCTCGTCTGCGGCAGAGGTCTTCCAGAATGCCATCAGGGGGGCCCTGCCTGGACTCAAGGGGGTGATCAACATGTCAGACGATATCCTAGTCTTTGCCCGATCGGAGGCGGAACACCTAAAGCGCCTAGAGAACACCCTTGAAAGGCTGCGTGACCTCGGTTTAACACTACACAAAGAAAAATGTGAGTTCCTAAAAGATAGGTTGGAGTTTTTGCTGGGGGCATCTCCCCGGATCCCGAAAAGGTAAAGGACATCCGAGAAGCAACCCCGCCAACCTCACCAGCGGAAATCAGGAGCTTTCTGGGGATGGTGACTTATTGTGGTCGCTTTATACGCGACTTAGCCTCCTTGTCGGAACCCCTGAGAGCGCTCACCAGAAATGACGCTGCATGGAACTGGAGCGGTAAGGAACAGAGGGCGTTCAACGACATCAAGAATGCCCTATCGGGACAAGAAACAATGGCCTACTTCAACCCTGACCGGGAGTCAGAAATCGTGGTTGACGCCAGCCCCGTAGGACTGGGAGTGGTCCTCATGCAGGCAGACAATCAGGGGACCATGAGACCCATCGCCTATGCTGGCAAAGCTCTCACCGAGACAGAGAAGCGGTACTCCCAAATCGAAAGAGAGACCTTGGCCATACTATGGGGGTGCAAGCACTTTCGGATCTACATTTTGGGAAAACCAGTAGTCGTCGTAACGGACCACAAACCACTCATCCCGATCTTGTCAGGGACTTCGTCCAAACCACCACCTTGCATAGAAAGATGGATGCTTTCGCTAATGGAGTACAGTGTCAAACTACTATATCGGCCGGGTACGGACAACCCAGCAGACTATTTGTCCCGCCATCCAGGCGCTGGGCGACCACGTGACTCAATGGAGGTGGCTGATGGCGTAGAGGCAGTTCACCTAGCAGTTGAGTCGGCGCTACCCGTCGCCCTGGCCCGCCAGGAGATCGCGGAAGAATCCAACAAGGACGAGACATTCATAAAGATACAGCTTGCGATGGCAAGTGGGGAATGACGCGAGGTCCTTAAGGATAACTCTGTGAGGAACGCAGGGGCACAGAAAGACCTGCGAGCCCTCTGGAGGGCTCGACACGAGTTGTCCGTAGCTGAGGATGGCCTCCTGCTAAGAGGTCACCAGATTGTGATTCCAAGAACACTGGTTGACAAGGTCCTATACCTCGCCCACAATGGCCACCAGGGGATGGCCAAGATGAAAGCACGTCTGAGACTAAAAGTCTGGTTCCCCGACCTGGAAAGCAGAGTGGAGGAGCTTGTGAAAAATTGCATCCCTTGCCAAGCAGCACGCCCTGTGGAGAAGGGCCCACCAATCCAGGCCATGGAGAGGAGCGACTAGCCATGGGGGACGGTTCATGCCGACTTCGGGTGCACAGGCCGAGGGTTATACTTTCTGGTGGTGATAGACCAGTGGTCGTGCTATCCAGAGGTTGAGCTGGTTGAATCCACGCCCAGTGACCACACCATCATGGCCTTGGAGAAAATGTTCGCCACACATGGGTTTCCCCTGGAGATATGTTCGGACAATGGGGCACCATTCAAGGGACAACAATTTGCCCGCTATTGTGAAGAAAGAGGGATACGACACAGGAAAGTCACCCCCCTCTGGCCGAGGGCTAATGGAGAGGTAGAGCGCTTCATGCGAACGCTCAAAGTGTTTCGCATATCGGCGGATGGGGGCGAAGACCTCCGACGCAACCTATTTGACTTCCTTCGAGAATACCGCTCGACCCCGCATCAATCCACCGGGGTCGCACCAGTAGAGGCACTCTTCAAGCGTATACCAAGAGGGCTGCTCCCGGAAATTGAAGGTCGTCATCCGGGAGAAATTGATAATGAACGCGTGCAAACGGAGAGAGCCGCTCAAAATGAAAGGGAGACAATCCGAAGGAGACTCCCAGAGAAAGAGATTGCCGTGGGCGACACTGTGCTGGTGCGAAACAGGAGAGCAGAAGGGAAGTTGTTGCTACCATACGAAACGCAGCCCCTGGGAATGACACATGTCAAAGGATCGATGGTTACCGCCGCCAATGTGCGAGGAACAGTCACCAGGAACGTCTCGTTCTTCAAGCGCATCAGAGCTGCGGAAACGGAGGAGACCGACACACAAGGACCAGAGCAGAACGCAGGACCGACACTGAGACACGATGAACCGCCAGAGACTCAAGGACACAAGATGTGCCTCAGGCCGAGGCACGCAGATACCCGAGCCGGCGGGGCGCAAGCCACCGCAGCGGTTCCAGGACTTCATTATGGCCCCTACCTCGTAGTCAGTACATTATGGACAGAGAAGGTTTGAAGAGTGCACTGTTAAATATAATGTTTGTTAAAGTTTACTGTTTGGGGGGAAAAGGAGGGATGTTGCGTAGTAATACGAGTGCGCGCATGCGCGAGCGATGACGAGTCTCGCCCATGCGCAGTGTAAAATAAAGACGGCCCGCCGGCAGTTCGCGCCGGGGACCCGAGCAACCACACGTCTCCGGCGTGTATCCTTGTGCGAATGCGGAGCGCATGAGTGAATGCTAGCGTGGGGCCTGACACTGCCTCCACGCACACAACAGCACCGAGTGGAAAGACTCTGTGCACTAATGGCGAACCTGCATCACAGTTATGTTATGACGTTACATATATGTCAGCTGGACTCTATGGGGAAGCACATGGAAGACCAAAAGGGGGCCCAGAGGAATAGAATAGATAAAGGGACTACTGTGGCAGAGGAAGCATTATCGCGTCTCCAGGATAATCCAGTTGCGCAAGGAGAGAAACGTGAACATTTTATTTTGTAAAGGTGGACTGTTGGGGATTTTCTTCAGCTTTGCTGTCTGTTATTTTTTAGCGGTATATGCTCAAAATGTGCGCTGAGATGGCATGTAAAATCGTAACGCAAAAGACTGTTTCTTTTAATAATTCGTCAGTACATTAATATTCTACTGCAACACTTTGTAGCAGCAGGTGGTTGGGGACGGCTATATTTTGAAACCTTGTGACGTATCAAAGCGGGGCTCCTGGTCAGACGCTTTCATAACTCTGAACCCCTCTCTAAATTCGTTTTGATGCCCACTCTTACCACAGAAGAATGCCTGTGGGTTGCTATGTATAGAAAGCGAGAATAATGGTGCCCAGCGGGAGACACCAAGGGGCCATTACGTCCCCTCAGTTTTATTGTTTTCACCTCAGAGCGTAGGCTACCTCGCATCATCATCCATGACCCCGAGGGAGCAGCAGATGAATGTAAAAATGCCGACCATATGTTCCGCGCTCATACCGGAAGTTCACTCGATCGAGGGTGGGCGTGCCTGGCTGTTCCGGTAAATGGCAGTTGGAAAAGGAAAAGGATGTTTGTTTGCAGGGCTCACACTGATCCTTGCAAATGCCACAAGCCCAAGCAAGATGCCTCCAACTGCCACTGAGCCATCAAACTCGCAGTCTTGTCCTGCGATTCTCTAAACCTCATAAACAAATCTGACAGTAAAAAGTACAAACAAACCTTCAAAAATGTGCCATTGAAACGTACAAAAAGAACCAGCATAAACCTAGTGGGTATAGATACTAGATTGACAACTACAAACACAACTAGCATTCACAACATGATTCTAGACCACAAATGCGAACCTGCAGACAGTAAAGAAACATAGTTTACAACACCTTCCCTACTCTGGTAAATACTATCCCAAAATGACCAAATTCAAACAAAACAGGAAAAACTAAGACCCATCTTAATCTTCATCTGCTATTCAACTGTATGATATGTTATTTCTGGGGATCGAACCTGTGGTGCTCCGTGTCGTCTTGCTTCTAAGGGAGCTTGTTGCCCCTGAGCTATGCTCCCAAGACAGTATCACCTTGCCCATTCCAAAACAAAAGGCCTTCCAACCAATGATATCCAAAAGCCCCATAGATGCAAAAGCACATATGACCATATTACTATTATAGAGCCCACCAGGCTACTTGACAGCATTTCCAGGGTGGTGGTTAGACCTAGTAGCTGACCTCCACACCAAGCCAGAGAAGGTAATTACAATATGGAACTTCAATGTCTGGCTTGACAGCAAAGAAAATAAACCTGCAGACTCACATTGCATGGCCTCTCTCATAAAGAGGGTCACACCCGATGCCATGTTTGCGTGGACACTACACTAATCCCGCCTGCCTACTCTCTACAGAGTTGCTCTGACCACCATCTGATCACCAGCACAATTCTATGTCAAGACCGGAGGCTCCCATTATGCTTCTCTTTCTTTTATTCGACAGTAAAGAAAAGAGCTCAGCAGCAAGATATTTGTGCACCAAAAGTGAGTGTGCCATGAGCAATGTGCAGAAAACAGGTGCACCAAATATATATAATAAACATAGCAATGTAACAGTAATATAACAGTAATATCTTAACATAAAAGGTAAGAGTCTCTGAAGAAACTACATTTCCCAGGGAGCTTGGCTCCAGTTAATTTTGAGGCCATCAACACGTGACCTAGTCCACCAATAGTAGTTCAGATCCCCTGCATAAACAGTCCTAAACATGATGACACTTCCTCTTTCTTTGCTGCTCACAACAAGAGATAAGTATTTCATGTTTAGCACTGCTTACGTCATGATTTTATAATTTAAAAGATAACGTTACAAAAATGTCATAATATGTTTACTGCATAGTTATAGACTTATACGAATTTTACTTTCAATATTCATTTTAAAAATATATATATACATATATATATATAATAATTTGTACCTTTATGTTGGGCTCCGACGTCAGTCCTCTGACCTCGGAGACCGCTTCACACGGTCACAACTGATCAGTTATTTATTCCGCTCGTCCAGCGGATTCGCCGACGGCTCGCGCCGGCTTCGCCGCAATGTCGTTGCGCTTCTGAGGTACTGGGAATCCGGCGCGGCCTAGTCGGACCATGCTGCACCACATACAGGCCGCCAGGGGAGCTCCTGCTCTTCAGGTCCTTTCTTCTACATTCCGGCGCTCAAGTGCGCATGCCCGTTATAATATAACGTTCTTGCAGCTCGAGCGCCGGAATCTTTCCTCAGACAAGAGCATTTCTTCTCGCTGATTTTTCACCGCGCATATAGCAAAGAAATTCTCTATTCAGCATTTAAGAACAATTACAAAGCTGAACTGAAATAACATTACTGGGCAGTGAGAGAAGGAGTTCGGAAGCCCAGAAAAGAAAAAAAAAAAGTGAGTAAGGTGCATTTATTTTATAATCGCAGAACAGTACTCGCCTCAATCAGATCAGGCTTGGTCTGAGGCTGAGGGAGATCACTGTTACATAGATGAAGTGGCAATGGCTAATAGTTTTCAGAAGGTTCTGGGATCCTCTGTGGAGACTAGTGTTGAGAAAGCTGTAGCAGATATGCTCATTCCCATACAAAATCGTCTAGATACTATGGAGGAGCATTTCAGAGGGACCTTCCCTCCTGGGAGGAAGAGAACACAGAAAAGGAAGCACCTTACAGAAGGGGGATGTATACCGGCTAGCAAGAGTAAAAGCTCTACGACCCCCCCGAGCCAGCCATCTAATGCCACAGCTGCCGTAACGGACACCTTCTCAAGGCTAAAACAAGCCTTCATGAATAGGAAGGTAACCCCTTCCCATCTACCCTCTTACCCCGAGGAGGAAACCAGGGGAACTAGACCCTCAAGCCCGGAGGGACACGGACAGGGCTCGGAAGAAGAAGATCATAACAAAAACGTTTACGACGCTGATCTTTCTCACTCCTCTTCAGATGAGGAATTTCATTTCGAGGATTCAAGACCCTCTACATCAGGGATTGCGGCAGACCCCATCCCTAATGACACAACTGGGGACCAAACCTTCTACTGAAGGTACATTTACCCCGGAAGACTTAATACACCCCAGGTCCACCGACTGGGAACCATCTTCCAAGACATCGAATTACATCCACCTTAGGCTGCGCAAGCCGCTTGATAAAGAAGTTCGCGCCAGACTACGTGCTGAATGTCCACGACCAGACATTGCGGATAAAGTAGCTCTGACCCCAGAGCTCGATTCTAAAATGATTACCTTTTTGGGTAAAAACGTTAAAGACCCCAGTAAGGGTATTGCCCGCGCCTGGAAAGCCTGCCAGGACAAAGTATTGGACATAGCAGGTCCACTAGCAAAAATCTCCAATCTTGCGAATGCAGCCATCTCCTCATCGGTCCCCCATTACCCAGTGATACTGTCCGGTTGGGTCCAGAGGGCTATTTGCCTCTTGGGCAACGCCAGTTGCGCCATCTCAACAGAGCGACGGAAAGGCATCCTATACAAGATAGATGCCAAACTAACCGAACTGGCAGACACAGAATCCGGCCCAACGGCGTAAGGCCAGCTTTTCGGAGACCCTTTCATGAAGGAGATGACAAAATTCGTCGGGACATTCACGGCGTTAGACAAAGCACAGGCTTCAATAAAAAGAGTATTTGCAACCAAGTTTTTCTCCAGGGCCGGACGAGGGAAGAGGTCGCTCTTCCGGCCGTTACTTCTTCAACAAGAGACCTCAACAATCTCGAGGTCAGCATAATTCCTGGCAAGAACGCCCCAACACTTTCTTCCCCTCGAGAGGTCGTGGTAGAGGGCGTCCCTGGAGGAGAGCGGCCAGATACCCAGCCCAGCAACAATACACAGGTCAGTGTACTGATAACTGCACCAGCGCCACTAACACCTATAGGAGGGAGCTTAAGGATGTTTGCAAATGCTTGGGATACCTTATCGGGAGATGTCTGGGTCAGGGACAGAGCTCGGGGTCTACACCTAGATTTCTTTACACAGCCCGTTCAGACATGTCGCCCCACTCCCATAGTAATGTCTCTTTCAGACCAAACCACCTCAGACAGCGAAATACTCAGTCTCCATCAGAAGCACGCGATTCGCCCCTGCTCAAGTCAGGGAGGCTTCTTCAGTCCCATTTTTCTGGTACGCAGGAAGCAAAAAGTGCGCCCAGTCATAAACCTCAGAGCGCTCAACGAGTTCATCCTTTACCGCCATTTCAAAATGGAAGGTATACACATGCTCAGAGATCTTCTCAGACCGAACGACTGGCTTATGCGCCTAGACTTAAAAGACGCTTACCTCGCAGTACCGATCCATCAAACACACATCAGTTACCTCAGATTCTCCTGGAGAAACCGAGATTGGGAATTCACAAGACTCCCATTCGGACTCTCTTCGGCGCCTTGGGTATTCACCAAACTCTTAAGACCTGTAGTAGCTCGATTAAGAGAGCAAGGTGTTCGTCTCATAATTTATCTAGACGACATTATTTTCATGGCCCAATCACAGGAGTTAGTTCGGAAACAAACCGAACTGGCAATAAACTTGCTGCACAGCCTAGGTTTTCTTATAAACTGGGAGAAGTCAGTTCTACTTCCATCCAGAAATATGGAATTTCTAGGATTCATAGTGGATACACAGAATTCGCAGCTTCGACTCCCATCAGCCAAGATTTACTCTACCAAAAGAGAAATACGCAGACTCTTACAGAAGAGCATGTTTTCCCTTCGAGAACTAGCAAGAGTGATAGGGCTACTTTCATCTTCCATCCAAGCAATATTTCCCGGCCCTCTTAACTATCGAGAGCTGCAAAGATTAAAAGGCCAACACTTAAGGAGAAACCTTTCTTATTCTCAACTCCTGACACTGTCTCCTCAAGCAAGGACAGAGCTCAACTGGTGGCTCTCTCACATGGAAGCCTGGAACGGCAGAGCCATCTTCGGCCCCGCTCCAGATATTATTATCTAGATGCCAGTCGCTCCGTTTGGGGAGCGAGATGCGGTCCCATAGCCACGGGCGGGACTTGGTCCCCACAGGAGCTGGACCTTCATATCAATTGTCTCGAGCTTCTTGCAGGTTCCTTTGCAGTGCGCTCTTTTGCCAAAGGCAAAGCGAGTTGCTGTATTTTACTAAAGATGGACAACATCTCAGCGGTAAGATACATCAACCATCTGGGCAGCACCAAGTCGAGACCCCTAGCAGAATTAGCCAAAGACTTCTGGCATTTCTGTCTGGATCACTAGATTTCAGTTACAGCGGAGTACCTTCCCGGCCTCTCAAATGCAGTAGCAGACTGGTACTCACGCCACTTGACAGATTACAGCGATTGGAGAATCAACAGAGAGATTTTCCTCTGCCTTCAGGAGATCTGGGGTCCGATGTCCATAGACCTCTTTGCTTCCAGACTCAACTCCCAACTACCAGCTTTCTACAGCTGGAGGCCGGACCCAGCAGCAGCTGCAACAGACGCATTCCTACAGTCATGGTCCCAGGGAATACTGTATGCCTTTCCTCCTTTCACTATGATAGCGAGGACCCTGGCGAAGGCCCGTCAGGAGCATGCAAATCTGATCCTTATAGCGCCGTTCTGGACATCTCAGATTTGGTATCCAGTTCTTCTGGAACTTTCTACGGATTCTCCAAGGTCAACGTCATCCTCCCCTCCTCAACAGATCTCTGACCTTAGCAGCCTGGAGGATTTCAGGACAAGATGGAGAGTCCCAGGCATGTCTCACTAGGCGATCAACCTTATCGAAGAGAGCTGGGCTCCAAGTACCCGGAAGAGATACTCCAACTCTTGGGGCATCTGGAGCTCCTGGTGTCGTGAGAAAGGATTACATCCAATTTCAGCACCTATAGAAGAGATTTTGAATTTTCTAGCATCTCTAGCGGAAAAAGGGCTCACCTACAGGTCTGTGAACGCCTACTGTTCAGCAATTTCCGCAGGTCATGACCTTATCCAAGGAGTACCAGCAGGAGAACACCACCTCGTCTGCAGGTTGCTCAAGGGTGTAAGGCTTACCGTCCCACCTCCAGCTCGCTATGACAAGCTTTGGGACGTTAATAAAGTACTGAACCTTTTTCTGGCATGGCCCAATAACAAAGAACTATCGCGTACAGCCCTATCTGGCAAACTCACTACTCTACTCTGCTTGGTCTCCTGCAGGAGAGTCTCAGACATCCGAGCTCTAGATCTAGCAGGCAGAACCTTTTCTCCTGATGGCATTGTATTCCATATTCATTGAAGAACAAAGTGCAATTCCAGGGTGATTTCCTATCCCGCCTTTAGAGATCAGCCAAAGCTCTGCTTGGTTAAATGCTTGAAAGTCTACGAAGAAAAGACGGCTCCACTCAGAACCTCCCCTAACGGGCAGCTACTGATCGCTCTGCGTAAACCGCACAAAGCAGTATCAGCACCGACCTTAGCACGTTGGGTCCGGTGGACGCTAGCTCAAGCAGGGATAGACACCAAGCATTTCGGAGCCCACTCAGTTAGAGGAGCCATGGCCTCTAAAGCATTTCAGGCAGGAGTTCGCCTAGAAGATATCATGAGGATGGCAGACTGGGCTAGTGAATCAGTTTTCAAACAATTCTACCTAAAGTCAGTAGATCAGCCGGCATCTATTGTGGTAAGTAAGCTTTAAACAAGCATAATGGGAGCCTCCAGTCTTGACATAAAATAAAGATTTTCTATAATAACTTACTAGAAAGTCTTAATTCTATTAAAGACTCGGAGGCGAGCATTATCCCACCCGGCGAGAAAATAACAACATGTTACCTGATGTTAATTAAAGATGTAATGAAGAGATTAATGTTCTGAAATTTACATGTACCCTATCGGAATAACTCCAAGATTTTCTCCCACCCTGATAAGGGATCTAGGGTTGTCATATACAAGAGACTAAAATGTTCCTTTTTCTTGACAGCACCTGCAGACAAGTCCGCCTGATCTCGGCCCGACACAAGTTCTTCTTCTTCAAGTTAGCTACAATTATCTCCTACTATGGACAGCCAAGTTCGCAGCCCAGAAAGAGGAAGTGTCATCATGTTTAGGACTGTTTATGCAGGGGATCTGACCTACTATTGGTGGACTAGGTCACGTGTTGATGGCCTCAAAATGAACTGGAGCCAAGCTCCCTGGGAAATGTAGATTCTTCAGAGACTCTTACCTTTTATGTTAAGATATTACTGTTATATTACTGTTAAATTGCTATGTTTATTATATATATTTGGTGCACCTGTTTTCTGCACATTACTCATGGCACACTCACTTTTGGTGCACAAATATCTTGCTGCTGAGCTCTTTTCTTTATTGTCGAATAAAAGAAAGAGAAGCATAATGCTCGCCTCCGAGTCTTTAATAGAATTAAGACTTTCTAGTAAGTTATTATGGAAAATCTTTATTCTCATCCTAAAATCTGGCCCTACCGAACAAGTGCCTCCCAAGAACACACTAGTAGGTGCAGTGGTGGAAATGGAAAAAATGTGGTGGGAGATCCCACAACACAAGGGCCGGGGTGGGGGAGGAGTCGGGGGGGTGCGGTTCCCGAGGGGGCCTGGTCGAGAGGGGGCGGGGCTGGTAGTGGACATCCAGCACTGCTGGAATATGTAAACAAAACAAAAAAAAACGCCCGCGACGGCAGCATTGTGCTTTACACACCAGTGCCAAAGCCTTGGTAAAAGGCAATACTGCCGTCGCGTGCGCTTTTCTTTTTATTTTGCATATATATTTTTTGTTTTTTTTACTGTTCCAGCGCGGATCTCGGATCCGCCAAGAGCCGGCCCAATGACCAGCACTGAGTAGGTGTCCTTATAACAAAACGAGGAAAGATTTCGAAAGCATCATTCAGTGCCCTCTCAATGGAGAAGAGGCCCACAATCTATGTTCCTATTTTAAAGGCGCTACAAACATCCTTCAAAACTTTGAACACTAAAACACTATACACATCATAAATAAAACCTTAATCCACAATGCATATTTCCACCTTCACTTTCTAAAAAGCCTACCATTACTGGACATGAAACACGAAACAGAACTGAGTCAAGCACTCATATCCCAATACTGGATTACTGCAATGGAATCTACTTCTATCTACCAAATGAACGAATCTGCCAAATACAATGATTCAAAGCACAGATGCAAGATATATCTTTTGGCTTAAACCTACCCAGCTTGAACTCCCTATAGAGCCACTCTATCAGAGAAAGAAAATCTCAAGATGCTTTGCCTGGATAGCACAGTCTGCTGTAAGAAACACCCAAAGTACATATGCAATTCTTTTATGCACAACTCACCTATACGAAAATTAGAATCTCCTTTCTACATGCAGCTACGGGAAGTCTACACAAGAAAAGAGAATACAGGGAACAAACAATTAACCATGCGGTTGTTCAGAAGCAGATGAATTTGTCATCCATAGCTTCTGCCCCTGTCCCAGCTCAATACCGCACAGGTGTGAAATGTTAATTACTAAGACAATTGTACCGCCCTTATCCCAGAGAGGTCCAGCAAGAGATGGACACAATCTAAGTTTAAGATGGCACACGTAACCAAACTAACGTTGTGACAACACATGTCATTCATTAGACACAAAGCAAATGTGCACTCAACATGAAGAACACAGACATTAGGTAACATATGCACTAATGCGCGAAGAATATTAACATAGCATCCATAAGAAATGAGGAATACTAACATAAGCAATGTTTAAGCTGAATGCAACGAACAACACGTGAATATAGCTTACTAACATAGAAACGTAACAGTAATGGGCAGCCAACTTTTCCAAAATTGAAGCTACATCATGCTTCTAATTAAACAAAAGGCCTTAATGCTTCAAAAGAAATCAAAATGCTGAAATCACAAAAATACAGAACCGTGCACAGCTCAGAAGGAAGCTAGCAACCACAGCCAAGGTTACCACGAATTAAGGGAGGGTCCAAACATTGCAGTGAAAGCACGAGATAGTAATTGCCAGGACGCACGAAATAGACTCCTAGATTAATTAAGGTTTTATAAGAGTACAACCAGCCTTTGTAAGCCAGGTGCAGGATAACTACAAGCCAAAAGATTCCATGAAGAATAACTCAAGAGTGTCCCCAGTGGCAAGAGAAAACATAATACTTACATCAGTATTAGCTAAATTCCTAATAAATGAAGGGTGAAATAATTCCAAACACGGTTCCATAGCACGTGACCCATAATTGAAGAACACTGTCTAGACATTAGCAATGAACCCATATGGGACACCTACCTTACTCCTTATTCATATCCCCAGACACAAGACGCCACACATGGCCAAATAAAAAGAGATCACCCTGGCTCATGGTGGAGAAATGAGGGATGGTAACTTCTTTAATTGAAAGGAAAGCACACCGTGGGACCACCACCTTCTCCTGTCTGGCTCATGTCTTGTTAGGTTGGTTAGTAATAAACTAACTCATGAACATCTTCAATGATACACCGCCCATGAAGCAAGGTGCCAGCCAATTACATATTGAAAAGATGGTGTCTTTTATTGTTATCAATTTAGAGGTAGTCGTGGGAGGAGCCATCAGACAAGCGTTACCCAATTAGAAATGTAACCCCAATGGAATGTATATGTAATCACCACTATTAGCCAATCCCTGTTCCCCAAAAGTTTTGGTAGCTAAGATTACAGGATGATGTTAGTTATAACAAATGTTGAATATATAAACCATTGTTTTTTATGTAACCAGCGAGAGCGGCAAGAATTGAATGCTTGTATGCTGTGCCTGCTTTATTTTGATGATAATTAAGCTGGGTTTTGCACTTTGTCTATTTTCGTTATTGAGTGCGGTTTGAACTGGCTCCCGAACCTCCATGTAATTTGGGACTTTCCAGGCCATCTTAACACAGTGACCACCGCTATGGAAAAAGCCTCCAAAAGATATCAAAGACTTGGAAGACCCTTGCACTTTCAGAAAAGGCATATACATGTGCGTTTCCACCAGCAATATACCTACATTTTCCATTAACTTTAAGAATTACTCAGCTTTTCTCGAGCATGTACAAAGGTCCAGTAATAGTGACCTTGCTTGTTAGTGAATGATGCTGCTTGGTCCCTCCTCCCCGCTTTTTCCTCCTGTCAACCACCCCTTCGAGCCCCCATCTACTCTCGGCATCCTGAAGTGCATTTTATTTGCATTTTCTGTCATGCTAAATGACCAATAAAATCATTTAATATGACTGTATTTCAAGCTGATGCATCTGGAAAACAGTTTGTTTTGTTTCATGATGGACTCGTTTGGAGCATAAGAGCTGCACACAAAACCCTCTATTGGAAATGAGATTAAAAAGATGGTCATTTTTTCCCAATGACAGGCTTGGATTTGAACTGTGTGTTGCCTTCTTCTGCCCCATCCCATCCTAAGAAGCTCCACGAAAAGGCATGACGATATAGGGCTCGTTGGATTTCATGTGGACCTATGACTGCCCTATGAGGAAGGACAGACTTCATCTGGTCTTTCCCTGATGATAAGTAAGAGGACTAGTGTGCCCGCCGAAGCCTTCACATGCCTGGCCTGACTACCTTAGAACATGACCTCAATATCTGGCCTTAACATTCCTGCCTTGAGATGTTGCAGAGTTACATGGGCCCTGCTCGCTGCTGTGCAGAATGTGGTCTCTGGGAAAGGCCGCTTCTTCGCGGGGGCTAGTGCCTGTCTGAGAGGAGGACCTAAGCTCACGCCTTGCCACTGCTGGATAAGTGGATGCATCCCGCTGCTGCACGAGAGGTTTCCTCGCCATCTACTAGCGATCTATGAGTCTATTGGGGCCACCATTAAATATTGAACCTCAAAATTGCATTATGGGTAACCTAAAGCCTTCTTCAATTCAGAGTCAAAGCTTAGCAAAAGAGAGATCTTGCCCATCAATCGTTCAGGCATTGTGAGCCTGTTAGGGTATATGCTTCTGGCTGCTCCTGGCTACCAGGGCGTGAACCTCCTAAAGCTCAATTCACTACATGCCACTCTTCCTGTGTTTCAAGGGATGCCAAACGCAGTAGCTCAAAACTGCAACTCTACATGGAAACCTAAACTGCTGTAGTCTCCTGTCCACTTTCTAGGTTGACAGATGAGAGCCTTTGGGGAAGCCCAGGTCTTCAACCAAATCTGCCCAGCGAGGCTTATACAAAAGGTACCACCACAGTAATGCAAAGCCATGCATGCCGCCCCCATTACTCCCGCAGTGGTTTCCTGGCACTGAGGATTGTCTAAGTGGAGATTGCGTATTGTGCCCACCTCTGGGTTTTCTGACCTTGGTCTGTGGTCTGTGGTGGGGTGATGGGTTAGGGTGGATTGTGAAGGAATTGGAGCAAGCAAGAGCAGGGCGCAGACACTAGGAGGTAGGTAAGAACAGGAAGCATAGATGGGCTGCGGGCACCGTTGAAGGTTTGGTGCATGCGCACTCAATCTCTGTAGTTCGAGTGAAAAGGAAGTACAGACAATTAGCAGTGTAGGCCTCAGATGCAATGACTTTATATGTGAATTGTAGTTGCCACTTCTGATAGTAACAGATGGGTTTACTCAGAGGGTCTGTGATTGGCTGTGTGATTGTCTTAGATGTGCTCAATAAGTCTAATGTTAGGGGAAGAGGGAAGGTGGCCAGCCTAATCGGTGTTCCACATGAGTAGCCACAGACTTATGTTTTCCCTCCCGGCCTGTACTGCAGGCAGCTGGCTCCATGCAATACAGTTGGCAGCATGATGAACCCTAGACAGTGGTCGAAGTGTACCAAAAGAAGTAGTGGAACTATGTTCCCTGCTGGTCTGCCCCAGCTCTCCACAAACCCCATCACACGCCCTCTCCCACGTGCAAACCAAACCTGCAAACACATGCGCCTGCTGCTTAAGGACAGGTACAGTGCATTGCAGTGCACTAAAAGTGCACATTTTAAGTTCTTCCTACACTTTTATTTTACAACGAAGCAATTCCAGAATGGTTTCTTTTCAAAATAAAAGTATAGGAACAGAATAAATAAAAGTAAAGGAGCACCGCTGCCAACCTCTCCCGCCCACTTTGACCACTGGCCCTAGAGGTGACCCTATGGGAACCAAGTTAGAGTGGTATCAATCACTTCTAGGTGCAATTCAAGTTGTTGGGTTGAGGAGGTTGTAAATCTGCCATGGCCAGGGCTGGGTGTGGCACGATTCAATGACAATGTGAAAGATGTTTAGTTTAGCGCTCAGCTGTCATTGAGGTGAGTTTGCTGTGCTGCATCAGTGTCTCAAAGTTCGCCTCAGTATAAGTATTGGGCGAACTGCGGCTGGGTGAAGGGTGCCTTGGGTGTGTATTTCTATATATCCTGACTACCAGAGGTAAAGTGGGGTCGTTGCTGTTGTAGCTAGATTGCTTTGTGAGATGAATTGTGCACGCGATGGTGGTGCTGCGCAGACAACGAACTTTGAACAGTGGCTGCCCTGGGAGCAACGCCATGGAATGGGCTTTCTTGAAGCTCTTGAGGCCTGCACGGCGTGGACTGGTGCTGATTATGCGTAGCTGGTTTCCTCTTGAGCAGGTGCAGGGCTCTTCAAAACGTTAATCTGCATAATATTCTTTTCTACCCTTCTTGACCTAGGCTGCAATTACCTTGTCCGGTTAAAAGAGGTCAGTGTGATGAAGTCACGTGACACGACGGCAACGTTCTACCATCGCTTATTGATATAAATAAAAGGGGCGGTCCCGCAACACGGCAGTGCGCGCCGGGAGCCTGAGACATGAAGATCTGTGTCCGAGTGCTTATTTCAGGTACGGGGAGGCAAGGCCTTCATACGGGAGTCCCAGGGCAATGCCAATTGTAGCAGTTAGCAGGGTGATGTTGAGATCCAAAGGGGCATAGAGTCTGCCTACCAGCTTGCATTTGAACATCTACTTAGGAACGTCTGGCCCTTTTGATGAACTGAGTACCCCTTACATTTAATGTGCTTAGGTATTTGGTAGAGTGTTAGATACTGATAATTGCACGATGGTGGAAAGTTCAGATCTTATATCGATAGGACGCACTGATTTTTTTAATGTGCCAATGTCTTAATTTCGCTGGTAGGGATCGAGCAGGCAACAGAGTGCCCCCTGATTGGTGGGACCCGGTCCCTTGGCAGAGGGGAGGATGGTGTGGTGCCTGTCCACTCTGCTAAAGGGCACATTCTATTATTCTTTGATTTCTTTATCGGCAAAAAAAACTAGAAGGGTCTAGACAAAGCAGCCTGCCATAAAGTGAAAGAAAGCATGGCATAATATTAGATGATGCAACATGGCATAAGAGGCTAGAATTACAAACCAGAACTATGCCTGAAAACCAAAGGGAAAAAACAAAAAGGAGCTTTAAAACCGAAAAATGTCATTCGGTTACAAAATCGAAATTGGGAAGACAAACAAAAAAGAAATGCCAAGGGCGGAACAGGGCTAGTTAGGTGTAGAAGATGGGCTGGAGAAAATACAAGTCCAATCGAAGTGTAGGGGGAACGCGCCCATGAAAGCAAAGGCAAAATGCACATTAAAAAGAAGATTTACATTTTTTTCAATAAAGATGCACTTGGGACCAAACGACGTAGGGCCTGTTCCATGGAATATTTGCTCGGTTATAAGTGACTTTGCACTGCTGAAAAGAGCCTTTGCACTGCCGACACAAACCCTGATTCATGGAACTGTGCAAAGTGTGTTTGTGTCGGGCAAAATCAGGCGAAAGTCAGGGCATAGTCATTTTTGCAGTAGAAAATGACTTTGTGCAGACTTTGCACGGCAAAAATACACTTTGCACAGTTTCATGAATCGGGGTTTGTGTCGGCTGTGCAAAGGCATTTTTCAGCAGTGCAAAGTCACTTTGAACCGTGCAACTATTCCATGAATCGGGCCCATAGGGTCAGATTCCCAACTAGTAGCACAAAAAAAGAGTGCAGAGAATGTGATCGTTTCATTTGCGCTACTTTCTGCAATGCCCAGGTCCTCTTATTCTCAAAGGTGACGTGAGCATTTCCGGAGTGGCTGCAGAGTGGCACAAAGATGCGCCGTCCAGCCTCCTTGCTTACGTTAGTGTCAGGAGCGCGCGCCCATTAGGTGGGCTCTGAAAGGCCCGTCTCAGAAAAATGCTCGGGAAAAAGCCTTCTCACCCCTGTTTCGGCGATGGAAATGCAAGCGTGACTGCCGAGGATAACACCGGCAGGACACAGAGACTTTAACATTGTGCCAGGAGCAATCGAAAAGCAGGAATATGTTGTGCCAAATATACTTTTAACGCCCAGCCAAATACAGGCCCGCCTCCCATGCACGCGGGCTCGCCTCTTGCGGGTTCGAAGTCGGCTCTACTTTTAGGGGGATCCAAGTGAATAATTATGTCTATAACAACAGCAAGCACACTTACATCAAAATAATAACTGGAAAAAAACGAATCTGGTGATTGATCAACAGCAGCACGCAATTTGATGGATGCATGAATCTTGGTTCATTTAAATCATAAATCATTCCAATAATTTTTCGATCATGAATATAGAGCATGAAATGTTTCATAATTATTCACACGGGATGATGGAAAAATTCTCTGTTTTAAAAATATTTAATACAAAGGTTGCCATTTAAAACACCCTATTATTTACATAAATGTGTGAGTTAAATCCATGAGAACATCTACAAAAGCACAACAACAAAATAAATACACGAGTATGAACATTCGACACTGAGGCATAACCAAAACTATACAAAGTTCTCTCTGACTCAATAAGGAATTCTGGGTAATGTAGTCTACCTATGTTTTGATGGAGACAGTCAATATGGTGCAAGGCTTTTCCCAGTGTTCTTCAGGCCAGCATTGTAATGGTTACCCTCAGAAGGGTTTATTTACCCTGCGTCTATTTTCAAGAAAACAATAAAGAGATTTCTCCATTACAAGAATTAATGGAAAAAGAAAATCCCCCAAATTAAGGTTTTTGTAGAGGCTAGATTTAGTTTTTAGTTAGTCATTTGTTTTGTATTTTAAACCAGCGTGTCCCCTACATTACTTCTTATCCCCATGGAAACAGATCATTGCTTTGCATTAAATGTATCGTTAAAAACGATCATACGTGTTATTCTCTGTGGCCAATGTGGCCCTCCACCAACACCCTCTTTGATCGGATCTTGTTGCAAGTATTCGCATTACTGTTACTGTGCGAACATTGCCACACGTGCTTTGTAGGTTATCTGGCAAAAATAAGGCATGGCAGTGAAACCCCCGCCATTCCCCCACGGTCATACCCTCATTCATCCCGTGAGATAGGCTTCTACGCTGATAACTTTTTAGAAAATGCCCTCCAAGGAACTAATGAAGCCTGACATGCGGAAAAGTGTTTGGCTTGCTGAAAATGTGTAATATGGGGGCACTTTGACAATTATTTCCAGGGTCTCTTTTGGTTCCCAGTCCACACCTGCCTTTGAGCCTCTGACAATCGGCCTAAGCATCTACTCCTTGAAAGGGCCCTAGAACCTCTGACAGCAGGCCTAAGCAACCACTACTTGAGAGGACCCTGAACCTCCGTCAGCCGGCCTAGCATCCACTACTTGAAAGGAACCTTGAACCTCCGGCAGCCGGCCTAAGCATCTACTACTTGAAAGGAACCTTGAACATCCGGCAGCCGGCCTAAGCATCTACTACTTGAGAGGACCTTGAACCTTCGGCAGCCGGCCTAAGCATCTACTCCTTGAAAGGGCCCTTGAACCTCCGACAGCCGGCCTAAGCATCGACTACTTGAAAGGGCCCTTGAACCTCCGGCAGCCGGCCTAAGCATCTACTAATTGTAAGGGCCCTTGAACCTCAGACAGCCGGCCTAAGCATCTACTACTTGTAAGGGCCCATAAACCTCCAACAGCCGGCCTAAGCATCTACTACTTGTAAGGGCCCATGAGCCTCCGACAGCCGGCCTATGCATCTACTAATTGTAAGGGCCCTTGAACCTCTGACAGCCGGCCTAAGCATCTACTACTTGTAAGGGCCCTTGAACCTCTGACAGCGGGCCTACGCATCTACTACTTGTAAGGGCCCATGAGCCTCCGACAGCCAGCCTGAGCATCTACTAGTTGTAAGGGCCTTTGAGCAGGAGTGGACTAGCCTATAGGGAACTCTGTTGATTTCCCAGTAGGCCTCTGCCCCCTGGAGCCTCTTCTGTGGTAACCTATTTTATTTTCACATTTTCTCATAGGAAAAGGGTTTGGCTTGCTGAAAATGTGTACTATGGGGGCACTTTGACAATTATTTCCAGGGCCTCTTTTGGTTCCCAGTCCACACCTGCCTTTGAGCCTCTGACAATCGGCCTAAGCATCTACTCCTTGAAAGGGCCCTTGAACCTCTGACAGCCGGCCTAAGCACCTACTCCTTAAAAGGGCCCTTGAACCTCTGACAGCCGGCCTAAGCATCTACTCCTTGAAAGGGCCCTTGAACCTCTGACAGCGGCCTAAGCATCTACTCCTTGAAAGGGCCCTTGAACCTCTGACAGCCGGCCTAAGCATCTACTCCTTGAAAGGGCCCTTCAACCTCTGACAGCCGGCCTAAGCATCTACTCCTTGAAAGAGCCCTTGAACCTCTGACAGCCGGCCTAAGCATCTACCCCTTGAAAGGGCCTTTGAACCTCCGGCAGCCGGTCTAAGCATCCACTACTTGAGAGGACCTTGTCTCCATCATGTTTCTGCCTTTTTAGAAGCCGTGTCCACCAACATTCAACATTCAGCAGCACATTTTCTCGATGGTAAATGACATATGTGCCCCACCAGCTCCCTCTACCACTATTCCTGCTTCTTTTCCGGTAAGATTAAAACTATCTAAGAATATATTGCCAAT
Organism: Ambystoma mexicanum; assembly: GCF_040938575.1. Lineage (NCBI taxonomy): Eukaryota > Metazoa > Chordata > Amphibia > Caudata > Ambystomatidae > Ambystoma > Ambystoma mexicanum. Next base: position 832,119,198 of record NC_090931.1, read on the forward strand.
AAATTAAGTTCTCCATGTAGACTTAATGAGGGAGTGCATTCCTCATCTGTTAACATCCCCATTGTTGTGACTGGCCGTGTGGTCACACAGGCCAGTTAGACTAGTGCTGGGGTCACCCAGCATACACTTTAGCAGGGTCAGTTGCGCCCTGGCTTGCCTGAGGAGTGCTGTGGGCACCCAACACACACTTCCTGTTGCAGGGATCACCCTGATGGCCGTGATCACATTGCAACACCTCAGCTGCTGGGGGCACCCCGACAATCAGCTGCTGTGTGATCATACAGAGGGTTAGTGACCTGGCGGCACCCAGGCTACACATGCTGATCTGTAGGCACCCAGATCAGCAGGGCGGCAGGACCGTGATCACACGGTGTAGGCCTGCAGGTCCCAAAAAATGAGATACAGAGACACTGTGCCATTACGTGGAGTCTGCGGCCGTTCCAAGGCACGTACGGGCGGAGACTCCTTTTATTTGCATCCTGTCATGACAAAGTCATGACACATACTCTTAAAGGGGTACTGCATATTCTTAAAGGGTAAACACCATACTCCTCCTTTTCATAATAAACAAAACAATACCCCCGGACATTAAATAAATGGTCACAAACAGCAATACTTATCCCACTTGGAAATAGTAGGATAAACAATAACCATATACATTCACACTCGGGCAGTTACAAAAATAAAAACATATACTGACCCACTGCACATATGTTGAGGGTGATAGGGTTAGTGGACTGATGGTGGCATGTTAGCAGTTCCACCACATTCTGAGGGAAACTTTATTCCACAGGGGAGAACAGAAACTTCAACCACTGAATGACACCATTGTCAGCTGCTGGATGCATTTTGAGCATGCCGCCAGTCTGCGGGGGCACAGCTTTACATACATATCCTTACTGGGACCACTTCAAGCAGTGTGAGTCATTTTGCTGGGTGAGTGGTAATGCGTGTGAACTTGCAGTTTTGACCAATTTTATTAACCCAAATCGTTACTTAAATGTGCTATTTGTCATACATTTTACCAAAAATGTCCCTATGGTTACAACTCAAATAGTTTCGAGCAAAGAGTAATTAGAAGTGAGTTAAGTTATTGGTGGCCCCCTACGAGCCATGCTGAGGGCTCCTGCTGGCCACAGCGTGTTAAAGAAAGCACAAGCAACTCCTCACTCCGTGTCGGCCATGGACCACCACGCATGTAGAATGCACACGATGATCATGCTGCTGCAGGGGTACACCGAGCACTGCACAAGCGTTCACCCAGCATAGAAGCGAAGGGGCTGTGCCTGTCTCCCGATACCCAAACGTACCAGCCACCTCTATGCTTGGCGAGTTATAATACACGCAGTAATGGTACCATAATAAAACATGTTCATGCTGGCTCTGTCAATATATACAAGTAAGCCCATTTACAAACATTCTCTTCTTGGCTTTGCCCTTATTCCTGCTGCACAAATGCTTGCCACTGCACCACCATGTAAGAGTACTTTTCATGTCGACTTTTTCCTCAACGCCAGTAAATTACACAATTCTGCAATAAGGAAACATTTCCTTGTTTGGCTGCACAAATGCCTCCATCCACCATGTAAGAACACTCATCATGTTGACTTTGCCATTAACAGCAGTCAGTACTTTAAATGGGGTAAGAAATTGACAGTGGGCCCTCATTTGGGGGCCCTCATTTGGGGTGTGTCTTGCCGGATGGGCGTGGCCTAAAACTTGAAGGCGTGGCCTAGGCCTAAAGAAGAGCATGTAAAAATGGACAGGGGTGGTCTTGTCTACATAACTAAGCGCATACTGCAACCCTGCTGGTACAACCAAAACGTGTGGTCCTGGGCAAATTATTTAATTGCACTGTTGAGGGTGAGGCTTTTTAAAAAGAGAGAAAGTTGACTGTTTTTAATGTAAAATACAAGAAGTCATTGTATTTGGGGAGCGGGGGCTACCAACAACTCTTTTACTCAGGGGACTCGACATAAAAAGGTTTGTATACCACTACCCTTGCCCAATGCGGCCCTGATGGCTTTTGGACTACTTTTGGGCTAGCTCTTTAATGAGTTACAGCTATTCCTTACCATTCCCACCCACCCAACACCGCCTTCCACCTGTGTCTTGCGCCACTCTACTGTGGCGTATTTATGTGCCCAAATACACTTCCCCGCGCCAACAGCTGGTGCTAATGCCCTTCTCAGAGGACTGACCGGTCTTGGTAATCGCTTACCACCCATTGGCTATACCTTTTCTTGGCTTGGACCATAACTTACAGACAACGGGCCATTACTAGGGAGTGCAGCAATAAGAGAAACACATTACCATCACCTTTTGAGTCCCGTCATAGGGTTAATGGGTCAAACATTAACACGCTTTTCTCTCCACTCCTGTTGTGCCTGTTACTCTCAGCCCTACGCTGTAAAAGGCACAACAGGGAGTGGAGACAAAAGGGTGTTAATGGTGGGGACGCTGTGTTTTTCCTGAGCTGTGACTGACAGAAGTGCAGGGCAGCTACAGCTTTGTGCAAACTAGTTTGAGTGAAGCTGTGACTGCCCTGCAGTTCTGTCAGTCACAGCTGCCCGACTTGATGACAGCGGGCTCATCTCCCGTCGCGGCTGACGCCGTGACGGGACGATGGCCCGCCATCAAGTGGTGGGAACGGAGGGTCCCAGCAGGGCCCCCGCTCAGCCTGACTTTTTGGAGACTGCCGGGTCCAGCCCCGACAGGCCCCGGCCCACAAAGCACTGACAACAGTAAAACATTAAATACCACAGTAAGCAAACATGCTTGCTGACTGCACAAGTGCCCCCAACCTCCCTATGTAAGAACACACATCATATTGGCCTTTCCCCTTACATAAGTTAAAAATGACATGTCACAGAAAAAAATGCCCAGGCTGCCTGCCCAATTGTGCTATAAACCTCACCCCCAAACCATCCTTCAAGTAACAACATTCATCAAGTTGGGTTTGCCCCAAAATACCAGTAAAACATGTAAGAAAACGTCTGTACTCTAATGCCCCTTGACTGGGCCGCAGCCATGCATGCACATATTCATACCCATTCACCCACAAGTCACTCACCCAGCGACGGCTGGTGATTTTTTAAATTGAAGGTACGTAAGCATTTCCCCAGAAAAAGCCCGAGTGACTGAATGAGTTCAACGGTGGAGGGGCTCCCCACTTCCCAAGAAAGGTTTTGAATGATGGGTTCAAATGGTTCATTATAGAGCACATTTGGTTTTGTAGAGCAACTCCAATCCAAAAATCCAATAGATGCAAGTCACCAACAGTTATTTATTATTATTATTATTATTATCATTATTATTATTATTGTATATATTGTTCATGGACCTAGCTTTGAGAAGCAACAGAGTGCTTTACAAAGGTATACAACAATACAGATACATAACAGAGCGCTTTACAGAGGTGTACAACATTAAAGGTGCATAATGGAGCACCTATCTGTGGTAACAACAGAACAGACATACAGTAGGGGGTAGGATACAGAGGGGGAAAGAGGAGGGGTACAGCTTTATCGGGTGGAGGGGAGGAAAGGGGTGATGTGATGGCCTAGGTGTTGAGGAGGACAGAATCCTTGAAGAGGTGGGTCTTGAGTTCTTTTCTGAATTGTAAGAGTGTGGGGCCAAGGTTCCATAGTCTTGGGGTGTAGAAAGAGAAGGCTTGTTTTCCTGTCCTTTCCTTTTTGCAGCAACAGATTTCAAGTCTGTACGTGTCCTGGCTTCTGGTGGTGCGCTGTCCGCCAGAGATGCAGAATTTCTCTGTGTGGTAGCTGGGTGACTTGAGGGCGACTGTTTTATCGATGATGCAGCAAAACCTGAAGGTGATTTGTGCATGCAGGGAGGAGCCACTGAATGTTGATGTGGGCCGGGGTGATGTGGTCGTATATGCGTAGACCCTTGATGAGCCATGCGGCCACATCTAGGGCACTTCTCAGGGACACAAGGGAGGATAACGGGAAGGCCTTCGAGAAGTGTATTGCCGCACCAAGGTGGGATAGTACAAGTGCTTGAATGGTGGATTTAAAGTGCACAGGAACATTTCCCAACACATTTTCCTGATGTCTTTATCCACAAAATATGTCGGTGTAAAAACATTTTCACGCTGACCGTGCCCATCCATGTCCACAATGGCCTCACCAATAGATGCAAGTATTCACATATAAGAAAATACTCATGATTGCTGTGTGCATACTGGCAGTAATTATACTTTAAGGAAACATGTCCACACTGGTTCTGCCACTATAGGGCAGTATCCCGTTGTAAGAACATACTCATGTTGGCTTTTCCTTTAAAAAAACCACAATAATAAAACATGTCCAAACTGGATGCACAATGTGATCCAGTCTAGACACTTAATAACACTTATCAGGTTTGCTTTATCATAGATGGCCAGAAAAATAAAACATCCTGCCACAGTAAGAAATGGCTAGACTGACTACACCAAAACGCCAGTCAAGTCCACCATAACACTTACAATGCTTACTTTACTATAGATGCCCAGAATAAAAGGCCATGCCAAATAAATAGCTAGACTGGCTGCATCAAAATGCCAGTCTGGCCACACAGTAACACTTAACATGCTTGCTTTTTCATAGATGCCCAGAGAAATATGTCATGTCACAGTAAGAAGTGGCTAGCCTGGCTACCCAAAAATGCTTGTCTAGCCAGGTAATAACACTCATCAGCTTGCTTTATTTGAAATCCCCAGAAAAAAAATGTCATGCCACAGTATGAAATGGCTAGACTGGCTCCACCAAACTGCCAGTTACTGAAAGGGCCCGTGTCAAGTGTCTGTCACTCCAGATGTTAGTGTGTGCGCTAAACGTATGAACGTCATAGTCAGTCGACAGTCCCGCTCTGCTTTCGAAGTCTATTTGTGGTAGGTGCTTCTGATCTACATGCAATGGTTGCAGACACTGTACTTGTTCTTCGTTTACCTATACTAGAGGGTCTTAATTATGAGTAGGGAGCTGACTTGGGTGCTGTTTCTGTGGAGTAGCCTGTAGAACCGTATTTAATTTTGTGATTTCATGTGGGATTGTCATTGAGTATTGTATCTGTGTTGTTCCTGTTTCTTGTGGAAGTGCGGGGGCCAGAGCTACAAATTTAAGGTACATGTGTTTTGCTCTCTATTTAATGAAATTGGGATTAAATGGATTTTTAGGGGTTAAATATATAATTCCAATAGGCTTATTTCTAGCATGTAAATGTATGCTTGACTTAATTAATAAACACATTTTTCTGGAAATCCAAACATTATTTGTAGTGAGCAATTCACGTAAATGAACAGATGCATTTTTATCCTGTCGGCCATCTTTATATCAGGCAGCACTAAGCCAGAGGCCCTCTTTGTGGAAGAAGGTGCTGCTCATGCTACTGGTCCAAACACATCACCTGAGCAGTGCTGATCGCATACACGCTCGTATGCTAAGATACCTGCTTCTCCCTATTTTTGTTGTTGCTGGGATTATTGGATCGATTTTAGGGAGGAAAACAGGCAGGTGCTTCTCTGGAGCCCTGATGGGTCTATTGTTGTACTTTGAGCTCTTCTTGAGCTGATTTGGGATTCGTTCTCTATTGTTGTTTGGTTTGTGGTGCTCCGAATTGTCACCTTCCCCGAGGATTGTCTACATTCATCTGCTTTTCCCCATTGTGTCGTAGCGGATGCCATCTTACTATTGCTTTATGTGCTCTGTTGAGTGTATTTCTGTGAATGTCGTCACTTGGTTACCAAACAACAGGAAAGATTGTCTTTTTTCGGCGTAAGTAGGTCCCCATACCTCAATAATATAAATCAGCATTGGGTTCAAAAACAGAATTAAATAATCACTTTCAGAGCCTCATACCGGTCCAAAACCTTGGCGATTGGTCCCTAGTGGATGTGACAAATGTTAGTCACATATTGCTGCATTTGGACGTGTATTTGATGGTCTCCTGCTATTATTACCATGTACCATTTGGTTCTTGGCCACGGTTCCTTTCTGGACACGTTTGGCATATGTCTTATCTATTTTCAAGGCCGCTATGCAATGCTAGTTTTTCAGTAGGTCAAGGCTCTGTTGCTGGACCTGTTATATTGAGGTCAACAGGAAAAAGGACCACATTTCTCTGCCTGTAACAGGCAACCACACTATATATTTATGGCTTCTGTTCGTTAATAAATCATTTTACCACAAACCTGAGTTTTGTAAAAGGTTATGACTGCCAGATTAAGACAAACAATTTGATTTGGGGTGTCTGTGCTTGGTGATCATAACCGTGTGTTAATGTGTGCAGGGTACACAGAAGGTTATTGTCCTATTTTTGGTGATAACTCCCAGGATTTAACATGCCATTGATGTACATTTGGATACCCCTATGTCGGATGAGAAGGAATCGTTACCATTTTGTAGACATGCCTTAAGTTATTGCTGTTCAAGTAGTGACCGTTTTTATATATTAAGGTGGGGAGCCCCCAGGCCACATTATGTCAATTACCCTGAGCTATAGTTTCAGGGCTGCCCACAGGGATTTGATTGTTTTGGGTGAGCCTTCCAGTTGTTGCAGCCAGCTGATAGTGTCTTCCTGCTCGGGTATGCGTCACTTTTCTTCACTGCATGTGTAAAGTTTAACGTGTGTTCTTTCAACACCCCTGAGGATTGACCTCTTCTGGTTCCTCTTTTGTGTCCTGTTTCGCTCTTTTACTCCAGACGGTGGTGGCTGAAATTGGTTCTGCGATTTTTCTTTCATCGCAAAGTGTTCTTTCTGCTCTTTCCTATCTGTTTTTGCTTTGCAGTAAGAGTCAGACTAAGTATTTTGTTTTTTCGAGTGTCTTCTTTTTTTAGCAGTGCTGTAGTCAGTGAGACTGTGTCAGGGTAAGAAGTGTGTAACTTTCCTAGAGGAGTGATACGTGGATTCTGCTGGTATCATCACACTGGGAAAGGTTCTAGTTGACTTCCCCTTGTTTGACTGTTGAAGGTTTACTTCAATGTCGTCGGGTCTGAGGATCTTCATTTGTACGTGGGCGGGTGTTTATGTTGATGCATTGATATTTTTCCGTCTTTCTGTAGGATTTATCGTGGTTTGGTTGTGGTCTAAAGCGTGAGTCTGTGGGATTTCAGTGAATGTCTTAATCATTGGTAGATCACGCTTTTTTCTAAATGCAAGTTGTACATCAGTGGTCACATTGAGCCCTCTCTTGTCCACCATGAAGAAATGGGAGCTCCAGGGATTTGCATAGATGTAACAGTTTCTCCCCGTGACACTTTGTTTTGTGGGCTGGGCTTGGCTGTTTTTATGTTCGTTTGTTGTGTTTATGTGAGTGTGCATCCCCCCACAATGTGCTGTGTTACCTCCTCTGGGAATATAGGAGGTGTTTCTTTGCCTAGTCTCCCATTTTTGGTTCGTCCGGATAGTGCCATTGGATTGGTAGACAAGGCTTTCTTGTCTTTGGTGAGGTTGATGTCCTGGTTAAAGTAGGGGGAATCAGTCATGTGATGTATGAAAATCATGGGTACATGCAGAGCTTCAGTTAAGTTTCTGGGGGCAAATGTCATCAAATTCCATGCCTAGAAATTTGGAAATCGTTCAAAATACTTGCATGCTTAGCGTGTTGGGAAATATATGTTTTTCCTGGCAAAAACATGAAAGTCTGTAATTAGGTAAAATCCTGCAGACTTCCACTTTTCAAGATTGAGAATAATAAGCCGGTCGAAGCAGCAACATACATGTGCAAATCCTGGGACTACGCGTTGAGGGAGGGAGCCTTCGCGAACAGAACGCGCATCAGCAATTTGAGAAGTACTTGTGAGGCTACAGAGCTGGAGGTCATATGTGTGGAAGTCTTTCACTTCCTTGATTCCATTTCAGAATAGCTTGGGCTTTTTTCCAGAACTGAAAAATGTCCAAAAAAGGTTTAAGTGAAGCAGGTGTATGTTTGCTGGGGCAATAGCAGCGGTGCCATCTTGATCTGCACATGGTTTGGCCTTCTATACTGGTGGTAAACAGAAAGCCAATTTACCATCATTCTGCATCTGTGTGCCCTCTTAGTCTCATTATCACCTTTGGTTCTGGCTTTTCAGGGGAAGGGCCCCCATTCCTCACTATCCATGTCTGCAGCTTATTGTCATTGCAGCATTGTGGCATCTGTCTAAAAGGATGATGATGTTGTGGCCATCAGCCTTCAAAGCAATAACGTTTAAATAGTTTTTTTTATTTGGGTGATTTTAATACTTGTATGTTCCAGTTGCTGAGAGGAAAGGACACGATTTGGATGCAACTCTCCAACTGTGCAACCTCTGTGAGTAGTGAATCATGCCCTTGTGTAGGTTTACGCTCTTTATTTAGAACATGAAGGCAATCTCGGCCCCTGTTGCCCAAGGATCAGAGCATCCTGCACTATGCATACTGGTCTTCTATTGCTTGCTTTGCTACACCTCTCCTCGTTGTCTCTTCTCTATGTTGCCACTCGGGTAGAGTGGATCTGCAGCAGCTTGTTGTTATTGGTGGATGTATGATTGAGTGACTGACTCAATTCTAATGTAGGCTGCCCTCCCCTGGTGCTTGCACTCTTGATGGCACTTGGTTGTCTGGTTGACTATGTATTTGATTTATTTGGGGGTATTCTAATGAGCGCAGGTAAGGGGGTGCAAGTTACAGCAGCGCAGTGATACTTGCCACTGAGCAATCGATTCTCTTCTTCTTTGTGCTGCTTAATTTGTTGTCTGGGTGGATGTGAGCCTCCTTCCTTCTTGTATGCAGCTTGTTGTAGTCGTTGCCTTTGGACCTGTGGATCCCTGTTCCTTGTTTCATATTCTTTGGGTGATCTTGGGCATACAGTGGCAGTACCGGTCTAGCTCTTGCCTATGCTTTTTGTTAGCGGTAGCCTAGCGGTAGATACATTGTGTCACTTCTCATCTGATGTGTGAGGTAGCCCCTTTTTGGAAGGGCGTCTAGGTGATGTGGCTTTTCTTTGCTGAAAAGGCTTCTGTATTCTCTGTGTTTCCTTCCTGTGGGCTTCTTGAAAGACGGGTAGTTCCATGTGTTTTTTACTAAACATTTACCCACCACTGATTATTTCACTGCACGTATTTTACCTCCAAATGCAGGGGGCACCCCTTTGCTTCCCCCTTCCTCACCCCATCCCATGTTGTCTCACCCAAAGCTACCTCGCGTTGTGTGGCAAAACATCGTTTTCAAAACTGAATACTTGCCAGATAGCTTCTGATGTCTCACATCAGGAGGAAGGCTGGCTCAGGAGCAACACGTGTGTCTTGAAAGCAAGAAAAGACAGCACAACACAGGTTCGAATCCCCATCCCGTGCTTCGAAACCTCTCGCTGGTATTAAGTGCATTATAAAAGGACAATTATAATAATTATAATCGCAGGGGTATGGGAGGATATTTGGGTCTGTTTCTTATTATTTCATTTCAGTGTCTAATTAACATCCGCATCACTTTGTTGTTGAGCTGGACGGTATCCGGTAGAGTTGTCATTTACTTTGTGCTTGCTCATGTAGTAGCCGGTCCCTTCTTGCTGCATGTCACACCATGATAAAAAGGATAATGTAATTTGTGTGATTGGCAATACATTATGTAATGTCTGTCTTTATCGGGTTTCTTGGAAGAAAAAGGGAAAATGGAAGGAATAGACAGTGAGAGGTAATCCCCGCAGCCAATTGTGACCCAGGCATACATGAATGCACATTGCGCTGTGGTGGAGCCATCTTGTGACCTACTTTGTTCATGGTGTGCATTCGGGGCGCGCAACATCCCTCGGTGAGCCTGAACTGGCTGGTCTGTGATCAATAAAACCATACAATAATAAAATAAATGCATCCCAATCTGACATGGCCTGAACCAGTGCAGGCATTGGGCCAGATTTTCCCAGATCCAGCAAAAAATTTCTTCCCAGATCTGGGCAGGGGTTGGGGGGTACGAGCAATTCCTCCACTTGACTGAATGTCGGGGAACACATGCAAAGTACACATGTAAACTGTGGGATAATACCTGTTAGATGTTGGAAATTATTCCAACTATGTGTTCGCTGCAAAAATATCAAGCCCTGCACCCTTTCGCCTCTCACCACCTATTGAGTGTCTACAGTTACTAGCTGTTTGCCTAAGTTAGTGCTACTTGAACGCTCCTAGCACAATCACCAATTATTTTCATTTCGACATATTTACATACATGATTAATGGATACAAACTGTGGGGTTTTGAACAACCAAATGGGAATGTCAAACAGAAAAACTAAATTGTGCATTGAGCCCGGAAAGGTGAGAGTGAGTTCCAAAAGTCAGACAGGATACTCGAGAAGGTTGACCGGCAGAGGGTTACTGTAATACCCAGGGTTCAGGCAGGCACATCCACACAAGGGACCCAAGGCTGTAGCTATGGTCCCCAGTATGGGACTAGGCTTGATTTGCATATGGTCCTCCGCCCACCTGCATTGGTGCAGCAGGTTGAATATTATGGGTTGGAATACTGCCCAAAGCATTGCCAGTGATTCTGATTACTATAAAGCTTTTCCATCCATCACACGTCATTGTTGCAATAAGCACCCCAGGTGGCATGGGCTTGCCCAGATAGCGGGAGTCCCAAGCTACACCTTGCTCATGGCCTCCAATGAGGCTACAATATGTCTGTGTTTGCTTGTGGGTTTGGCCTCACAGTTTGGGCCGGGATACACCTTTTAAATGTGGGACCACCCTTGATTTGCATATATTTTTCCCCCTTTTGTATTGGCAGAGTACCAGTGGCAGGTAGTGAATGTTTTCATTCGAGGGGAGTAAATATTTCCTGCTAATGTGCTAGAGCAACCAATCATAGCAAGGGAGCCCGACTCTATGAATGTGGATTCTGGGGGTTTCGCCACCAAGACAAGTTTTTGAATAGTACGTTAAAATGGTGCATTTTACCGCACACTTTAAGTGAAACCTTGTGTAAAAAGCTAACCAGTTTGCAATTGTATTTGTGGGGTCAACTCATTAACATTTTTAGTAGATGCAGGTCACCAACAGTGCATATGAATATTTTCCAACACATTATCATAAGGCTTTACTCACATCATATGCTAGTGTAAAAAACATTTTCACGTTGGATGTGCCCATACATTTCCCTGCTGGCAGCACCAATATATATATGGCAGTTTTCCCATATAAGAACATACCAATATTTGATTTGTGCATAATGCCAGTAATGATACTTTAAGAAACTATATCCACGCTGGTTGAGCCAATATATGGTAGAATCTCCACATAAAAACATACTCCGGTTGGCTTTGCCATTAAAAATGCCATGCCGCAATATAAAAACATTGCCAAACTGGCTGCACCAAAATGCCAGTCTAGCCACATAATAGGATTTACCATGCTTGCTTTATTATAGATGCCCAGTAAAGAATATCATGCCACAGTAAGAAATGGTTAAAGTGACTTCTCAAAAACACTGGTCGGGCCATATAATAACAAATATCAACCTGGCTTTATCAGCAGCATTTTTAATAGGCATCTATGATAGATGCCCACTAAACAATGCAGTTGTTGCCCAACCCCTCATCCCACTCAAAATTAGCTCCCTAGCCAAGCACAAACACACGTGCGCACTCATTCACACAACATTTGCTCACTCATACTCGCAGCATTCACTCACTCATTCACATCCCTATCCATACACCATGCACTCACTCATTCACATGCACACCCATTATCATACTCTTACTCATCACACAAGCATATACCAGACATACACAAACATAAACTTCAAAATAATTCTCACTGTCTGCTGCGGCCCTTATGCTTATCACAGCAGCGCCTCCCTGAAAGCACTTGCCTCCCGCACAGCAAGAACAGGAACCAGGAAGCAAAGAGCACTTTCTGGTTCCTGCACATGCACCCAGGAGCCAGAGTTCTCCATTGGCAGTGCCCAAATCTATTTGTATGTGCGGGGAGGTACAGGAGTGCATCCTCGCACATAGAAACATGCAGTTCCCCCACCTGCATCCCCAAAGGGCAATGTTAGGCTGGAGAAGCAAAACGCCCTCAGCCTTGCATAGTCTATTGGGCATGCATGCTGTGGACCAAAACTGTTAAAACAAAACCACATTTTCCGTTGGCAGATCCCTGAGCTGCAAAAAGTGGCAGAGGGAGCACTGAGTGTTTACACTGGACTGGCAAGTCGGCTCCTCCATAATGGGCTATGGTTCTGGCGGGTCGGTACCCCTAACCCATTACGGATGAGGCGCCACTGAAGAGTAGGCTAAAAAACAGTGGTTTCGAGGACTACCAAGGATAATTTCAAATGGTAATTGTTCTGCAGTGCTGCTATTACCTCCCAGCTGCACCGCTCAAAGCTACAAGGACAAGTGCACATACACGTCAACGGTGTATCGGTCACTGCCGACAAATGGAATTTAACATAGAAGGTTATCAGTCAATCTCAATCAAGATGGGGGCTACTCGCTCGAGATTTGGCACTCGTTTCAGCAGATGAGCCATTAGGAGACATTCATGCGCTTTTCAAATGTAGAACGTGGGTGCCAGCACAATGGCCTGCCTTCCTTTTCACTTTGTGCCCCAGGTTGCCCCCCCACAGCCACTAATGACTATTGTCAACATATTGGATAACCCGTTTTTTATACTCAACAAGTGCCCACCTATAGCCACCCCCATTTTCGTTTAAACCTGAATAACTACTTGCTTTTATGGTGTAAATCTCTGTTGTGAAGACCCAGGCCCTCTACAGGCTGCGAAGTACACTGCTCTTTCCCCACTACATTAGGTTCCTTTCTGCTTATTTGACACATTTGAAGCCACAACGTTATAAGTAGAGGGACATGCACACGGCTTCCTGGGCTTCTTAAAGCAGAGAAAGTTAAAGTATCTGTGGCAGGAATGTCTGTGAAACCTACATGCCATACACCCAGAATCATGGCATTTCCGACCCTGCTTTCATCTTCCGATGTCAAAAAGAGGAGTCCCATTGAGTTTGGCTATCAATAATACTTGTGTATAACACTATAATGCACAAGATTGTGATTGGAATATCCTTTACGTGTTGTGTGTATTCCTTACATTCACCTGGAAGGACTGGGTTGTTATATATATATACTACTGTATGTTATAGGGATATTGCAAGTCACAAAGGGGTTTTGTGACTTAATAGAGAGGGAGGTTGTAGGCCCAGTTCCTTTACTCTCAGGTGACTTGCAATATAATTTAACCTATATTCGGGGGTATTGTATTCCTTATAATGAGGTCACACCAGCACCTCTTTCGTGTGTTATCTCTTGTGTTGTTGCAGAGATGTTCAAGTTGTAGAAATCTGGAATAAATGTATAATCTATCCGTCTATTCGGCTGGAAAAAACAGCATTTTACAGTACTCTTTCTGTAAATATTTCGGTAAAAAGCCACACAGTTTGCAATCAGTTTAGTTTAGTAGGTCATGTGAAATTTGATAGATGCAAGTCACCAACAGTGCATAGTTTAATTTTCCAGCACATTGTCATGATGCCTTTTCCCACAGTATATGCCACTATTCCCATACAAGAACATACTCATGTTTGCTTTGCGGATAATACAATTAATTATGCTATATGAACATATGTCCATGCTGGCTCATCCAATATATGTCAGTATCCTCACGTAAGAGCATACTTGTGTTGGCTTTTGCAGTACAAATGCCATGCTACAATACGAAAACTTGTCCAGACTGGCTGCACCAACTCATAATGTTGGCTGTATCCCTAATGCCCAGAAACAAAATCTCATGCCACAGTAATAATATATGGACAGACTGGCTGCACAAAGGTAGGCCAGTGTAGCCATGATATAACACTTATAATGATTGATTTATCACTACGGTCAGAAAAAATGCCATGTCACAGTAATAGGTGTGGCCAGATGGGCAGCGCCAACATAGGTTGGACCAGTCACAAAATAACACTTATGTTTGTTTTATCATTGATGCTCAGGAAAACATGGAATGCCCCAGGAATACAATATGACCAGAAAGGCTGTGCCAAATTAGGCCAGTCTAACCACTTAGTAATACTTATCATGTTTGCTTTATCATTATGTCCAATTAATAATTGCCATGCCACAGTAATATTATATGGGCAAACGGGCTGCACAAAAGTAGGCTAGCCCAGCTATAAAATAACACGTTCATGTGTTCTTTATTATTGATGCTCCACTCCAGCCACTTAATAACACTTACAATGATTGCTTTGGCCTTAATGCCCAGTAACAAATGCCATGTCACAGTTATAGTATACGGGCAGACCGGCTACACCAAATCAGGCCAGTCTAGCCACTTAATAACACGTATCATCTTTGATTTATCATTATGACCAAGTCGCCTTCTCCCAACCTCTTGTCTAACACCCCATATCAACAGCTCTTAGGTCAGGCACACACACAGGCACACACACATTTACACAGCATCCATTCGCTCATTGACATGTACACCCAGATACCATACACTTGCTCATTAACACGTGCAGCCCAACACCATACACTCACTCATCCACATGTGCATAGATGCATACAAACACACAACCATTCAGGCTTTTATTATTTCCTTACCTTCATCCCTGGTCTGAACTCTTTCACACGTCGACCCCCAGAATGCCCGCCCAGCTCCCAAGCAGCACAAACAGGAAGCAGGAAGCACTTCCTCGTTAATGCACATGGACAGAGGAGCCAGAGTGCTCTGTCTACAATGTCGAAGGCTGTTTGAATATGTGGGGAGGCCCTGCAGCACCACCTACACACATTCAGACTTGCCATTCCCAAGCCTGCATCCCCAATGGGTCATGTAAAGGCTGGGGAACTAAAAAGCCCCCGGCCTTGCATTGATCATTGGGAATGCAGACTGGGGAACCCAAACAATTGTGAAGGGGAAACCATGTTTACAATGCAGGGCTTGGCTCGTCCAGAATGATGGGGGGGTTGGTGTTCCGTTGCCCATTTTGGACGAGCTGTCACTGTTCTGCTGAGAATTGCCATTCACGCTGTATGCTATCTCTGGTAGCAGGCATTGCGACATCACTACAAATATAGCAAGAATAATGATGTCATCTCATATCACAGCACTAGATCTGAATATTACCTTCCAGCCTTTATACAGATATTGTAGGACCCCGTGTAGGATTGTTGTAGGATATTACAAGTAGGCTAGAAGAGCGGCACGATGTATGTTTCATCAAAAAAGAGAAACCCTGAGGTTTCTCTTTCAACCCAGGGATTTTCCTGTGCCATTATGCGGGAGCCTGACATGCTCAGAATACTGATGATGTCGACTTTTTTTTTTCCCTGATCCCAGCGCTGAATTACTTGGCAGGCCACGGCATTAATGCACACGAAAGATTTCCCGAGGGCATTGCTACGAGTGGGAGGGAGGGAAAGAATGCAAAAAAGGCAGTATTCCTCCCCTCGCCCCACATCTCCCTGTGACTCAGTGCCCAGATCTTGCTGAACTGGGATTTATGTGCTGCGATTAGCGCAAGCCGCTGTCCACCCTCCTTCCCGCTCAATAAAAGAAGACCCTTTGCTGCTTGGAACAAGAGCAGCCCTGGAATCAGAGGGGCTCCTTTTCTGTTATTATGAGTTGTAAATGGCGTGACTGCAGGCGAGGGAACACGAGAGTATGTGCTGACGGGATTTGCTGCCTCCTGTGCATTGTAATTATGAATTCGAATCCAGTGGGCCCGCCACCTCGCAGCTGTGCCTCGGGAGCCCAGGAGACCTTCTTGGTCATTAAAGGAAAGCCCTCGTTTGAACAGCTCGCAGGTCACTTGCCAACCTATAGTCCCGGGGGATCCCATTTCGATCATAGGAATACGATTAAGCCTGACCTGCACGCTCTAGGTTCCGGTCCTCCGGCACCTGCTGCCACAGGATTGGCGAAGCGGTTGGGTATTTCAGATGCATGGAGGGTGTGGGGGGGTTTCCTAAAAGAAGACGGGTGTCAGCACTGTGCGACTGGCTGTTCCATAATCAGAGATAGAAGCTGGAGGTTTATTATTTTTCACTGTCAATTTCCTTCTGGGAGCTGCTCTATTGGATCATGTCAGTTGAAAACATTGGAAAGTTAAAGTGAGAGCAAAGCACAGGACTGGAGCATGGCGTCCCTGGGGATATGGTGTCACCTGGTAAACTTAAACAAACGGAACATCCCCCCGGAGCTCCTTTTTCTTGGGGAGCCACAAAGAGCCAGGCCACATGTGGCAGCTGTGGATATGCACATTTGGCCACAGGAGCTTCCAGTCTTTCACTCCAGTGATTATATAAGAATGCTGAGGACCACATTAAGATATAAAGGCAGGGTAATTTTGAAGGTGACTTTGTCAACCAAAGGCAGTCAGCTCATGAAGTACCTTCCAGAGAAACATATGTTCCCCGTATTTGAGACTCGTCAGAGGGAGGTACGTGGCATCCTTTAAGAGCACTAACACGTGAAGGGCGACTAGCAACGTTATTGACAGAGTGCAAAGGTCAGCCACCTCTGGATCTGTAGATGTTTTGGACTACAACCACCATGATGTCTCACCATTGACTGTAATAGCTAGGGCTGATCGGAGATGTAGGACAAAACAGCAAGCTTCCCAAAGGTCAAAGAGCCCTGGTATAGTGAGCAGTAAATGGGAAACATGTGGTATTGTGCCATCAGAGCATACCCTTTTAGGCATAGGGATCAAGGTCAGCATAAGCAACATCCTTTACAGAGGAGGATTGACCTGTTAAAAAAATAGGAAACAGTACAGACAGTCCTTGTTGGTGAGGGCTCTACTTCCATGTTCACTTTCAGCTGGTAGAAAGAAGAGTTATATAACTGAACGAATATATCTAAAAACGTTAATTTTATGAATTTCTTTGGTCGAACTAAAGCCATGCTTGCGAATAATGCTGCGCTTCAACCCATAACAGATTATGCCAGGCTGGCATGAGTTGGAAGAAAATCAAAGCCAATATTAGTCATAGTTAATGATAAAATAGCGATTCATTAAGAATTAACCATTCAGAGGAGATAAATACAGTACTCTTCACAATCCATAATCATGTTCAATGCAGAGGTTGCTCACTCCAAACACCTTAGGGGATGGCTATGCTGGCGATACATTGTAAACCTCACACGCAAAGTAACATAGGAGCAGTTTTCCTTTCTTTTGCTAAACAACCAGTAGAAAACACCCCAGTGCTGTGTACACCAGGACATTAACCCAGTGCATGAAAGCAAGAGAGATAGTTTACAGGGTATATACCTGCTTCCAGAAGACAGGCAAGGGGAGGGCTGTATCATGGAATCAAGTTTTAGACCTGAGCGAAGTGAGGGCCTTAACACTGAGCTCCAGTGCTGTTATTTGTCGATACAGCCCCTAGCCGAAGGTATTATTGCTAGTAGCAAGCCAGATCCAACCACTGAATGTTTGTTTTTTTAAGAAAAAGGGATACGCGGCTGTTGTATGTGAATAAAGGGACACTGCCCTTTTAAGGGAGGACACACACACACCAGGGCGGGAGGAGGGCGGGCCACGGGAAGGAAAGTCAGTCGAGTGTTAAGAGGGAATAAAGAAGGTTGAAGTTGACAGCGGCTCCGCGTATCATTGATACGAATGTGGATGAATGAGTGACGGAGAAGTACCTAACAACTGGCGATGAGGCCGATGGGAGCCCACACTCTACATCAGTAATGGAGGGCCCGTGCGCCCAGCAGTGACAGAGGGCCCATGAGCCCACAGTGAAGAAGGGCCCGTGCGCCCAGCAACTAAGGCGGGCCTGTGAGCCCAGTGGAGGGCCCGAGTGCCCAGCAGCATCGAGGGGTGTGTGTGCCCAGCAGCAACCAAGGGCCCGTGTGCCCGCACTGAGGGAGGGCCCGTGTGCCCAGCAGCAGAGGTGAGCTCCGGAGGAGGGCCTGTGCACCCGCAACAGTAGAAGACCTGGTGAGGAGCTCCGGAGGAGGGTCCGTGCGTCTGCGATGACAGAAACCAGGAAGAGGGCCCGTGTGCCCACAACAAAAGAAGACAGGAACACGACGCCGGCACAAGCGGGTAAGTGACCCCCGTAGGCCTGCAAAACCTCGGCGGAGCACCCCAGCTACCCCAACGAACGTACAGACCCACAATCAGGACAATACAATTTGGGCAGGAAGCCCGGGAAAGGTATAAACGGCCCGAAGGCCGTCACCAAAACAGTGCACGTGGGCGGGAAGCCGGAGACAGGGATAAACGGCATGAAAGCCGTCAATACATACCCCAATCAGGACAAAATAATTTGGGCGGGCAGCGAAGAAAAAAAAATAATAATAAATAAATGGCCCAAAGGTCGTCAACAGGACAGTGCAAGCAGGCGGGAAGCCCACGCATGAAACAAACGGCCCAGAGGCCGTCGGCAGTACAATCTGGGTGGGAAATCCACATCCCAGACACACGGCCTGTCGGCCATCAGCAAACCACCCTCAGCCACCCCAACCGACGCACGCTTCCACAACAGCACCCTGAATAAAAGGGCAAGAACCATAACAAAGACCTGCTACTAAGAGACACCTAACGCACCAGTGGCACATGCGCCACCCTAGCGGCACAACCAGAACTCACTCAGGCCCATAGCAATCGCCTGACCACTACCACCTACCCATACAGAACGGCAATACGCCACCTCGCTAGCAAAGGCAACCATGACAGACCCAACACAAGCAGCTGCAGACACAGGGACACCCCCAGCTGTCAATGCCAGTCTTACCTCACATGCCAGCCTCATGAGGAGACCAAGCCCGTTTACACTCAACCCACACCATGACCAAGGCCAGCGCTGGGAAGAATGGGTTGAGGAATTTGAAGACTTTGTAGGTGCCATTGGCACGCAAGAACCTCCTAACAAAATCAGTATCTTTACCAATGTCGCAGGGAGAGAAATCAAGAACATAATACGCACGATCCCGCCACAGGTCCACGCTACCTACCCAAAACTGCTAGAAGTCATTAATGAAAAGCTTGTCATAACACCCAACCGTGACTATGAATGATATACTTTCAATCAATGTGCCCAGCTCCCTCATGAATCGATACGGGAATTTGTCATCCGTCTCCAAAGAAAAATCATAAAGTGCGACTTTGCCAACTTTAACGACGATGAAGCAATCAGACTGAGCATAATAGAGGGCTGCATGAGGCCTCAATGTTTAGGAAACATTTTCTAAAAAAGCCTCTGTCCCTCAGAGAAGTACTGGACTTAGCCAGGGTCTACGAAAGAATCGACATTCAAGCAGCAGCCATAGAAAACCCCAAAAAGGGCGACATCATCGCAGCGGTAAGCCCCTACACCAGATACCCAAGCTTGCAGAACAGACCAACTCCCAGGCACCCCTTACAACGTACCCAGAGTGACCGCCACTGCTACCGCTGCGGGTTCGAATACCCACACAGAGCACAATATCCTGCGATCGGCCAGCGATGCCTACGATGTGGACAAGAAAACCACTTCCAAGCAATGTGCAAGGAACAGCTCCCTGAGGCAAGCCCAATCTGCCAACAGACCACGGGTCGAGCACCAGAGACGCACAAAGAACAACATGAGCAACGCCCTGGTGAGAGAGGGTTGACCTACCCCATGAACATCTACCAATGCCCAAACTCAGTGAGAGCACTGGAAGGTCTACAAATTGAACCTGACAGGAAAGATCATGAGCTCTATGATGTCCGTCAACATGACCATGTGCAAATCCCTGCACATGGGAGAATGTACACGAGGGACCTCCTGCCACCTCACAAACAAGACAGTCATGCCCTACCTTTCCCTCTGGACATAGACCCATAGGCCAACCCCCCACCAAGATATCAACAGGAGGAGATGCAACAACTCCAATATTTACAAGATGGATACAACAGGGAATATGTCTGACTCCTCAGCGTCGACATCGAGGACACGCCAGACCCCCGAATCACAATACAGATCGGAAGCACCAGGAACCAATTTTTCGTTGCCACAGGCGCAAAAGTAAATGTCATGAACAAAGAACTATACCATGACATTGCTACCCTCTACCCCCTGCGGAAGTCCAAGACGCACATCTTCCAATGGGGAGCGGCCCTGCCCATGACGTCCAAAGGACAATTCCAATGTGACTTGACACATCGCAATCTCACGGTAACCTCCACAATTCATGTCATAAGGAGCCCCTCTGTAGGCCGCTGCCTCCTCAGTTACCGAACGGCCAGAGCCCTAGCACTCATTGACTTACACTATGACCAATCTGAAGTTATAAAGGGACACCTGTCAGAACGCGACACCATCATGTCAATAACATGCCGGCCCCTCACAAAAGAGGACCTCAATTCCCCAAACTCTTTGAAGGAGTGGGCATGCTCAAAGACTCGGTTGTCAAGTTGCACATTGACCCAGAGGTCACGCCAGTACCACAACACCCCGCAAGGTGGGCTTCCACCTCCAAGCCCAAGTATCGAAAGAAATCAAACTCCTCCTCAATGATATCATCGAGAAAGCAGAAGGACCAACACTGTGGGTGTGCCCCATAGTGATAGTACCCAAGGACAACGGACGCCTACGCATATGTGTAGATATGTACATCCCCAACACCGCCATTCAAAGAGATAGGCACCCAGGCCCAAGCCTAGAGGTCATGCTTATCAGGCTGAATCAGGCGATGCATTTCTCAAAACTAAACCTCAATCATGGCTACCACCAGCTCGTCATTGAACCTGCCTCAAGACCAAGCACTACCTTTGCGACACACGAAGGGCTGTTCAGATATAAACGGCTCAATTTCAGCATATCATCAGCCGCAGAGATATTTCAGGAGACCATCAGATGTCTAATATCAGCCGAAATGAGTGCCCTAAACTACAGCAACGATATCCTGATATTCGGGAGGGACCAGGAACAACACGATAGAGCCCTCACAGCTGTCTGCAAAATCCTCCAAGAGGCAGGGTTAACTCTGAATGGACCCAATGCAACATCAACAAAACCAGCCTCAGATTCTTTGGACATATATTCTCAGACAGAGGAATTAAAGCCGACCTAGACAAGATAAAAGCAATCACGGATCCTCAGGCCCCCGCGACAACCGCAGAACTGCGCTCCTTCCTAGGGATGGCGGGATACTGTGCGCGATACCTCGCAAATTATGCCACCATCACTGACTGACTTCGAAATCTTCTAAAAAAGGACAAACCATTCCTCTGGGACCCACACTGTCAAGCGGCGTTCACAACCATCAAAGAGAACCTCGCCAACCACCGCCAGCTGGCATACTTCCATCCAGAGTGGCACAATATCATCACGGTGGATGCCAGCCCAGTGGGCCTCGGAGCCATCTTAGCTCAAACTGACACCAAGGACAACGCACAGCATACAGGTGTGGCCTACGCCAGCCGCGCTCTGTCCCACACCGAGAGAGCTTACTCTCAAGCTGAACGAGAAAGCCTAGCAGCGGTATGGGCCTGCGAGAAATTTCACCACTTTGTAATCGGCTGGAAGTTCACCCTCGTAACGGACCATCAAGCACCCCTCTCGATATTCAATGCCTCCCCTAATTGAGCGCTGGGGGATAAGACTACAAGAATACGACTATGTGTTTGTCCACAAGCCTGGAGGAGAGGCCAACCCGGCAGACTACCTGTCCAGGCACCCACTGATGAGAGGTGATGATGCCTTAGCCCTTGAGGCCGAAGAATACATCCCATACCTAACCACCAATGCCATGCCACCAACGATATCAACGGCACTATTTGCAGAAAGAAGCACGGCCGCCCGACTATCAAAGCCACCATATGCCTCACCCGCTCCAACAAATGGAGAGTGCACCAAGAAAGAGGAAATGGAGGGGAGGGGGCGGACAAGAAGGACCTAGACCGACTAGCCAAGATACACAAGGAACTGGTGGCCACGGACCAAGACATACTGCTACTTGGAAACAGGCTGGTAGCCCCAAAAGACCTACGGAAGACACTGGTGACGCTAGCCCACGAGGGCCACAGAGGGATCGATAATACAAAAAAGATCTTAAGAAATCACATCTGGTTCCCTTACATGGACACCGTAGTAGAAGACATGCTGGCACACTGCAGACCCTGCCAACTAGCAGCAAAAGGATCAAACCCGAACCCCCTACAACCAATGACACTCCCAGTGAGGCCCTGGCAAAAGGCTGCGATGAACTTCTATGGACCCCTAGAAGAAGGCGGATACCTACTCGTAATCATTGATGAATACTCAAGGTTCCCTTTCATCAAGCAAACATCGTCGACATCATTCTGTGAAATGACACCCATCATAGATTAACTATTCAGTGAATGAGGCATCCCCAACATCGTGAAGACGGATAATGGATCCCCATTCCAAGGACGCGAGTTTGCCAAATTTGCTGACCACCTTGGCTTCCATCATCAGAAGGTTACACCACTCTGGCCACAAGCCAATGGGATGGTGGAGCGGTTCATGGCCACTATTAAACTTACCAGACAGAAAGCCCTAGCAGAACAAATAACTCAAGCACAAGCCATTTGCAGCATGCTCCGAAGATGCAGGAACACCCAGCACGATGCGACGGAAAAAACACCAGCTGAACTAATGGTTAGATACCGACCCCGAACGCACATCCCCCAGTGGGAAGACTACACACCGGAAGAAGAAGCAGCCATAAGGGAACGTGATGCTGAAAAGAAGAGGAAAGCTAAAGAATGGGCTGACAAAAAGAGAAAGGCAAAAGACCCCCAGCTAGAAGTCGGACACGTCGTCTTAGTCCGACAAAACCAGAGAAGGAAAACAGACACCCACTATAGTCCAGAACCTCGAATCATCACGGCCATAAAGGGACCCATGATAACTGCAACCATGGAACCAGGAGAGATCACTAGGAATCCGTCATTCTTCAGAAGATTATACCTCTATGATCAAGAGGCACCAGAAATGGTCACTGAGGACCCCGGAGAAGAAGGTGTATCCTTGTAATATCAGCGTCTTTATTCCTTTATATCAACCACCATAATTTGGTTTGAGCAGACATGTGTTACGACCAGAACGGTCTTTCTCATGGTTATTAAAATACTACTAAACATGCAAAAAAATGTTGCTGACTAATAACATTATACATCAAATTGTAGACATTAGCACCCCAAATAGTAAGATTTGCAAATATTAGTGAAAATAATATTGCAAACCATTTAGCCAAGTAATAATAAATCCATCGATAAGTGTAAATACAAGTAAAAAGATCAAATGTAATAATGTGCCATCCACAAAAGCTTGTCGAAGTGGGAATGATAGACAGGTGGCCTATACTATCAAGGGCTGAGGATAAGTCAAGAAGCATGATTACTCCTACTTGGCCCTTATCTACAATATGTAGGAGGGTATCTTTCATATTCACTAAAGCCAGTTCTGTACCTCTGCGGGGACGAAAGCCTGATTGGTGATCTCCTAATAAGGAGAACTCCTTGGGATGGCTTTGGAGTTGACAGATGGCGACTCGGTCTAGGATTTTTTATAAGGAAAGGAACATTTGTGATGGGACGTAACTATCGGAATCCTCAGGATCCAGATCGGATTTCTTCAAAAGAGGGGTGACCCAAGCCTGCTTAGAGCTCTGGCAACTTGACTCTTGAAAAAGGAGGCATTAATGAACGTCTTGATCAGGGGTCTTAAAGATTCCGTCCAGTCTTTCACAGCAAAGGATTGACATGGGGTCAGTAAAGAAATTAGTAGGCGTAAAAGAGGTCAGAAAAGACTGTTTCATCCAGAGAAATGGGGTGCAAATCAAATAGCATTCCGGTCTTCTGATTGTGAATTAGAATGGTCGGTATTGTAATGTTGGTGCTGGGTTTTTTACTGAGGATCTGCATAGGAAGGGCATGTGAGGAGCTGATCTTGAAGCGAATTCTCAAGATCTTTTCTGTAAAAAAAAGTGTGCATCTTGTTGCACCGGACGGGGATGAAGGTACTAAAGGTGAATTAGATAAGGGATTTATTTAAGCTATTTAGGGTTTTAAAAACGTCCTTTGCATAATGAGCAACTATTTCTTTTTGTCCTGCATAATACTGTTCTTTAGCCTCTAAAGTAGCATGTTTATAGAGGATGCATGCGTTTCTTAGTTCCCAACTCATGTCTTGGGAGGGATTTCTTCTCCAGTTATGTTCCAGATGCTGAGTCAAGTTCTTGCGGCAATCTAGTTTGGCTGTGAACCATTTGTTGCAGATATGCCTGGTCTTGATCGTTTTTTATTTTATCGGTGCAACAGAATTATTTATCTCAGTAACAGTGGAGGTGTAAAAAGCGGCTTAGCTGTTAGCTGTAGTTATTTCTTCTGATCTAGTCTCTCTGTTTTTCAAGAGAGGGTCAAGAGTTGCAGGGTTCGGTCTGTACTTGTTGCGATAAGTAATGGTGGTGAATGACTGTGTGACAGGCTGAGTAGGCTGTGGGGAGGGAAGGCATAAAGAACTACTGCGTGGTCACATCAGTCAATGGTTAGTACTCATGGAGTAGTTGGCTTAAAATTCCATGTGACGATCCAGTCAAGGGTGCAACCTTTTTTATGGGTCAGAGAACTGTTGAGGAAGAGAAAGCCAATGTCCATTAGCCACGAGAGAATGTGTTGCCCTTAGTGTGTCACTGGAATCATTAAAGTAAACTCAACAAGTATTTTCAAAGGGAGAGGTTTTAAAACAGATAAAATGAGTTCCATAAAATAGGCCACAAATCCCGAGATACAATGTGGGGGGTGTTAAATAATAAAAATCTGCATTGTTAGAGAGGAGGAGTACTTGCAACCAGGGATGTCCATACAAGAAAAAGGTGAGCATGTTATTCGTGTTTTTTAAATAATAGCCACATGCCAACTTTCATACTTTTTCTATGTTATTAATATTGATATTGATATTATATATCTATCGCGCTCGTACACAAGTGTATCAGAGCGCGACAAGACAAGGGAGGGGAACAGGGGAGAACAAAACAGTGATCTTACTAGGCCCAGTGACACTGAGAACATGCAAGTGCATGGGAGGGGGAGGGGAAAAGTGCATGGAAGGGGGGAGAAGTGGAAAGTGCGAAGCAGAGGAGAAACAGATAAATTACAATAAATAAATAAATAATAAAGGCAACAAACAGTGGTAGTGCAGCCAGCAATTTGCAAGTGCTATGTTTAAGGCAGCAGAGAGGGTAGGTCTGATAAGTGCAGGAAGAAAAAGGGGGGCTGTATGGGTACAGGTACCGACCCCAGTGCAAGGGGTGGCCCGGAGGCAGTGCGAGAGGGTGGCAGGGTGAGCAGGTGCCAGTGCCCGGAGGACAGAGGGTGGCCAGGTGCACGGTGCCAAGAGAGAACAGATCAGCAGGGGAGAGGGGGAGCAAAGACAGAAGAAAAGAGGAAGGTCTTGGAGTGCTTCCGGAACCAGAGATGGTTCTCCTCAAGTATTAGAGTGGCAGGGAGGCTGTTCTAGAGGCAGGCCCCAGCAAAAGACAGAGATCTACCCCCAGCTGGTTTCACCGAAAAACGACTGACCCTGAGGGAGTTGGAGGTAGAGGAGCGAAGAGCTCGAGAAGGGAGGTATTTGCAGAGGGATAGCTGAAGGTATTTCAGGCGCAGGCCCCAGAAATCCTTGTGAACAAGACAGAGGGTTTTGAATTTAATCCTTGCATCCATTGGGAGCCAATGGAGAGATTTCAGAGCTGGAGAGATACGATCCCAGGGCTTGAGGCCAAGGGCAAGTCTCGCAGTCCTGTTCTGGATTAGTTGCAGAGGGCGGAGAGTAGAGGCAGGTAGATTTAGAAAGAGGCTGTTACAATAGTTCAAGCTAGACAGAAGCAGAGCTTGGGATACCATGAGCTTCTGGGGGAAGGAGAGGAAACGCAGAGTACCTCTGAGGAGGTGCAGTAGGAAATGTGACTTTTTAGAGACCTCAGAGATGTGGGCGGAGAAGGAAAGGGTGGAGTCAAAGATGACCCCACGGTTCTTAGCCTCGCAGGTGGGGGTAGGGAGGGGGCTAAGGGAGGCTGGCCAGAGAGTGAGGGGAAAGGATGGTCAAGGTGTGCCGATGAGGAGGATCTTCGTCTTGCTGGCATTCAGACAAAGATCATTGGTGGCACACCAATCTTGAATGGCAGTAAGGCAATCAGAGATGAGAGAAGGAGAGGAGGAGGCAGAAGGCAGCCTGAAAATAAGTTGGGTGTCATCACCGTAGCACTGGAAATTTGAGCAGCAAATGGCAATCCAGTGGGCAAGAGTTGGCAGGTATTGGTTGAAAATCCAGGGCGAGAGGTTAGACCCAACGATTTTGTAGTCTGCTGGGATCATAGCCAAAATTGTGGCTCCAGATTACTCTTTGAGACAGGTTTCAGATATGGCTGAATAATCAATATTACGATGAAAAATAAAGTCCTGGATCTATACATAACGACACGGACAAAACAAGCATCAATTACTGCCCAGCATGATGATGACATGGATGATATGATTGTGGCAAAGGTAGGTTTACAGTTATTGCAATATAAATTCCAAGAGCCATAGGGCGACTCTCGGTATTCAGGCCCAGAATAGTGATCGGCCTCACTGGTGCTGCGAGTGACATCATAGAGGGCAGCAGGACCGGTTTGGGGAAAGGGCTTGCTCTGCTTGGGAAAGCATGTTGAGGGTGCCACACTCTCCCAGTATCCACGGTATAAGTTTAAATATTTTTCTCTAATCTGTTTGTAACTGTGGCATGTAATACACTCAGGTGACATTTCAGTCCAATAGGCCTAGGACCAAAATATCTCCAGCTTTCTCTTCTGAAGTATCTTCCTACTCAAGCACTTTGCCCATCACCCTCCAACTGCTTGAGGGTCATTCGCTTTTCCAGGCAATTAGTTGGGGGCAGATTTTGCTCTTCGGCTGGCGCTTCCCTCTGGAACAGCCTCCCTGCCCCTCTGAAACTTGAGCAGAACCATCTCTGGTTCCGGAAGCAGCTCAAGACTTTCCTCTTTGCTTTTGCCTTCCCTCTTCGGCTACCTTGCTGATCTCCTGTCTGATACTACACTGGTTATCTGGGTACCCTCTGAACCACGTGCCCAGGTTCCTGCCCTACCAGTTGCACACCTGCACTGCCTCCGGGTAACCCTGCACTTGGGGGTGTATCTGCAACCTGACAACCCCCCATACTGGCACTTATCTATAATGTATTTTTCTGCACTTAACCCTTGCACTGCACCTGATGCCCGCATTACTTATGTTTCAATGTTTGAGCCTATGTCTTGCACTTGCACCTCCTCCCCTTCCCCTGGCACTTCTCCCCTTCCCTCTCCCCAGCACTTGAGCGATCTCAATGTCACTGGGCCTAGTAAGATTGTTGTTTTGTTCCCTTTTGTTCCCCTCCCTCGCCTCATTCCGCCTTGAAACACTTGTGTATAGGCGCGATATAAATAAATATCGTATCATATCATAGCTCTAATTGCATAGGGCAGGCTGGAGCTATGGCTGGGTGGGTGAACTGAAAAGAAGAAGCTCACCGTCACAGAATTATGGAGAAGGAAACCCTCAGCGCGACCTGCCCTGCCCCAAACAGGCAAAACAGGCCTTTTGAACCCTGTGACGCCTGGGGATGGTGCTTGCAGAGCGGCGACAGGAAGGCAGAGTCGGGAGATATAGTTCCCATGAATTAAAGTGCAGTGTGCAGAGAACACGGCAAATGAAAGGAATAACCTGTCTAAGAGGATGGAAGGCAGGAATGCACACAATCAATTAAAGAAATGAGTAAACGCTAAACACGGCAATAGTTGGAATTAATAAAATAGATCCCTTAATGATACAAAATGTTGAGACAGTGGTACATGAGGGAGGCTTTTGATCTGTGGCTTCACTGGGAGCAAGGCCCTGCAGGCAGCTCCCTGGAAGTTCTTGAGGCCTACTAGCAGCTTTATGGTCATGGTAATTGTAGTGTGGGAGGTTGGATTCCTCTTGACCTGAGGCTGGGCTCTTCTGGAGGTTAATCTGCACAATCCAGCCTTAACTCCCCTGCTGACCTCGGGCTGCAATTACCTGTGAAAAGAGGGCAGCAAGGTTTAAAAGGGCTGCAGAGTCTGCTTTTGCAGTTCTCCATTGGGTGATATGAGCACTTACATAAAGTGAGTGCCGCTAATGTGTATCATTTAATTTTTTGGAGATAGATAAATAGAATACTATGTCGCCTTCCCACTGCTAAACAGCCTTTGTCAGCCTGGCATAAAGGGACATAATTCAAATATGACATTGCAAAACATAACACAATATGGCACGAGATGGCGCAAAGTAGCATAGTGTGCTTATATAGCAAAACCACTGTTATGTCCAATATATCTAAGGGGGGAGATAACTAAACAAATTTGTTAAACTCCCTTAAAAACAAACAATGACTGTTGTAAAAAAAACGAAATTTGGAAGGATGGATTTAAAATAAATACAAAGATGAAATGAAATGTAAGTTTTTTTTTTTTTAAACATATTTTTATTGATGGTCTCGACAGTTGCATTGGTGCACAGTGAACACAATATAGTCGCATACATAGCAATACCTTTGTTAAATGATTAACAGTTGTCATTTAAATATTCGTTTCAGTGTCTGAAAGCATATCGCAGAGGTACGCCCTGAATGGGCCCCAGATGTCTTTTGGCCTACTCATGCTCGGTTGGGTCAGTACATATTGCTCCTCACATTCATTTATTTAAGTTAACTCCCGTAGGAAGGCGTCCATTGTGGGGGCGGCCGGGCTCTTCCATGCCTTCAATATACATCGTTTAGCTATGACACATGACACATTAAATAGCCTTCCGAGTTTTTCGGAACATTTACCAATATCACCGAACAAGTATTTTTGTGGGGTCAAGTGCGGGGGGATCTGTGTGATTTCATTTAGCATATTCGCAACCCCTTCCCAAAACTGCGCCACGGCTGGACACTCCCAGTACATATGGTAGGATCCCGCTGCCAGGGACCCAAACTTGGGACACTTGCCTGGGTCGTCAGGTGTGAATGTAGCTATCCTAGCAGGGGTATAGTGCAGCCTGTTTAGAATTTTAAACTGTATTTGCCGAAGCCCAGCACTAAGGGAGACTCTTTTCGTGAGCGCACAGTATCTTACCCACTTTTCTTCTGGTATTGGCATTTTCATGTCAGTTTCCCATTTCTCCCTCACCTGGTTTACCACAACAGAGTGAGTCTGTATTGCCTTATAAAGTTTGGAAATTCCCAACCCGTCCTGTGTAGTGGCCAGCCGCAAGCACGGGTCAGCAGGGGGTTCGTCTGGGAATGACGGCCAACGCCTTTGATATGCAGATCTCATTCGATAATACTGCAATGTCTTGAGCTGCCCACCTCCCACGCCTCTAGTGAACTCCGCAAGGGTCGCAAACTACCCCTCTATGTACATGTCACCTATTTTCATCTCCATGCCCGGGTCCCAGGTTTCCTGTATGTCGGTATCAAACGTGGGGGGGAGGCCAGGGTATTTCCACAGGGGTGCATCGGGATTATACGGGGTCTCTATTTTCAGTCTTTTGTGTATTGCTCCCCAGGCTTTCACCGTACAACTCACAGGGTCGAATTTGCAAGAGTCTTTGTGCCCAGTGTTAAAAATCACTGACCTAATGTTCGTGGGCTCGGTGGTGCATTCTTCTATTTGCGTATGAGGGGAGTTGTCACATTCATCGTACCAGTACTTTGCAAATTGTGCTTTTGACACAGTGTAATAGAGCTCATAGTCTGGTGCAGCTATTCTCCACTTCTCATACGGCTCTGTCATCTTCTCCCAGCTGATTGTGGCCGTCTTCCCGTTCCACAGAAAGGACACCGCTATAGAGCGAAGTCTAGAGAAGAACTCTCTCCCCGGCCATATAGGGATATTTACAAATAGGTATAATAGTTTCGGAAGTACAATCATTTTAAGAATGGCAATTCTACCGTGTAATGAAATTGGGAGACGCCTCCAGACCTGCAATTTGATGTTAAGCGTATGCAGCGCCTGGTCATAGTTATCAACGTATAATGTTTGTTTATTACAAGAGACCAGCTCCCCAAGGTACCTGATGTGTGTTCAGCCCATTTAAGGCCACACATGTGAGCTGGGCATTTTGTGGAGGGGGTGAGCGGGAACACTTCTGATTTGGAGCTGTTGACCGTGTATCCCGAGTATTCTGCAAACTCGTTGATGTCTGTCATGATGGGGAGAATGTTTTTTTCGGGTTCTCGAACATAGAGTAGCGTATCATCTGCATATAATGATATTATTTGGGTGGCTCCCTTGAGCGTTATGCCCCTGTTGCCATGTCTCAACCGTATCGCCGCTGCCATGGGTTCAATCGTCAAAGCAAAAAGGATAGGGGAGAAGGGGCACCCCTGCCTGGTACCTCTGCCCAGTTCAAACCTTTGAGACATAGTTCTTCTATTTGTGTATACTTTCGCACACGGAGCTGTATAAAGCAATTTGACGTATTGAATGAAATATGGGCCAACCCCAAATGCCTCCAATACCAAGAACAAATACTCCCAGGAAACCGAATCAAACGCTTTCTCAGCGTTGAGGGAGATTGCCACTGCTTGTTTGTTCGGATTAATCTGTGACATTATGCTGAATACCCTACGCAAATTTAGGGTGGTGGACCTTTGGGGAATGAATCCGCTTTGGCGTGATGGGCAGCATACGGTTTGCCAGCACTTTCGCAAAGATTTTTGCATCCACATTTATCAGGGACAGGGGTCTATAGGATGACATATCTTGCGGCGGGCGCCGAGGTTTGGGCAACACTGTGATTATGGCCTCGCGCATTGTTTGTGGCAGCGTTCGTTTACCCAGGGCCTCCCCCCACACCTCCAGCAAAACAGGGATCAGTTCTTCCCGGAATTCCTTGTAGAATTCCACTCCCAGGCCGTCCGAGCCCGGCGCCTTACCAGACGCGAGCCCTTTGATCGCCTCAGTGCGCTCCTCTGCCGTGACAGGTTGCTCCAATATCAGCCTATTTTCTTCTGTGAGTTTGGGAAGCTCCAAGGTGGCCAAATAAGCTTTGATCTCGTCAGGGGATTTCCTATCTTTATTCGCATATAGTGTTTTGTAAAACTCTACAAATTCATCATTTATTCCCTGTTCGCTTGCTACCATCACATTTTGCCTTGTGTGTATCGATGCAATCGGGGCCCCATGATGTTCCTGCTTAACCAGGTTGGCCAGCATTTTCCCTGTCTTATTCCCCTCCCCGTACCTCCGAGCTCTTGCGGGGGCTGCTATATAATGTACTTCCCTTACCGCCAGTTTGTCAAATTCCCTGAGAGATTTGTGTATTTCAGCAAGGGTGTCTCCTCCATGTGTCCGACCATATGTCTCCTCCAGTACGTTCAGATCCCTCTCCACCCTCTCCATGTCTCGGCGTACCTCCCTCAGAAGGCCCGTTGTTTTAGACATTAGGACCCCTCTTACCCACACCTTAAAAGTTTCCCAGACTGTCGAGACATGGTCAACAGACCATATGTTGTCTGCAAAGAAATTGGCGATGTCTGTGTGCAGGCCTTCCGCTACGTTTGGGTCCTATAATATACCAATAGGCATTCTCAACCTTCTAGCCTGCTTGTGGACGTGCCCGAGGGTAATTTCCATGGTCACGGGAGAGTGATCAGATAATGTACGAGGGAGGATTTCGCAACTCTGTAGAGCATGTGTCGTATTTGAGGGGACAAACCAATACTCTATGCGTGACTCACTGTCATGTACGGAGGAATAGAATGTGTAGCGCTTGCTTGTTGGGTGGAGCACTCTCCAAACATCTAGCAGGGACAGCTGCTGTATTATCTGTTTCAAAGCAAGTGCCGTCCTAGACGGTGGCCTAGGCGTCTTGGCGGACCTGTCCAAGGTCTGGTCCACTACAACATTAAAGTTCCCCCCCATAGTATGGTTGTCGCTTCATGTTTAACAAGGATTTCAAATAAGTGTAAGTAAAAGTCTGGATCTTCAAGATTGGGACCATAGGTATTTACCAGGGTTGTCTGTTCTCCAGCAATTTCCCCCCAAACAATCAAATATCTGCCCGTCGAGTCCACCAGGTGGCCTTTCTCGATGAACCCTAACGATTTGTGAATCAAAATGCTTACCCCCCTGGATTGTGAGGAGTAATTCGTATAATAGCGCTGCTTGCCCCATTTTACCAGCATTTGATCATTAATGGAGCCCTGCGCATGTGTTTCCTGTAGCATTAAGATTTGGAGCCCGTGCCTGATAACATAATTGCCCACCTTTCTGGCTTTCATTGGATTGTTTAGGCCTCGGACATTCCATGTCATTAGTTTAACCTTTAACCCTTCACCCATTTCCTACCTGTACGCATTGTATTGTATTATGACAACCACAGATGTATGTGCAATCAGGGCTGAAATGGTGGCTGCATCTGTGAGACTTTTTTTCAACAAACCTGCAATCTTCAACTGCGCAAACACTCCGCCCAGCCTCAAACTCAACTGGGCGGTGATCGCAACATGAAAACTTCCCCTTTTGCTCTTTCCCGCCCTCCACCCACATCATCTGCCCCAACTTGACGATGAACCCAAGTAACTGATTGGAACTTTCCTGAGGGAGCTTTGTCGCAGAGCAATGCCTAGCCGTCTTGCCGCCCACGCGGGAGACTCTACGGCTCGGTTACACCGGGTTTTGATCCAGTTTGGCTGTGTCGACTGTACAGCAAAGACGCATGTTTCAGTTAGCAGGGGGGATGCCTCATCCGTCCGCCGGATCTCCTCTGCCTTCACCTGGGCAGGGTCTTGCATTTGGGTCTCTTGCACGATCTCTAGGGGGCAGCGGAATAGAGGCCTCAATATATGCTATCGCCTCTGCAGGGTTTTCAAAAAAGTGGGCTCTGCCCCCATGCTGGATTCTCATTTTCGCAGGGAAAATCAAGGCATAGGGTGTATTGCGGAGCCGTAACTGTTTTTTGACCATCTCGTAGGATCTGCGCTGTGCTTGTATACTTCAAGTCCGGGTAAATGTGTATCCTGTTGTCTTCATGATTTAGTGTCCCTTTTTCTCTTGCTAGTCGAAGGATCATGTCTCTGTCCCTATAATTCAGGAGAAGTGCAATGATGGTTCGAGGTGGAGCGCCCGGTTTGGGGGTTGGTGCCAGGGTACGATGGGCCCTTTCGACAAGGAAGTGGCTTGACAGGGAGTCTTCCCCTAATACGGATTTCAATAATTCTTCCACACTCCTTTCCATGCAGCCCTTGCCAAACGACTCCGCCATTCCAACAATCCGGATGTTATTCCTGCGGGACCTGGATTCAAGTTCCTCGCACTTATTTTGCGTCTTACGGAGCTCCGTCTGGAGTAGGGCTATATCACGACCGTGTTGTGTAAGCACGTCTTCATTCACACCTATCCTGTTCTCTGCCTCTGAGATGCGTGCACTTTCCTTTTCCACTCGCGCTTTCAAGGAACCAATCGTCGCCACTATGTCATCGAGTTTCACGTTGACGGCCAGGAACCCATTTTGCACAATTGTTGCCAAGCAGTCCAAGGGGTCTATATTTGGGTCTTCGGAAGTTTGTGCTGCACCCCCTGGTGTCTTCTGTTGTTGGGAGCTTGTGTAGGAATCCATTGGGCCGGTCTTTCTTACCCCTGCAGCTTTCCTCTCAGTGCGGCCCATTAGGCGACGCCGCAACTTCCAGGATGGACTGTGCTTTCCCACGTGTGTGTGTTGCTGGCTGTCGACGACTGCCCGCAGCGGTTTTGCTGAACATTGTTAGCACACTATAGTGGCAGACAGTGTTTGTTCCCGGGAGGTCCTAAGAGTAGGATTTCCACTTCGGAAGTGCTTCTATAGTAGGGTCTCGCCCCCAAATCAGCACCGCTCGCCCCCACTCCTGTAGCAGTGTACAGTGTTGACCCTCGGTGTCTCCGCCACCCCGGTCGGCCCACTTACTTCATCATCTCAGTCCTAGCTGGGCTTAGCCGCGGGGGGGGACCAGGATCCAAGGGGGCAAGCGTTGTCGTCTCGACGTAACTCCGTCGGGCTTCTCCTGCCGCCCGAAGTCTGGTGTGGGGAGGTCTCCGCTCCTTCTTCCACGCAGACTGAAGGAGAGGAAGTGGAATGTCACCGCCCACGGGTAGTACTTGTGTTTCGTCGGGCTGCCCCTCCCCCACCAGGCCGATCTGCCGTTACGAGCCTCGGGCTTGAGTGAGAGTCGCCTGGAGCCCGCAGGCGGCCGCGCCGCGGCTCAACAGGCACTGCAGATGTAGGCAATGATATCTCAGCCGTCCCGGGGTCTTCGCGCACCGCCTTCGCAGGGTGTCTTCCGAGGACCTTCCCCCGCACCATTCTGTAGCAGCACGACGGCCAGCGCAAGCCTGGAAGGATTTAGAAGTTAAAGGATTTCGATCGAGCCGGAGCTCTTCACGTAGGCGGCCATCTTAGCTGTGCGCAACAGCGCCCCCCTCCGAAATGTAAGTTTAATAGATGGGTGTTGGGAGGTGAGGGGAGGGGTAACGACCCCATCAAGGCAGACGGAAGGTGTACATTAAAAGAAAATCAAGGGCCATATATCGGGTGGTTCTCATTTATTTTTAAATGCAGGACTGTAAACTGGCAGGATTATATTAATGCCTATCAAAACAAAAGTGAATTACCTCCAAAACAGATCCCCAGACCTGGTTCCTTCAAAAGCAGCAAATGGGGAATTTGGCAGGACCTTGGCGGGCTAATCCTTCACAAACCCAGGTAGGACTAAACTAGAACCTGCGGAATCCCACATTAATTTGCCCCAATACTATTCCCCAGAATAGGCACTTTTTCGAGCATCACAGGGAAATGCATTTTCTTTCAAAGGGTTTCCAGGGGCAGCAGTCAGGGCAAGCATGCAGACTTCAATGTTTGGGAAGTGGATGGAGAAAGCAGGCAGCTTTAAATACATACCTCGCATCACCAAATGCAACATTTGCCTCCCACCCAGCAGCAGAGGCTAACTTCTTACAAAGAAGTTGACTACCATTGATGTAGTAGATTAGAGGCACAATACAGCAGGTGGTGACATATCAGTTTTTCAGCTATGGCTTGGCATACCACAGTGCCAGTTTAGTACCTCTAGTGATGCCTGTTTTCTGATGGTAGATATCACTACCAAGTGGGAAGTGATTGGGGGTTAGTATACATGGTATACGCTTTGTTTCTATATTTGTGTGTGCATCTTGCTGCTGCAAGAATTCCCTGCAGGCTGCCGCTGCACGCTGATGGGGATGTTGGTATGGAGGGACTCAACATTCTTAGTTACCCAGATGTCTCCTTCCTGAAGAGGCCCAATGGAGTGTGGTCTGGTGAGCAGCTCTGGAATGCCCTGTATGTAACTGGGAGCCTCCCTTATCAGGATTTTAAAATGTCTTCCACCCAACTGGATGCGTTTCCAGTCATTGTGCCAATGGGGTGCCTCGGATGTCCTGCTTTATGTATTTGGGAAGTATGTGAAACTGCCTGAGTCTTGGGTCACTTGGATTCAGGCGCATGAGGTCCTGTGTCACAGACACTGAGGCTCCCAGACCCTGCCGGGGTGAGTTGAGAGAGATGCTGGACATAAGGGATCACACCTGTGACTTCAGCAACCCCGTTTGATATCAATGCTTCTATGTATTTTCTTTTTGGGCTTGTGCACAGGGCATGTTTTAATTTCTTTTTGTTATTTGCAATGTGCCAGTGAGCAAAGATGTGCCTTCAGGACACTAGGAAAGAATAGGGTATGGCAAAAGGGAGAAATGGACAGTGGGTACAAAATAGGTTTTCAGTGGTATAGTAACCACCAGGTGCTATTAACAAACTAGGTACACTAACCAAATTCAGAAGAGTGCCTTGTTGTTGAACGTTCAATGTAGTGGTTACAGGAACAGAGTAATCAGGCCTCTGCACTGCAGGCTGGGTCAGAAGATGTTACTTCAATGCTCCCATTCTCATCATTTAGGTTCATACAGTACCTTTTTTTCCACTAGATTGGTGCTTGGACCAAAATCACTGTTCACTTTGCAGCTGATTCTCGGTTGCAGCTGTGGTGCCAACGTGGATCTCAAATCCCTCCGTTGGCATTGGTTGATATTTATGTGGCCCTCCAGATGTTTTTGACTACTATTTCGATGATCCCATACCACTGGCCATGCAAGCTATGTGTCATGGGAGCTGACGTCCAGATCTAGAGTGCAACATGTTGAGTACCCATGGACTTAAGGAGTCTGGTCCTTTTTTTTCCAGTAGCATTTGTGCGCAATGCAAATAGACTTGAACTGAATACTCTTGTCCTGTTCTGAGTCAACACAGCAATTCCTGAGTGGAAACAATGAGGTCAAGGTTATTAAAAAGAGAATAATCCTACAAGTTCTAGTTAGGACACACTGTAATTGTCTGGTGTGGGCTGTAGGCAAGCTGCAATTGTCTGGTGAGGAATTTAACAGACAGAATTGCATTGACCAAGTTTGCTGAGCTCAGATTTGGATCCGCTGCACTTTGTGCTATAGATGAAGGAAAGGGGTGATTATTTTTATAATTCATAGATTTTAAAGTGGGCACTTCAAGTAATTGTATTGAGTTGCTATGTATTTATATGGAAAAACAGATTTTACCATTGCGGAATGGTCCGCAACGGAAATGTCTGCCTGGGAAATGTACGCAACACAAAAAAGTTTGTACATTTCCCATGCGGACATCCATTGAAAATCACACAGATTCAAACACACACCCTCACACACACCCTCACACACCGCCAACACACCCCCACCACCCTCTAAACCCTCAACCCTCTACTTACCTTGCCTTCAGACACGCTATGTCCCTGTGGCGTCCGTTCCCTTTCACTTCTGTGATCGGGAACCGGCGCCGCAGGGTCCTTTTCTTTTTTTTTTGTTTACCTTTTGCTCGGGTGAGCTGCAGGGGGTATCCCCGCAACCCCCGCCCACCATACTGTACAGTATAGTATAGTGAGCGGGGTGTTGCGGGGGACACCCCCTGTTTTTTTTTTCTTTTTTTTTTGCCCGGGTGAGCTACGGGGGTGTCCCCACAAACCCCTGCTCACTACTGTAAAGTATAGTGAACTGGGTGTTGCAGAGGACACCCCCGCAGTCCCCGGATTTTAACATTTTATTTATTTATTTATTGCTTGGGTGAGCCGCGGGGTGTCCCCCACAACCCCTGCTCACTAGTGAGCGGGGTGTTGCGGGGGGCACCCCCGCAGCCCCAACAGCCTTTGTGTTTCTTTTTTTTTGCCAACCCCACACAAAAACACAAACCACAAAAAGTTTGAACTTTTGGTAGTTTTAACTTTTTTGTGGTATGTGTTTTAGGTCTTTTGGTAGCATTGTAGAATTGATATCTCATCAAATTCTCTTCAAAAGACGTCACTCATAGCTGCTCCCGCCTATTGAAGTTTATTTTAATATTCATGCATGCATTTTCTGTAGAGATTCCATCACTTACTCTGGCTCTATCTGATTTGAAGCACCGCCCGCGTAGTTTCTGTCACCTTTTGTGATCAAGGTGCTCTTTTTAACTCTATATTATTTTGTATTTATTTTATTTATGTGTTTTAGTTCTCAAGAAACTTGTCACATCTATGCACAAATTATGAACAAATCATCAACTAATAAGTATCATATTTGCACATGTTACAACCACAGCCTTTCTGTTAACACATATATATACACAAAAGAAAAAAAATGCATTTAACCGCAGTCTTAAAACAGTCTTAAACCCATTTTTACAATTTCCATTAGGTTGATGTTAAAAAAGACTAACATTTTAAACTTACAATACCTTACAGATCAGCACAGATCTAATAGGGCTCTCTACAAGAGGCATACTTTACCGGGGGCTAACGTTTGTTCCATGAAGCGGATAGCAGCTAGACACCATTTGAAGGTTTTATCCGTGAAGATGTGTTGCCATACCCAACCCATACGGGCCGTTTCTGAATTCCTTCAAAAGATGCGAGAACTGGGCTTCACGTATCTTTGACAATTCAGGACAACTTGCCAGTGAGGGATAAAGAGTTTCTGTAACATTCTCCTTTTTACAGAATCAACAATATCTCAAGCTTCGCTCTATTCCCCCACGGGCACCCATTTATTCATTTGTGGGAAGCAAGTACTGGGAACGCCAGGATTGCCCCGGACATCTCCTAAAATAGTATGGTAAAGTGTTGTAGGGTCTGGCGTCTAGTGAGACAAAGCCATGTGTCAGTGCACTGCATTGCAAACCCCATCCTACTATTTGCCATACTGGTCTATCAGGCCTAGGACTATGTGGTATATCCTTTCAGTCTGAGCTGCACAAGTAGGATATGTACAATTGTAGCTTGTAATCCATGATAATGGAGTCTAATCTTGGAACTTTCAGTGTTTATCAAACTTGGAAGCGTACTGGGATTGTGTAAACTGGGACTGCGTTTGTGCAAACTGGGAGTGCACTGTGATGGTCAAGAGCGAAACTGGAACCTTTCTACTGGGATTCTTTAACTGAGATTTTGCAACATAGGAGCAAGGTGAAAGTGTGCTCGCAAAGAGTGAGAATCCTACAATTGTGCATACGTTACTGAATAATATGGGCAAATACGTTTATTGATATATTTGGAATGTACTGACATAGCCGAACAGAGAAACGTTGTATATGCCGGGAACTGAAACTGATTGACTACTAGATAGCTTAGGTTCGATATCTACTTGGACTTTACAAATTGGAAGCATATTGGATGTGTGCACATGTAATATTGGGGTATACTGGGAATCTGCAAACTAGATGTAAAACTACAAATATACTTGAACTGTGCAAGCTGGTGAGTTACTGAAATCAAACTCAGATTATACTGGGCCTGTCAAGATAGAAATATACTGGTATTATGTGAACTGAAAATATACTGAGAGACTATAACTGGAATTACACATAGATTATGCGAACTGGAAGCTATCACCTCTCTGGGGTTAACAAATAACTCAGGACT
Source organism: Ambystoma mexicanum (assembly GCF_040938575.1). Taxonomy (NCBI): domain Eukaryota; kingdom Metazoa; phylum Chordata; class Amphibia; order Caudata; family Ambystomatidae; genus Ambystoma; species Ambystoma mexicanum. Next base: position 832,158,153 of record NC_090931.1, read on the forward strand.
CAGGAAATAGAAAGACTTGAATGAGGAAAGGAGCAGATCCAGCTTGCTTAAGGATGGTAGTCTGTCAGTCCATCTCTCGCTTCACTAGGACCCAACCTCCTGGTAGTTAAACAAAGGTCACCCTTAGTCAATGGGGATTCAGGTGCCCCGGTATAATTTATTGATGTGCTTGGGTCTTTCTGTTGCCATCGCCGATGCACCCCACCTGCAAGCTCATAGAGTTCCGACCTGCATCAAACCTCACGACACTTGGCTCCTACCCCCTACTTACCCTGTGGCGGCACACGTCGCTTTGTGCTGCCGACTCGCTGTGTCCCTGCGATGCCTATTCCCTTTCATTTCCGTGTTCGGTAACTGGCTGTGGGGGACACCCCTGCAACCCCTCCAACCCCCCGCTCACAATATAGTGAAGAAGGGTGCGGGGGACACCCCCGCAGCCCCTAGCACCAAATGGGGATTTGGTCAAACTTTTCGGCCTTTTTCAGTATTTTCGGATAGCTAAAATACTGCCAAACCTCCCATTCAGGCTTTTATTTACAGGCTTTTCGGACGTTTTCGCTGATTGTAGGGCTGGCTCTTAACATTCAAACCTGATTTCCTAACTGTGTTACCTTGTGCTGCAATTGGCAGTGCAGCTCCTTGGTTTTTTCTTGACCTATGTAATGTCGCAGTGACGTCTGCAGCTCTTTTGCTCCGCTACGGCATGCCACTGGTCACTGTGACACCTGTCCAAGTACAGAGAGGGTCTTCCTAGGCTCCTTTATGCCACAGCATTGCGGGGCTCGGCGGTTGCTGAGTTTCTGATGGATCCTGTTGCCACAAGTCCATTCGCTGATGCAAAACCCAACTGGTTGTCACAGTTAAATCAAATGATATAACACCGGTCTTGCTGCTCCCAATATTTGGGATGACAAACGATGCAGTATTCATGGAGAGATTGCCAACTGCTGGGGCTTTTCAGCAGACAGGGATTTGAACCTAGCTTCTGGCTGATGCATGTTAAGAGGGTATCAGAGTGATGGGATAAGCAACAGATGCCTAGGAAACCAGCAGGACCCTCCCTATACCTCCTCCGGGTCCTACATTATGTATCGGGTTGGTGGCACTAAGTCACCATGGTCTTCCCAGCCTCATCGCCTGATCTGGGATTGTGGACATCACCGCTGAGCACAATTACATTTTGAAAACTAGGAATATACTTGTTTATCAAACTGGATATTTACTGGGAATATACTGGGAATGTGTAAACTTGGATTACACTGTAGCTGAATAAACTGGGAATTTGCTGCCATTGTCAAACTGGGAATATACACGGATTATGCAAAGTGTGAATATATATGTACTGTAAATAGTGGAATTATACTGGATTTGTGTCCAGTTCTTCATTGTTGTTAATCTCAAGTCGCATGCATTATGCCTATTGCCACAATCTGTGATCTTGCCTCTTGGTAAACCACTTGACACATATTTACTTAATTTTCCCCTCTCGTGAATACGCCTCTGAAAAACATAATAATTGCTGAATTCCACTTTAGCTGTGATTACGCTCAGGTTCACCTTGATGGCTCGATGCATTGTGGTCGGTGGGCTCTTTGCAGCGACTTTTCACTTGGGATTCAAAGGAAGGTGCACGATTGCCTTGGTGGCTACTGTATAGCTGCGCACTGCTAGGTGGGTGATATGACCCTTTACATGAATTGAGTGCCACTAATGTGTATTATTTGGGGATCTATGGAGTACTATGAGTACTATATGTCACCTTCCCAATGCTTTACAGTCCTTGTCAGCCTTGCATAAAGGGACGTAAAAATTCAAATATGACATAGCAAAACATGACAAAATATGGCATGAGATGTAGCGATGTAGCAAAATGTACTTATATAACAAAATCACTGTTAATGTCCAATACATTTAAGGGGGGAGATATAACTAAATGTACACATCGCTAAAATGAAAAATGAGTAACACTCCCTTGAGAACAAAGAATGGCCTTTGCTAACAAAATTGAAATTTGGAAGGAAGGATTAAAAAAAAACACAAAGATGAAAAGAACTTGAAGTGCAACAGGTGTGTGTGTGTTTGTGTGTGGCGGGAGGTTGTGGTGGGTGCGGGCTGACCTCCCCTCCTTGACATTAATCTTTTGTTTTTCAGTTTAGCCAGTGTTAGAAGTATACCAAGAAAAGTAGTGGAACTGTTAACAGTAAAAAATTAAAGTAGTGGAACACCGCTCCCGACCGTTCCCGCTCACTTGGACCACTGAGTTTAGCCAACTAAGACTACCACTCTCAGAATGCAATTGATGGAGACCCTTAACACCATTTAGTGTGGGGAAGAGGACCAATGAACAGTGGCTAGCAGCTAGTCACATTCGATGAACGCAGCTGGAATGGATAGTTATAAAGGCATGTTGGAGAGGCAGAAGAGCAGCCTCTGGACACACAGTTGCTGGTCGACTTTCAGAAGCTGGTAGGGAGATGATCATTGTCAAAGGAACACATTCAAAATGAAATGTCAAACCATAATACAAAAACATAATGTACAACTATCTACAGTATGTGTTTACTTCCTGTTACTGAACACTGGTGGCCATGTACTTTACATTGGTTAAGGTGTGAGTTACTTTTATTTTTAATAGGTTCTCAACGTTGCACCAAAAATGAAAAAAGAGTATTTCTGGGGGACTAACCTTTGAAAAGTGACATCATTATATTTGGTTCCATTTCTTTCTTTTGGCCTTTGGCAGCACAGATCTGTAGTGTACCTCTCTGGCTTTGTTGCTACATTTACCATTTGGGCTTCTGCCCTTTTCTCGTTCTATTCATCTAGGGGGGGCCTTCACCTCCTGCTCCTCCAGCGGTTCCTTTTCAGCAGAATGGGAGAGTTGCACAAAATAAAATGGGAAGAAAATGAGTTGTCTGAAGGGTTAAACATGGCCCTTTCAACTGGTGGTGAAACTATCTCCAAGAGCCTTTCCTGCAGTTCCCCAATGAGCATTGGTCACCTAGCCTAGGAGGAATCGTATTGGGTAGATGTACAGTATAGACTGATGTTGACATTCTACAATCTCAACCATTTTCTCTAGATTATTAACGACATGTCCATGCATCAGGCTCTAAGCACAAAAAAAACAAATTGAATTTAATGATTGCTTCAATTTTAATGAGCCCTTATTTAACTGACTGAACTAGAAAGACAATACAAAAAAGGAAAAGCTGGAGGAGATCAACAGTGACGAGTCTCGAACCCAGCACTCATGACTGCTCGCTTCCCAGGGTGGGTGTTCTTACTACTAGTCCCCTCTGCTCTGGCTATCATATGCACCTGAGTGCATAAGTGCCTGCTAACATTGAGCTTCTGTGAATTGCGGACTGGGCAAGCACCTGCAGACTTCACTTCCCATGTTGAAAACAATAAGCAGCTTATTGTAAATGACATGCACATTCTATAAAGAGGACCATTATCCTTAACACCTGCCTATGGCTGTCTCTGTGGAATTTGGACTGTTTCCTGTTGGGAGTGTTCAAAGGGCTCACGATTCTCTGCAGTCCTGGGTTTCGGGTCTTCGCCCTTCCTGGCCCACTAGGGAACATGCAATAATTCCACCAACTACCTAAATACATGCCAGGCAACATTGAAATGAAACCATATGTTTTCTGCCTACTTTTTCACAGTTTAAACACCCAGTGGAATAGTCAGGGATCCAAACCTCTCTGCTCACATCAAACGTAGAGGCAGGTGAAGACACTGGTTGATTTCCTGCATGGAACAAGGTTATGAGGAAAAGAAGACTTTATGTTCTGTGCTCGAGCTCCGTGCAGGAAATACAATCAGATTGGCAGTGAGCACAATTGATAGGCAAAGAGCTTCTCTCTGGCTATACATTTCATACAGGCCTTTCTATGCTACATTTAAAATGATCCGTTTAGTGAGTAAACATCTGCAGCTATATATAGTTTTTATATGTGTTGATGAAACAGCCATTTCAGGTGAGAAAAAAAGGGAAATTGTTTCAAGCATTCCATACTCTGAGATGCTGTACACATTGGGGAATGCTGTGTTTGTCAAACTGGTAACGGCAAACTGGAAGCAAACCTTTGTAGTTTAACTAGGCCTCTATTAGCATAGTGCAACCTGGGCTTATACAGGGATTGATAAACTAGAAATGCAGGAGGGGTGTAAAAATGATGGCTATGTTAGGATTGACAAACTCAGAAAATCCTAAAATTGTGAAAACTGGCAGTGTATTGGGGTTGTCATATGTGGTGCGAAATATACTGGGAATGTCAAACTGGGAGTGAACTGGAATTTATTTTCATAACTGAGAAAATATTGAATTAGTCCAACTGGGAGTATACTAGGTTAGTCAAACTGAGAACATATTTGGTTAGTCAAACTGTATCTTCAGGTTGTCAAACTGGGACTATTGGGTGTTGTTGGGATGCATGTTTCATGACGCAACGTAAGAAAGAGGTTTACGTTGTGCACATCATATTAGAATAATGGTGTGGCTAGGTTAAACACGATGTTTTTCTTTGAGTTTAGTTTGGATACATTTTAGATTTGCATCACTAGCAACAACATAGAAGTCGTGTGGACTCAATGTAATTGTGCAATGTACAATGTGTAGTACTTAGAGTGGAAGCAAGGAGCTGTATGCATGCGAGAAAGAGAAGTCACTGTGAGGGGTGCAGTAGTCCTGAACAATGTACATGTGGGATTCAATAACGGTTTAGATCGGAGACATGTTCTGGGATATTAGGGGAATATGGGGTTTGTTGCGAGTACATGGAAGTATCACAGATCCCTGTTTCCATATAGCTAGATTTTGTGTAGACCGTAGTGAGTTTGTATGGCCTGAAGAATTAAATTACCAGGTCAAGGAAGGTGGAATGATGCAAACCATCTTTGGGCAGCCGGCGATAGCATCAAATGGTTACTTTAGGCGAAGAGTTAATGAAGTGCCATTGGTACCATGTAATAATGTCCCGGCAAAAATGTCTCCTGACAAAAATGTTGCTGTTTTTTGCAGAGACATTATTACATTGAACATGCGGGGGACACCCCCGCAAATCCCGGATATCTTTTCATTTTTTTTACAGGGGGAGCATGGGACCTCCACGCAACCCATCCCCATACATAATGTCACCATATATAATGTCACCAATGGCTTTTCCTGGGGACATTATGTATGGGGACATTATTACCTGATACCATGCGATTGGGTCATGGGTTTACGACTAGATGGGTTTGTGGATGTAGGGAACAAATCTTCCTGGGAGAACAGAGTCTTGTTGTTAAGTCCCGCCAGATGGTGGTTCATACTGGTGTTAGTTAATAAAACACATGTAAGGGGTGCTGGATGGCAGAGTTTGCTGGGGTTTTATGGGTTTCGTTGGGCTCATAGGAAGAGAAGCAGGATGTGTGCTGAAGGCTGTATGATTTGAGATGGTAGTTGGAAACAAGGTGACGTGAAGGAATGCAGAAGGAATAACATGGGACAACAGCGCATCTGGGACGATAAGAAGTTTACTGTTTGAATAAATACATGGTTATTTATTTCTATACCTCCTTCTGTTTGAAGTGTTCTTGTAAAAGGCTTGCCCATCGCATAGTGGGTCAAATGTTTCCTACCAAATAAGACATGCCATAAATTGAATTGTTTTTTGATAATAAGGAGATTAGGTTTAGACGGTCATGACTGATTTTGGAAAGAAAGCCCACAGGGAAGGCGGTTTATGTCCAATGAGAACATAGGGATTAGATTCCCTTGTACTGGGTTAGCAAATGGGATTTTGGGTGATGACTTTGTAACAAAATATGTGTGATTATGTAAAATGTTTCAATGTAAATAGTCATGCTTCTGACTGGGTGACCACAACCTGTATTTTTCTTTAAGTTGCTTTATTATTCACTGAATAATAGCTGCAACTTTGTTGAGCACTGGAATGAACTGTTAGTTTTCAGCTTCAAGAGGACGACTAAATCCTTCCGGCTATTAGCATGAAATAGTATTGCTTTTCTGACAAAGAACTTTTAATCTCCTTGGAGCTGTTTATTTCACATTGGATTTTGGAGTCACATTCCTACAGTGTGTCAAAGTGATAATAGACTGGGATGTCAATCTGGGAGCATACTAGCATTATAAAAACTGTCAATTTAACACTGGGAGGACACTGAGGTTGGAAATCTAGGAGTATGCTGGGATTGTGTAGATAGGACATGTACTGGAATTGTGAACAAATGGGAATATACTGACATATTCGAAATTGGGACTGTGGTGGTGATATAATTACTCAATGGGCACCATATTGTCTTTTCTGGGTTACTAGACAAAATGTGTAAACTCTGGTGGTGTCAAAGTGCTAATATACTGACACTCAGTACAATGAAAATGTTCATGGATTCTAAAATTCTGTATTCAATGGTATAGTGGAAGGTGGTAACATAATGGGGTTGTTAAATGTGACTCTACTGGAATGGTCACACTATATATGTGATTGGCTAACTTGGGATATGCTAGGATTGTGCAATCTGAATGAGCTCTTAAATTGTAAAACTGGGAATGGGCAGAGATGGTCACGCTGGGATAGTACAGGTATTGTGTAAACGTGTATGTACAGGGATTATCATACCAGGAGTGTACTGGACTAGTTGAACAGGAAATGTACTGGCATTCCCAAATTGGGAATGTTAATGGTATTGTCAAATTGGGATTATGTGCAGTGGTCATATAATTTGGTTTGCAAATGGGGAATATGTTTGCATTGTGCACCTACATATATTTGGGGGTTGTCAAATTGGGATTTTATTGGGTTTGTCAAACTGGGAGTACATCGGCATTGTCAAATTGTCAAACTATGACTAAATTGGGGTTATCAAACAGGTAGTATGCATAATGTTTTAGTCCAACTGGGAAGCAGGAAGTAAACTGGTAATGTTAAACTGGGATTTTCCAAATTCTGTGTGTGGGGGTGTGGTTACAGTGTTGAACTGGCAATATAAAGGAATTGGGCCAACTGAAAAAAAACTGGAAGTATACTGGCTTGCCAAACAGAGAATGTTCCCGGTTGCTCAAACAGAAATAAACTGGTCTTGTGAAAATCTGTGATGTCCAACTGAGAATATACCGGGGGTGTCAATATAAGACGATACCAACATTCTACAAATTGACAACATACTGGAATTTTGCAAAATAGGAATAGATTGCAATTGTATAAAATCGAGTTAACTGGAATTGTTTAACCATGAACTAACAGTAAATGGGATTGTGGAATAGGGATAATTCCAGAATTGTGGCACAATAATATTATGATTGTGTCTGAATAGTGCACACTGTGAATATACTATCATTGTATACACACACAGACTCACACACTGAATGTATGCCAGAATTGTGTTTACAGAAATGCAATGCAAAATGCTAAAATACGGGTCTTGTCAAACTGTTAATCTACTCAAATTCAGCAAAGTGGCTACAGACCTGGGCATTAAAACTACGACAATATTGGCATAGTGTAAACTCTGAGGTGATTGAGATTGTCAAAAATGGAACAAATTAACTATGGGTGTAAAACTTGAGAATACATTGGGATAGAAAACCTCAGAGAGTGCTGAGATGGTGCGTACTGGGGTTGTTACAACTGAGACTCTACTGGAGTTTGGTGCACATTGAAGTAACAGATGTTTGATAAAATGGTAATTCACACAGTCAAATTTAGAATAGATTGACATTACACAATCTGAGGATGTTAAAATGAGAGTATACTGGAATATATATATATATATATATATATATATATATATATATATATATATATATATATATATATATATATATATATATACTGGGATTGTCAAACTGGGAATAAAACCAAACTTTGCAAACTGGAAGTTTACTAGGCTTGGCACGCTGATAAGGAACTGTTTTAATCAAAGAGGGAATATGCTGGGCTGGGGGTTGGAAAAACTGCAATAGATGGCAAACAATTCAAACTACAATACACTGGGATTGTGCAGTCTGGGAATGACTACCTGGGAATATACTGGGATTGTGCAGTCTGGGAATGACTACCTGGAAATATACTGCGATTGTGCAGTCTGGGAATGACTACCTGGGAATACACTGGGATTGTGCAGTCTGGGAATGACTACCTGGGAATATACTGGGATTGTGCAGTCTGGGAATGACTACCTGGGAATACACTGGGATTGTGCAGTCTGGGAATGACTACCTGGGAATATACTGGGATTGTGCAGTCTGGGAATGACTACCTGGGAATACACTGGGATTGTGCAGTCTGGGAATGACTACCGGGGAATATACTGGGATTGTGCTCACTAAGGGCATCATTTTATTAGTGACGGATTGGTAATGCAAAGCGGGAAATGAAAGCATAAGGCTGTTAACGCCATGCTTTTCCACTCCGATATGTATTCCTTCGTTTTGAAGATGGAGTAGGAGCACAAAGCAGAAATACAATTTCCGCCGCTGATTCCTGATCCATCTTCACAGAAAACATGGTTTTACACCAGCATTTATTTTCATGCTGGCGTTAAACCAATGGTTTCCTTTTAAATCTGACTGCATTTAGCGCTTGCAAAACACAGGTGGTTTCCATAGGAATCTATTGTAAATGCCATCTGCAAAGCATTGTTTCTATTCAGCATTCACATTTTGTACAAAATGGAAAGTAAATGTGTAGTAGACTAGTGGTGAATTTGCCTGTTTTCACTCTTTCATTTTACACCCTGTTTTGCACATGTGGAAAATGATATACACTGGGCTAACATTTGCGGTCCCCTGCGTCAAGTTGTCACTTTTAAGAAAATGACACCCTCCCACCCCCCCAAGAGTACACTGAGATTTTCTAAGTGCTACGTTACTCAGGCTGCGCTGACATCACAAATAAACCAATTTTGCAGATTGTAAATGTACTCGAATTGATTAACAGTTAACCGAGAGTGCAGTCTAGAAATTGTGCAACAGTAAATGGAGACCATGCTGCAACAGAGGAACCTGTGAACATACTGCTATTCTGATAGAATTGTGTATAGTGGAATACTGTGCAAAATAGGAAAATACAGGGATTGTGAAGCCAGCAACATATTGAGAATGACAACATACCAAGATTATAAACCTAGGTACATGTGGTCCTGCATCCTTGGACATTAATCAGTGGCACACGGCTGAAATTCTGCTGCCTCTCTGGCATAGTTTCCATGCCCTCAGTTTCCCCCAAGTGAGTAGGTTAATCCAAGCCTTAACCATTTGGTGTCTTTGCCTAGAGAACGAGCTGCAACTCACTGATGATGCTTAGTGAGGCAGAAACATGTCTGGTTTTGCTGTTGGTGCTCTTACTCAGTGGAAATGTGCCTGGTATTTCATTTATTTAATGTATTTATATACAGAGAGGAACAATGCTCTTTTGATCACAGAAAAACGTACAATAGATAAGACATCTAGTGTGACGGGAAGCAGTGAGCTGCTTACAATGGGGGGGGGCTATGTGATTTCCTCGCAGCCATTTCCTCGAAGCCCCTTTGCTTGAATTCTTCCTCACAGAAAATGTAGAGGAAGACCCCTCACAGCTCCCCCCACATCCTCAAACTTTTAAAATACCCGTACTTATTTGTAAAAACTTGCAATGGTTTGGGAGGTTAAAGTTCCCTTCCACACTCACTTCAGAGATGATAGCTCACCAACTGAGCATGCTCACAAAGGGTATCATCACAAGCTTGGCAATGAATCACAGGGAAATGTGCTGATTTGCAGCTAAAACCTGTTCCCGTTGCCGCCACTTGGTCACATGAACTTAGCCTTTGATTATGAGTGGTCGGCGGCTTTGTTAGTCGCCATTTTGAGAATCCATCTGACTCCATGGGGATGTTTGTGGAATTACCACGAGTGGTAATACCACCCCAGTAATTCTGACAAATATTGGTGGTAAATTGAAGGATTCACCTCCAGCCTATTGGGCCTCATTCGTTCTCAGTAGAGGATGTCTCATGTTATTGGCATGTTTACATAAATGCTCCTGCAATATTGTCCTGTGACTGGTTTAAGAGGGACGCATATATCTAATACCAAGTTGTGATGTGGCTGTGGTGGTATATATCGGTGATGGAGATGTTATATTGTGCTAGTTTGTTGAACTTTTCAGCTCACAGGCCCTGTAATAGTGTGTTATATCAATGTTTGTGACATTCAAGCGGGAGGTTGTCATGTTGTGCTGTGCTTTCAGGGCTTTTTGTGCTGCAGGTGATATTATTGTGCATGCACTGTGCTTACTGGTGTATTATAATGATGAGTTGTGACTGTGAGGGACTGCAATTGTATGGCCCTCATTACGACCCTGGCGCTAAGTGAAAAACGATGGCCGCTAGGTCCGATTATGACCCGTGACCGTTAACTACAATGCCATTAGCGGCATCGTAGTTAATGCTGCCGCTAACTGCTCCAAGGACGCGTGCACGTGACCTCCCACACCGTAATTACCGGCATAGCGGAAAGGCACGCGAATGCCGACCCAAGCGGACATGCACCTAACGCCATCACCCAGCCCGTTAAGTACCTTACCGCCATGGTGCTAATTACGCCATCGCTAACCAACCGTAAATGTCCATGTAAAGTGAATCCAGCTGCCACAGGTGCACAGAAACAGCACAGGTGGAAGCAATAAAGACTCAGGAAGTACAAAAAGAGCACACCCCACCCCTTCCAACACCCAGTCACACTCCACAATGATACCAATAGGACTAGCAATGTTGGGGCTGGAGGACCTGATAGCAATGCAAGTGCTACAACAACAACAACAGGCAGCACAGAGGAGACGCAGGAGGAGAAGGAGGGCAAGGCAGGGCCAGCAAGCCCCACAAGCACAGCCAGTACCACCACGCAGGCAGCCCCCAATCCCACGAATCGGAGCCAGTCCATACAACGTCACTGCTGAGCATATCCACACCCTGTACCGTTTGGACCGGCACACCATCACCGCCATCATAGACATGACACACAACGACATCGTCAGCATGATAGAAACACCAACCGCCATCCCACCCCTACTGAAGGTAGTGTCTGTACTCCACTTCCTGGCCGCAGGCACCTACCAGCACACGGTGGGGCACTTGCATGGCATTTCACAACCATTATTCTCACGTACACTTATCCAAGTGCTCGAGGCCCTTCTCAAGCACACAGACGACCACATCTCATTACCACGGACTGCCCAGGAGATTGCAAACACCAAAGTGGGTTTCCATGCACTAGCCGGCATACCTGGTTGCATTGGTGCCATCGACTGCACCCATGTGGAATTGGTGGTTCCACATGCCATGGAGGTACCGTACCGCAACCGGAAACAATTCCACTCAATCAACGTGCAAATGGTCTGTGACTCCAACAGGATCATCACACATTGTTGTGCCCGATTCCCCGGAGCAACCCATAATTCAATGGTCCTGAGGAACTACACAATACCACACTACATGGAGCGACATGAAGGCCCAAGATCCTGGCTACTCGGTGAGTCTAATGTCATGACCATGGAAATGTGAAGTCGGTAGGTGAACGACGTACCAATGCATACTCCACCTGGCTGAAAGGGGGGGTGATGATGCATACTCCACCTGGCTGAAAGGGGGGGGATGATGCATACTCCACCTGGCTGAAAGGGGGGGAATGATGCATACTCCACCTGGCTGAAAGGGGGGGGGAATGATGCATACTCCACCTGGCTGAAGGGGGGGGGAATGATGCATACTCCACTTGGCTGAAAGGGGGGGAATTATGCATACTCCACCTGGCTGAAAGGGGGGGGGATGATGCATACTCCACCTGGCTGAAAGGGGGGGGTGAATGATGCATACTCCACCTGGCTGTGAGTAGCAGAGAAAACGGAGCCAGATCATACCCTAAAGCAACCCAAACTTCACCCAACACCAGTAAACCCAATACATGATGTATGCAGCCCCACCATGTGAATGAGGTTGTGTCCCAACCATGACACAACCATCTGCAAGTGCATTGTACCAATTCAGACCACATTGACTACAACGAAATGCACCTACATGCACGTCACCAAACACCATCAACCGAAAGGCCTGTCCCCCATAACTGCGAACGAAGGAGGCACATGACGGACAGAAACATCAACACACCATTACACAGACAGCAGGGCCCCCAAAATGTCCCTATCAACATCAGTATTGCTCACTGGGGTCATGATGAGGCCGACAGCAATGTTGCAATGATGTGAGCATTGACATCACAGGACCCGTGCCAGGCCACCAAAACAAACGGCATGAACAAACACAGTGGATGGGCACTCACAAGGCACTCGTCCCCTCTGCATACATTGGTTGATGGCATGCAAAACAGGCCATGAGAGCCATGAGCATATACCGGTCGCATAGTGTGAATCAATTAGTGCATTTAGAAGTGGTCCAAAGTAACAGTTGGATGCAAGCCATGGTGGCACATCATGTTCTGAAATAGACGTCATGACTGACACATACATTCTCGCCCACATACAGGTGATGCAGGCTATCCCCTGAAGAGGTGGCTCCTTACACCAGTCCGGAACCCACAGAACCAGCACGAGGAGGACTTCAACCATGCACATACACGTACCCGTGTGGTCATTGAGCAGGCATTCGGCCTATTGAAGGCACGGTTTCGCTCCCTCAGCAGGTCTGGTGGGGCACTCCTGTACCGCCATGAGAAGGTGGCAAAGATGGTCATGGCATGTGTCATGCTACACAATATGTGCGTCAGACGAAATTTGCCCCTGCCCCCTGACGCAGAACTGCAATCACCTGACGATGAGGATGAGGAGGGTGCAGATGGGACCGCACCTCATGGAGGAGGCGATGCACAGGAGGGGCGTGAAATGCGTCAAAATATCATCAACCAATGCTTCTAGCACACACGGCTGGTGTGTATCACATGGAGACGGCACTTGGGGCACTGTGTGTCTCTGGGTCATGCACACTGTGGACTGTACACCAATAAACCACACATACGCAATGAAAATGTCCACACATTTGATTTGGGAAAAAGGAAAATGTGTATTTCAATTGTAAATTGTTGTGACACACCCCAACACACCCCCTCCCCCCCTGAACACCCCAACATACCCCCTCCGCCCTCCCCCTGAACACCCCAACACACCCCCTCCCCCTGAACATCCCAACACACCACCTCCCCCCCCTGAACACCCCAACACACCCCCTCCTCCCTCCCTCCTCCTCCCTGAACACACCAACACACCCCCTTCCCCCTCTCTCCTCCCCCCTGAACAACCCAACACACACCCTGTGAGTGGCTAAAGATGCCTGTAACAGTGGGCACACGCTATTGCAAGCCCCCTCTCCCAGCCCCCGGGGCACCCCTGCCTGTGGAGCGCAGGTTCCGTCCTGATCGTCGGACGGGGCTGCTTTGGGCAGAACTGGCAGCGGAGGATATCCCTGGCTGCTCACGTGCATACATGTCCTGAAGGGTGTGGGACAGCTCTGAGAGCACACGGCGCACAGCGGCAAGTTCCCCACAAATGTCCCTTGAGGTGGACTGCATTGCAGCCCTCAGGGTCTCCCTGCTCCGCTCAATTTCGGCCCTTAGGGTCTCCGTAGATTGTTCTATGGCTGCCCTAGCCCCCCCACATTCTGCAGCATGCTCATTGAGGAGCGTGGACAGCTGTTGCTGACGTGCAATGACAGTCAAGGGACTGTTGCCCCTGCTGGGCCATGCCCATTGCAGGTGGTGTCACGGCTGCTCCCCTTCTGTGGACTTTCAGCGGGGCATGGGGTGGATGGCCAGTCCTCTTCCTCTGGGTGCCCCTGTGTGGGATCCTCATGGGGGCTGGTATGGGACAAACAGGGGGAATGAGGCAGGTCAGTGGGGCATCCAACATCGGGCTCCTCTGTATCGGAGTCAGAGCATGCTGCAATGGCAGCTGTTTCCTCTATGGTGCTGCTGCCTGCAGAAGCGGTGCCTTCTGTGGTGGACAATGTGGGGACGTGTGGTGCTGCTGCTGCTAGCCTGCTGCCTGCTGGGGTGCCTGTCGGTGGCCCGTCCTGTGTGCTGGCAGAGGATTTTGCCTGCTGCGGTGTCTGGCTCACTGCAGCTGAGGTGGAGGGTCTGTGCACGGTGGTCTTGGCCCTCTTGGCTTTTTTTGTGGCAGGGGTGTCCTCATCCTCGGGGTTGGATTCTGAGCCTGTGGTGGAGCAAAGGAGGGAGAGCGTTATTGATGGGTCTGCGGACATTGGAATGGCAATGATTGACATGATTTTGGTGACTAGATGAGGCACATTTGAGGCAGGGGCATGCAGGTTGTCTCCTTTTTGTGTGGAATAAGGATGGAGGTATGTGGGTGCCTGCAGTTAGGGTGTGCATGCTACATGTATACAGCGTGGAGGTCGCATGTGGCTGTGGGCAGTGTCCAGCTGATGTGTTGCATTTACACTCTAGAGCAACATTGTGCTACACATGAATGGACTTCAGTGACTATAGCATGTCTTGATTTGAGGCACCTACCTTCATCGCCTGATGTCGGCGCTCCTCTTTCCATCCCTCCTACACCTTCGATGCCTTCCATGCCTATTGTGCTGGCACATATTTCCTCCCATGGTTGGAGTTTGATTGGGTAGTCAGATCCTCCCCGGTAGCCAGGCCCAGGTTGCGATTAGCGGAGATGATGCTTCTGACGCGGAGCCTCAGGTCATCCCACCGCTTCCTGCACTGCTGTGGGTTGCGGGGTACGGTCCCCACCGCACTGACACGCTCTGCCACCAGGGACCATATGGCCTTCTTTTTGGCTATTGCCGGCCTGGTCATTTGCATAGAAAATACTACGGCAGCATTGTCCTGAAGAGTCTCAGCAAGCATGGTCAGTTCCTCCTGAGAAAATCGGTCCTGGTGCTGCAGATCGCATGCCTTCTTCACAACTTTGGGCATTTTTATGTAGGTAATTGGGTGGGTGATGGGTTGGGACAGGTCTCAGGGTTGGATCTGGTATGGTTGGGGAGGATGGCAATGGATTGTGTTTTTCAAGATGGCCGCCGTGCTGTTTCCCGTTCCGCCGCAATGACGCTACTTCCGGTTCCGCTTATTTACGGTGACCGCTAATTACGGTCACCGCTAACTACGGTGTCCGCTCACTACGGTTGCCGCTAAGATGGGTGGCGGTAGTGCACCTTGTGCGGCGGACAATGCCGGTAGGGGCCGTTTCCGCCATGGCGTAATTTACATTACCGCCATGGCGGTAATATCAGATACTTACCGCCTGGGTCGTAATGACCTCCTATGTGTGCATCTAGTGTGAGATTGTTTTCTTCATTGTATTTCTTTTTTCCTGTGGCTTGCACTTTTACATTTGTATTGGTGATTTCTTAGGTGACACAATTGTTTGCTTGCAAGCTGCTTTGCAACACAAAGCAAAGAATGCAAAAAGAAGGGGGTTATTTAGGGGAAGCAGCCATGCCACAGCGAAGAGCCGTGCCGCTTCCAGTGCCCGTACCCTACTGGCATGTACATTATTGACTTTTTAATGATGGGCGCAGCTGCAGGGATGATAAAAATCATTATATAGCACTAATTTGATTTGGATGGCATTGTGACAATTGTCATCAAAAAAAATGTTTGTGCCTGGCCTATTTCATGCACAATTGAGTCTTCTGAATTAATCGGTTTTGATTGCTAGCTTCTCTGGTCTAATTATTGATATGATAAACTTTAATCCTTTAATTATTTTGCACTCAGTGGCATAGAATCTTTAGTTGACTTCCAATTGCTTAAGCTGTTGTTCTAAAGATCGGGTTCGATGTTGCCAGGAACAATGGCATCGTCTTCTTATTGCTTAGTGTCTCACCCCCATTGTGATGCTATCAGCATGCTGTGTGCCGGTGTAACATAATTTTTTGCTATATATCAAAAAATCCTATACCTGCTGACCGAGCATTCACAGTGTTTCTGCGCATGCTAAGTGTGAATAATGAACGGGATAGGATTGTTTGACATTGTGAATTTAGGTTTCTAACTTTGCAAGGTCCCGTATTGCCAATGCCATAAGATTTGCTTATCGATAAGAATTTCTGACAGGTAGGGATTTCTGACATTACACCGGCTTCAATGGTATTGTTTTTGTGGCAATCAACAGCCTGGCGTTAGCTGGGATTGCACGAAAAGACTGTATCTAACATGCTGAATGCACGTGTAGAGCATATTCAGCATAGTAGATAAGATCTATGCCCATAATATCGAACAGCGGTGCAGCGGTTGCGCCGTTGTCCCCCTTACCTACAGTTCGGTATCATAGGCTGCGGGGCTGTCTCCCGCATGCATGGCAGTGCGGGGGACAAACAGCCAAAATACCAAAAGACTGAATTACAAAATGCGGGCTAGTGGGCTCAGTGATTTAGTAATTTTTATGTAGGAATGCTGTGTTCTGCTTTAGACCACTGCATAAAGATGTGTCTAAATGCTGTATCCTCCTGCTGTGACAACACACCAGTGGAATACAAAAGCCATATTCCACTGCATTTTCTCAGCCTCCTGCGTGTCCAGTGGTGTTGAGAGCGAAGATGGTTGAAAATCGATGCAAGTGGGGGACAGTGGTAGAATCTCAGGTTTATTTTTTTTATTTCAGGTTCTCTGTGTCTCTATCATGCTTTTCTAATCCACCCACTGAACTGCAGGGTCAGTGTATGTGGAGGAGGAAAAGGGACAAGGTTAGGGGCCCAAACAAAACAGAAAATTAGAGATTCAAACCTCTCAACAACAGGGTTAATATCACCTTGAAATTCAGAGTAACATCATCAACTTGAGATTTGGTCTAGTTATCCATCAGATGTCGCTTAGAAACCCAAGATGGAGTATGCCACTTTAGGTGACTGGTGTGACAAACCTTGCTTGGTGATGGCGCCGATAATGAGTTTTTAACCCAGGTTGTGGCCTTTAGCTTGCTTTAGTAGTTTGTTATTCAAATTAAAGAAGAAAGGGACTCCTGACCTATTTGCATCAGTGAGGGTTTATTGTGTAAAATGACAAAATGATCACAGGTCTAGCAATTGATGCTGGTTGAGGTAAAACAAAAGCCAACGCGCGTTTCCACCGTAGTAGACATATTGAGTAACAATACAATAATGTGTGTCACATATCACATTTGGGTGGCGGTGTGTGATTTGTGGTGATGGTGATCGGTGGATTGGCAATTGTTAGAGCAGCACATGTCTGAATATCAGCAGTTATATTTGCACATTATTACATACATACGGTGGCAATTGGATGAGTAAAACAGTGTCCGAGCACCAAGGAGAGAAGAACGGGGAGGGGATGTTGGGAGAAACAGGGGGAAAGGGTTTAGAATCAGGTAGAGCTGTTAGGCTGGTTAGAGAACCAGAGAGAAAAACGATGGTGCTTACCAGAGAAAGTGGCTGATCCTGGATAGGCGGTGAGCGCCTAAGGAGCCTCCCCAAGATACACAGCGGTGGGCTGGTTAGCCAGTCTAGAGGAGATAAAAAAGCTGGTTGAACCTGTGAGAAGAAGATTAGCCAAGAGATGACTCGGGCGGTCTGTTAAGTAGTGAAGGGCAAAAAGTATTAGTGCCCCAGTGGGTGGATTGCAGGCAGGGCTGTCGCTTGCAGCTGCCAAAATGTGAAGAAGATGTGGGTGGGGGTGGGGGGGTTCCCCCCTCAAGGCGGTGACATCTGTTCCCTGTGCCCCGTTCAGTTAAGAGTGAATGGCCCTCATTACAACACCGGCGGTAACCAATGGCGCTATTAGCACCATGTTTGCTGCCGGTATTGTAACGAGTCTGCCAATGGTAAATGGGGAAATACCGCCCCATTCCAAGGTTGGCGGGGAGGTAATTCCCTATTTCCCATTGGCCCTTCCCCATTCTCATTTTTGCCCCATAGGGCTCAATGGGACTGGGGAAGGCGGTAATTACGGTACCACAAATTGCGGTTTCGTAATTACCTCGGAAGTCCCTTTGCGGGTCCCTACTTTAACGGCTGGTCCAGACCAGCCGTTAAGGTCGGGAGCTGCAAAGGGACCTCGTAATCAGGCGTTAAGGGTTTAACGGCGCCAACACCTTTTACGGCGCCTTTAAACCCTTAATGCCTGGGTCGTAATGTGTCTCTGTGGGAGAGTTGTGTTTCCCCCCAAAGCGGTGACAGCTGTTCCGTGTGCCCCATGGGGCTTGAGTGTATGTGTCCCTGTGGGAGAAGTGGCGAGTGTCATAGGAATAGGGACTGGTCCAGGGTTGTTAAGAAAGGTCATGTTGTGTGGCGCTAACTGGGAAGGCCCATGAAGAAGGCTCAGTGGGTGCGGGATAATGCCACTTGATAATGGGGGGATCCAGGGTGGTCCAGGGGGGCAAAGCCCATGTGTTCGGAGTCGGTAATGTGGCGTAAAAGTGCCAGAAAAATAAAGATTGGGCGGGAAATAACAGCTCGAGGGGCTGCAGGCAGCAACAGTGCCATAAGGGCTCAGGGCTGTATGTCAAGGTGGAGGTGTGGCACGGGTGATAGCCCGTGCTAACACACGGAAGGGCTGGTAGTCATGGGGGTGAAGAGTGTCCAGTAAGGGTTGCATGCGGGAAAGGTGGGGGTGCTGGGCCCGTGCTGTCAGTATGGCTAGCGGAAAACACCCCGCATAGGACATGTGTAGGGTGTCACAGTAGGTGCGTGAGATGAATGCTAGGTGTGCTAGTAGTGGGGCACCATATGCCAGGATCTTACCTGAAAATGCGGGCAATGCGATCCGTAGTTCAGGGTTCCAACAGGGAAGTGCCGAGGGAGGCGGGTTAAATAAAATGAGCCACCTGATTGGATAATGGATCCTGCGTGCTGATAGGTCACCATCAGCATGACATGGAGAGGAGGGTGCATGCGATAGGCTGGTCGCGGGTGCAGTTTGAGTCCAAGGGAGGGCACAGGTCGCCCTGATAGTGATGCAATGTAGCCCTGAGCAATAGGGTGGCAGGGAGAAGACCCCAGGCTGCCGTTGGTTGTGACAGGGGTGGGAGAGATGGATGTGGCAACCATGCCAGGGTGAAAGGGAGGGAGGTCAGGTGGGAGAAGCCCGTGGGGGGCAAGAGAGGGTCAGTATATACGTTTGAATAAGTAAGTCAGGTAAGCTATCTAGGCAGCAAGTGGGTCAATGTACAATGTGGAAAAATTATATATAAAGTGTATAATGGAAAAATTATGTATATAATGGGAATACAGCTGTGTATACATCAGGTGCCACATCACCTCTCACAGCCTTGATAAAGACTACAGTTGAAACGCGTGTTGGCTTTTGTTTCACCTCAACCAGCATCAATTGCTAGACCTGTGATCATTTTGACACTTTACACAATAAACTCTTACTGATGCAAATTGGTCAGGAGTCCCTTTCTCCTTTAATTTGAATAACAAACTACTCAAGTAAGCCAAAGGCCACAACCTGGGTGAACAACCCGGCGCCATCACCAAGCAAGGTAGGTCACACCAGCCAGCAAACAATCCACAGGGAACATTGGAGTTTTGGTTCCCTGAAAAACCATGTGCCAGGACGCAGGTACTATCATACACATCCACTAACTCTTGCCGGTTGGCAGGGGACCGCCTTTCTCCCAACTCCAACCAACCAGATCCACTTTTGTTACTAGTTACCCAGCTACAGTAAAATACTTTAGCTAGCTCAAACCTGGCTGGCTAGCAGCCCAGCGCTGTAGAAATGGGAGAGGGACAATCAGTAATACGAGCGTGCAGGGGAAATCGCATATGGGAACGGTGCCTGGCTTGTAGAAGGAGATGCAGGAGAGAACAGGGGAGTGGAACTATTTTATTGTTGATCCAGAAACCTGGTCCATATCTTCAGAAGGCTTATTTTCTACTCAGCAGGTTTGCATTGCTTGATTTCCAGATTCATTGTCCAGCTCTTATATGGGTTGTATAGAGATAGAATATATAGCAGATGTGTTGTCGGGGTCTCTGTAGGTCAAGAATATGTTTGTGGTTATTTTTTTCTTCTGTCACTTGTTATTTCAATTGAAGGCAAGGATCATGTTCTCTGTCCAGGAACATGTGTCTATGTTCTGGCTAGTAAACTTTTTGTCTTTACTGGTGGCCCCCTTTTGTGGAACAGTGAAGCATTTTTGTTAAGATGTGATAAGGTACTATAGGGTACTATGGAGGTACAAAAGAAGTATTTGTATTGTAAATGTTGCAAATAGCTTTCATTAGCACTCTCCTACTTAGTGCGCCCAATCAGGGAGCTCAGATCATTGGCTTCCCTTATAGTTGAAAGCCTGTGTTCCCTGACCCCTAACTGGCACCAGCAAACTAGCAGGCCCCACCAAGCTCTCTCATGGTGCCATCCCTCGCCCCGCTCTCCGCCTCAACTTCCACCTGCTTCCTCAAACCCCTGATGTGTCTGTTTCTCTATCTCGATCCTTTTGTGCATATCTGCTGCCCTGCTTCAGCCACCATGGAAATCGAAAAAGGACTACGTTTTCGGTGTTCCTCTTCGAGTTTCCCTGGTGGCCATCTTTCTTTTGGGCTTTTTTTCTTTTATGAAAGAACGCTCACGAGCGAGCGTTTTAGCATATAGGAAAAACATTGCCATTAGCAACCCACTGCTTTTTGCCTTTACTATTGGCTATAATGCAATGAGTCACAGGCTATTCCGTGATGGTTACAGCCCTCTGGCCTTGTTAAAGGCTCTCCCTACACTCGTGTCTTTGGAGTCAGGAGGCAGGTATTTACCATACATTACAACTCACCACGGAAGGCATGTATTGCCCATTCAAATCTTCAACAGGCAAACGCTTGCTGCAGATACCGGCTGAAGGGTCAAGCTAACTGGAATATGTGAGGCAAACTGGTATTGCTGTGGACGGGTGACAAGCATACGTGAAATAGTACAAATGCAAGCTCTTATGTGCCTCAAAGATATCTCTGTATTTTCTACGGATTGGCCAATTAGAACTGAGACTTCAGTTTTAAATGTTACAACTCCTCTTCCACATCATCCGTGTCAGCAGTGCTTAAAGGGAGATGTTAAATCGAGGGGTGCTCTCATTAGTGGGCTTGTACTTAGGCCATGCCCCCTAACGAGAGTTCCCCTCGCTTAAAGAGTGGACTGGTAAGAGCAGGAGAGATGAGGTGCACTGGAATGATTAGCTTTGCTGCGACCAGCCCCTACTTTTTGTTCCAAATCACAGGCTCAGATCATGAGCTTAGTGCACCCCAGCTCTCCTCCTGTGCCTTAATGAAGAGCCAACACGCAGCAGGCACCTTTTCATTCACTGACCCCCTGCAGACAACCCTTTAACCACACGGCTTCTTGAGTGAAAGGGTTGCCTGCTGCGTGTTGGCTCTTTACTCAGAAACAGGAGGAGGGCTGGGTTGCCCGGCCCCTCCTTTTGTTTCTGTGTAAAGAGACAACATGCAGCAGGAAGCCCTTTAACAGAGTGCATCACTGAGAATAGAGGAAGCGGTGCAGAGGGAAAAAAGGGCAGCGGAAGGACCAGGGAATGGGTGAAGTTGCCTGAGCAGACCTCCAAATGTGGCACTTGGGTATGAGGTGCCAGCAGCTTCGGGGTGCAGGCTTGCATCTGTGAATAAAGCCAGCTTTCATGCAAAGCTGATTGATTAGGCAGATTTCCTGGGTGCTTATAACACATGTCATCTCCCTTCACTGCCTTCAATTTTGGTGATTTCATGGCACTGCTTGTAAGCATCCAATATGTTTGTGAGGTTGACACCCATGGTGACCAATAGCCTAGTCTACTAGCATCACATTGAAAGGTCGTTGCTGCGGTGAGTGAGGTTTCCAGCTTAGTGGACATTGTGCAGCAGGCAAGCAATCTGAGCAATGCTTGCTTGGCTATGCACTTCACCAGGGGTCTCTGCTGTAGCGCATACAGGTGTATGCTCTCTGGACAGGTTGCATTGTTTTATTTCAGAGTCGGTGTGGTATCACATCAGCCAGAGGAACCACCTTCATCGTTATTGCGGAGATGTCTGCTAAGCGGACGAATTTCTACAGAGCACTTAGTAAGTATTCGGTTGCTGTAAGGAGTCAAAATATCAACTTTACTTGTTCATTGTGTTAGTAATGGTGGCTCGCTCAGACTTTTTGATCGTTTGCCAACATATGAGGTAGAGCAAAGTACTGAAGAACTACATGATGAATCGAAACACATCGGGAACAGTACAAATAAATGGGAAGAGTGTATTTTGTGTGTGGGCAGATTCGTAAAACAACAAGCAGTAGCAAAGCCAACAGTTTTGGCTTTTGCAGTTGTCCATTTCCTGTTACATTTATATGCAGGAATTTGTATTGGCCCCGTAATGATTGGCTCCGGGTCAAGAAACATGTATAGGTGAGCTGCTTGTCTCTGCTGGATGATTGTATACTTCTCACATTCTAAACTAGCAGCTAAAGGCGCAGAGTCGGCAGCTTATACAGCTCACCCTTGATTGCCAATTACCCGGGTTGTACAACAGAACGGAATAAGCCCTAACAAATTGTTTACTACTGTATCAAAAGGTAGCATTGTACCATTCCAAGATAGAATAGAGACATACATGATGTATGCAGCCATGCGCTGGAAGGCATGCACGTGGCGTGATACCTATTGGCTGTAGCAAGATGAGGCTAGTGTGCGGTGCCAGGATTCAGCACTAGTTTGTCAGACATGCCTAAGCAAAGAGGGTATCGCCATTCCTTTCACCATGGTAGTTATAACTTATCCAAGGAAGTTCCAATTGCATGAAGGCGAAAGGTCCATTTAAGGCTGACAAACATTTGAGCAGCATTCGTGACTGTAAAGAGTGGAGGTGTTATCTTAACTTCTGCCCTATATATGGTTGAGGAGGAGACACACAGCACCACCGCCAATGCTCTCTATATGGTAGCTATGGACGAGCAACCAGGGCTTAAACTCTCAAGTGGTAATGCAGGCTGGTTCTAAAGTACAGTGAATAACCAAGCCCCCACAGAGGAATGTCCACACACTATGTTAGGTGATAACAGCTTCCTTATATAAAATAATGTTCAACTAAATATATACACATAAATAACACACTTTGTATTTTGGCAACACTAATAAAAACTGGCAACAATATATACCCTCTAAGTGGTCCACACTACAGTTAAATTCAGTAAAAATGGCACCGAGGACAGTTTTTAAAAATCATGTGAATTTGTAAGTAAGGTGTGCTGTCCTAGATCAGGGAAGAAATGCAGCTTAGTTTCAGAACATATGCAGTATACGTTCTTTACACTCAAATAGTAATACTGGGTGAGGATCCCTCCACCTGGGCATAAGTGAAAAGTTATGGAGTACGTTATCTTGTCGTTCGTAGTCCAGTCCAGTGATGTTCAATAACGCTCTGCTTCCTTTTTATAGCTTCTACCAGCCCAATATTCCTGAGAGGCCAGGGGAGAACAGGATACAAGATGACTCTGGGACGCCTGGACGAGGCCTGAGGCTGGAAGACGCTCTTCCTCGTCACAGTAACTTTGGTGCCTTGGCAGGCGAAGTGGCAGAGTTTGTTGGCTTTGTTTGATGGGTACCAGTCAATAATGGATGTCCTTTGCAGGAAGGGTCACAGGGATGTTGAGTCCAAGTGCTATTAGAAAGGCAGCAGTTTAGGTCTTCACAGTGATCTCCATTGGACGTTTGCTCCTCCGGCCGAGGAAGTCCTAGGAAGTTGAACTTGCTGTGGACTCCAAAAAGTCCTGGTTTATGAAGATAAGACTCGGGTGACCTTGGATGACTTTTAGCGGCGATGGGTGAAGTGCCTGAAGTAGGTGTCGGGTTTCAGGGTTTGGTGGTGCACCGTCTTTTGGATCTTTGGTGCTGCAGCCACAGCACGGACCTATGGATGGCTTATAGTGACCGGGGCTCGACCACTGGACTGGACCATGCACCCACTCATTTGGTGGCAGGAAACCCACCAGTGGACCTTACTCTGCACACAGTGAACTGGACTCTTCTTCAGTGAGAAAAAGTGGTCAGATGTCATGGCAAGGATGCCTCTTAAAGGACTGTTTGGTGAAGAGGAACTTTCATAGCTCCAGGTATCAAGCAGCACTATGGTAGGGTACCCCCCTCTTCTGTGTGGGAGATAGCAAAGTGGCTTCCAGCGGTCACAAACACTCTGGACTTCTTTGACTCAAGATGTCCAGGCACTCCTCTTCTGGACTCACAAAGACCCCTTCTCCAGGCGGCAGGCACACAGGACTGGCTTCCAGGGTACGTCTGATGAAGAGTAGCAGGTGCATGATAGTCCCTCGTAGCCCGGGAAGAGGTCTCCTATCCAGATCCTCTCTTGGATCAGTCCTTGGAAGAACATGGCAGCTTTCAGGTTTCGTAAAGAAAATGCAGTAGCAGACTTCTTCTTCCAGCTAGGCTTTCAGGGACGAGCTTATTCTTGCTTCAGCTTCAACTTCAGCTTCTGAACAAATTCGTGAGTGAGGGGTCTCCACGATATATACATTTGTTCCCCATTCACTCGGGCTGAGACAGGCTCAGGCAGCCAATAATTCACGAGTGCACTCATGCAGGCAGACAGCCAATCAGGCTCAGAGGTATTCAGGCCATTCACCCAAAGCAGACACCCATAACACAGGATGTGGATTGGAGTATGCACCAAGCCTTTCAGAACACTAAAGTGCATTCACTCCAGTTTTAGTCAGGGCTGGTCCAGGTCTTGTGTCACACACACCAAAACCAGACACCCAAAAAACAGAATGTGATTTGACTTCACACTCTATTCATACAGGTCCCACCCCAAGGTGTATGTCCAACCTACAGTCCCTGGGAAGGCTCCATTCAGTCTCACAGGAGGCAGCCCCAGAGCCATATATGGTTCTTCCACCCAACAGCCAGCCAGGGGGAAGGGACAGTGTCGGGGCTTCCCAGGTCTTCCGTAAACAAGGTGTAAAGGCAATAGAAACGGAGTGACTACAGTGGCCATCTGCCTTTTTCCAGGAATATTTTGATTCCTATGGCAGGCCATGGGTGTCCCAAAACTGGAGAACACTCAGAGCCATTGCCAAGTTAGCATGTAGCTGCCACCAGCCTATACACTGCTCTGTGGGCAAAACACAGGTGCCGAAAACCACACACAAGGGCTCAATGGCTGTACCCCCACCCATGGGTTCTATAAGGGTATCCCATGGGTGTTGTTCACCAAAAGGAAAAATGAAGAACTGCACTGCCAGATGTCCAGGCTGGACCTCAGTGGCGGAAATCATACAGAAAACACACATAGAACAGTGGTAGGACATGGACTAGGAGGCGCAGTCCCTCCAAAGGGCATTTTCAGCATCACAGTGACTTACCATTATCTTTGTGACAACTGAAGGAGCTTCTGCACTGAGTCCTTTACTGCATGTTTCCCACTTGATAACAGAGTATAAGTTCCATGCATGAGTAGTACCCTCCAACGAAGTGCATCTTCCCAGTTGCAAAATGCAGAAATGCCACACACAGCTCCATATACAGGCTTAAAGGCCGGGTTTGGCTTCATCATAACAGAGTGAATTTCTCGTACATTGTCAAATGTTATGATTTCAGTGTCCAGTCCCTTACAGACGTACAGCATTACATTCTTCCATAGTCTTCTCTTGCACTATTTCCATCTTTACCAGCATTACGCTCCCCAGAGGGAGATGAAGAAAAGAGAAAGAGATGTGTTGACCTGAAAGCAGATTTTGACTGCGAATAAGGATTTGTTGTTGGAATTAATGAGATGGAAAGGCCTGAAGATACAAGAGACACTTCACAATAGTAAAGTGGAAAGAGTCAAATACAACCTGAATGGAGAAGTGAAGAGGTGACTTTCTGGGGGGATGGGTATCCAACAGGTGTCTGTGCTGGCTCCTACTCAGTTTAGCTTGTTATGAAATGATGCAGAGGAGTTTCGGTTTGGCCAGCATCTGGATGTGCCCAGGTTGGGATGTTCTGATTCTGCTGTTTGTGAACAAAATATGTCCTACTCACTAAATTAATTACTGCATTTGCGAGATGTTTAGAGGTGGTATCTCACTTTGACTTCTTAGCATCTTCTTTCATAATAAAACAGGGTTGGGGCTTAAGTGGAAATGAGTTGGATACATAAATTGTTCCAATCTGCCGGTGGGGTTCTGAGATTCAATCAGGTTTTCCTTGGAAACATAATTTCATCATTAACTGGACACTTGCATCTAGAGATTAGGATCTGTCCAATCACATCAATTAGGCTATGGGTTAACCCAGAGGGCAGAATATACCAAGGCTCATTGAAAGGGCATTTTGGCTTGGGGGCTTGTATGAAGATCCCATGTCTGACCTGAGTGAAGAAAACTTTAAATGCCTCAGGCTTAGAAACCATGTGGGGATTTCTAACTGTGATTATTACGGATTCTGTTGTTGGGTGAACATAAGACACGGAACCAGGAAGGTAACAATACTACCTCTTTATTAGTAGTATGATCAAGGGAGCCGCGCCATGCTTTGCCCGACCTCCAGAACACAACTAAAATGGCCATCTGCCTATCCCTGTGTCGCCGTCAACTGAAGTCGGTTTGAAATCTGCACTGCATCCGATGCCGCACAGGGAAACCGACGTCCACAGAGAGGAAGAGGCCAGGTCATGCTCTGAAGCACTGCTTGGCTCCACTATACACCTTCCTCCTTAAACAACAAACTCAACACTATGTTTTCAGTTTAGTGGGAGCTATTCACAACCTCTCCTGTCTTCTCACTCCTCCCTCCTTCACTCCTCCATTCCTCTGCTGTTGATATTCAGGTTCTCTTTCCAAATTCAAAATCCAAATTACTCTTTTCCACTCTTCTCCTTGTTCCAGATATTGAACTTGGATACTCCTCTCCTGGCCCTTATACCTGACATCACAATGTCCCATGCAACGCTCCACATACTGGGATGCCCTCATGAGCTTCCCTCAGCTTCCACACCTATCACACCACCTACACTGTGTTCAATCTCGTCCTTACCTAACACATTATCCATACTTCCCATTATCTCACACATTCTCCATTCCCCTTCATGGCACTTAACCAACTGCCTCCTGCTCCACTTCGTTCCATCTTTCAGAAATACCACAGTTGCAACAACTTTCTTTATTCTCTTAGGAACTGACAAATACAGAACTCATTTACCCCTTAGTCTGGCATTCCAGACACATACCTTGTCACCCACTTCGCCATTCTACAAAAATGTGTCTGTTCTCCTGAAACCACTTTTTAAAAACGTTTCCTTGCTCTTCTCAGCCCTACTAATTCGCTCTTCTATTTTTTACATTAACAGGACCTGAAATACCTAACCATAATGGTGCTAGCTCACTCACCATCTTCCTCCCCCTCAACGACACCAATGGCGATGCACTAGTGGTGGAATGTGGCCTCATGCTATACGCCCATTCCATATCTCTCACTATGCCAACAATATCAAATGTTTACATTAACGCCAACTGCAATGTCCCTTTAACCACCCGATTAAACCTCTCCACCATTCGATTTTGCCTCTTACAGTACAGAGCTGCCATCTCATGCTTCACTCCTGCACTCCCCAGGGACACAGCAAACATCTTTGACTGAAATTGGACTCCATTATCAGTTAGTACAAGTGAGGGAAATCATTCCACTCTGAAGAACTCCACCACCAATCTGGCAGTAATCTCCTAGGACCATTCCACAAACGGTCACTTGCTAAGCTAATCCATCAAGACAAATATGAACATCTTGCCCTGTTAACACTTCAGTAAAGGACCTATGATATCTAATGCAACTTTCTCCCACAGTTGCGCTGGTATTTACTGAGGACGCAAAGGAGGTTCGACCGTGATATGCGACTTGTCACTCGCTGTGCATGGCAAACAATGAACTACCATATGTTTTACATCATTATCCATGTTGGCCACCAATATGTTTCCCTGACTCTCCTTTTAGTCATGTTCTTCCCCAAGTGACCCTTATGAGTCAATTCTAGGAAAACAGACCTCATGCCTTTGGGCGGAACAATCTTTTCTCCTCTGCACAATGTTCCACCTTCCACCGACAGTTTATTTTTAACTTGGCCAAACTGCACACTCACACCTGATTAGACCTTAGGCCATCCCTTTACCAACATCTGACATATTTTATTCATTTCAACATCAGATGCACATTCTTACATTCTTCTTGCCACTTTGCCTAATTCCAGAAAACCCCCTTTTATCACTTGAGCTATCATAGCCCTTTGCTGCACCAATAACTCTTCCCTTCCTTCTACTGGATGTCGGGACAAAAAGTCTGCCACAACATTTTTTTGGCCCAGGCATCTACCCCACCGAGAAATTGTATTCTTTTTTTTTTAATCAAATTTTTTTAATTGATTTTTTAAGAAATGAGCACACATTACAAACATCTCTCTTCATTAAAGGGGGGAAAGTGGGACATTACTCAGGTCAACATGTCCAGGGAGAGGGGGGGAGCGGAGAGAGGGGAGAGGGAGAGAGACAAACAAAACCCAAAAAAACCTTCTAAGAACTCAGCATCAGGGATCCCAGTCCAACGGACCGTCAATCAGCATTCGGAAAAACATATAATGTACTCTTTCAGATCAGGCTCAGTCTGCCCTGCGTTACAGAGCCTCACCCCGTCACCATCTCTGTGGCGACGCTTCTGGTAGTTAGTCGGCCTCCTCCCACCGATTCCATTTCTTGTTCGCCTTTTGCGGGCAGCCTCTCGCCTTGTACACCCGGTGTTCCGTTGCAGCGCAAATGTCCACATCCGTGGCCCATTGATCGTAGCTAGGAGTTTGTTCGGAGCCCCACAGTTGCGCAATGTTCCGCCTAAGTATTGCTGTTGCAGTCGACCAGAGCAATTTCTCATAGCGGGAGAGGTCAATTTCAACGGAGATCCCTAGAAGCAGTTGTTTCGGGCACCTTAGTATCGTCTTACCTATGACGCCGGACAGTTTATCGCAGCATCTCCGCCAGAGCTGCTGAATGTTGCTGCATTCCGATATGATGTGGAAGAAGGTGCCCTCCTACCGCTGGCAGCGAAGGCAAAGCGCGTCCGAAGACCTGCCCCAGCGGAAGAGGGCCACTCTCGGATAGTAGGTGCGGTGGAGGATTTTCAATTGGACCAGTCTGAGTCCTGAGGAGATGGCTACCTCGCGTGGGTACATCAGGGCCTCCACCCAATCTTCTGGCTGAAGCAGTCCAACATCTCGTTCCCATTTGGTTTTCAGGCTGGGTAGTTCTGGTGTCGCAAAGGAAGTTATCACGTTGTACATTGTCGAGGTGACTTTTCGTTCCACTCGGTCAGTCACTATGTTCCGCTCTAGAGGGGAGCTTTGTGGCATGTCTCGTATGTCCTGTTGGAGGGCGCCCCAGACGTGTTTCAGCTGAATGTAGTGGTATCTTTCTGTGGAAGGGAGGGAAAACTCTGCCTGTAGTGTCGCGAAAGATGCCGGATTGTCCTCCTGTACCACTTCTCCGATTCTGGTTATTCATCGCTGGACCCATTCAGGCCATCTAGGCAGTTTTTGCTTTTCGGGAAGGTTGTTCCATAGGGGTTGGGCCAATGTCAGTTTCCCTTCCCAGCCTAGAAATCGATGTGTTTCCTTCCAGATTCTGACAATATGCATTGTCATGTCTTCTTTTTGTGTATGGCTGAGACCCCTGTAGAGGTGCTCTATCGGGGTTGTTGCACTGATGGAAGTGATCCCTTTAATGTGTGGCAGATTTGTGTCCCCATGAAGCATATCGTTCACCACCGACATCTGACTGGCCCAGTAGTATGATTGCAGTCTGGGCAGCCCGATCCCCCCCTCCCAGACGGACCCCTGGAGATTAGATAGGGCAATCCGCGGGTGTCCAGCTCCCCATACCAGCTTCCGGAGGGTGCAGCCTAGTTTGTGAAATTCCTGGTATGGGATATATAGTGGAGCATTTTGCAGTAGGTACAAAAAATTGGGGAGGGCGATCATCTTGTATAGGGCGGCTCTGCCCAACAGCGTCAGCGGCAAGGAGATCCAGTGCCAAGTGTCCTCTGTGAATCTTGTAGCCAGGGGGGAAAGATTCAAGGCTGTGTAGTCATCGAGTTGTTTCGAGATGTGTATCCCCAGATATTGAAACTGGTCTACTGCAATTTGATAGGGGCCGGTCGATAGGTTTGCCACCGAGACACCTTTTATTGGAAATAAGATTGTCTTGGCCCTGTTCATACGCAGGCCACTAAATGCCCCATATTGTTCCAGCATTTGCATGATTTTGGGGCAGGAATTGTCTGGATCTTTTAGATAAATAAGCAGGTCATCAGCGTAGAGCGATACTCTATCTTCCCATGTATTAGACCAACGGAAGCCCTCCCAGGTCGGAGAGTGCCGCAGGAGGATCACCAGTGGCTCAACTGCGATTGCAAAGATTAGGGCCGATAAAGGGCATCCTTGCCTTGTACCTCTCCCTAGACTAAAAGGGTCCGATCGCCAACCATTCACTCTGGTCCTGGCCAGTGGGCGTTTGTATAATAGTTGCAACCAGCTCAGGAAATTCTCGCCGAAGCCCATGCTGCGCATTATGTCCCAAATAGCCTCCCATCTCACCGAATCGAAGGCCTTTTCAAAATCGATTGCTAGTAGGGCCAGGGGGCTTTGTATGCCGTGGGCCCTTTCCAGGGCTGAGAATAGTCTAAGGAGGTTCATACGTGTTGATCTTTGTGACATGAAGCCGCATTGGTCCGGGTGGATCAGGAAAGGGATCACCCTCTGTAGGCGGTCTGCTAGTAGTTTTGCTAGTATTTTGCTTTTGCTGTTGATAAGTGAAATTGCACAACACAAGAGTAACAAGGGATACCAGGGATATCTATGTACTGTGACCTGGCCTGGAATGAACACATAAATGATTAACATAGAAGGTCAGAGTACTTTTGCGTTCAGATGACAGGTGCTAGTGTACTATCCATGTCTACAAGGTAAAGCTGATTTATCGGTGCATAAACCTACTGTCAGGCACCAGCGTCCACCAATGAACAAAAACCTGAGATGAAACAATTGAAATCAACCCAGTGGACGCTCAAATATAATTAAATATTTTTTATTGACATTGTTAAACAAATCACTAAAAAAACTGATTTTTCAACAATAAAAACATACAGCAATATTAGTATCAAAAGTTATATTCGTATTGATCAACCCTATCAATTCACCATTGGGCTGACCTGATACATCATTCCCATCTAAAAACCACAACCAACCAAACTACAACCACACCACTTTCATACACAATCCATTCAAAAATGACAAACACATCATCAATAAAAAATCAAACATTCTAAAACACCTATTATACAATTTTTTGATCCATTATTAATATGAACCATAAAGTTTAGCACCACTGAGCTTATTCCTCATTAACGTAATCTCTTCTGGCTCAGGCGGATATGGCTTTAAACTATTCACAAATAACAATACACTCCCCAACCCGACATGTTTCTTTCTGTATAATATCCAGTAAACAGAAATTCTTCAGGGGCACTGTGGTCCAGCGAAGTGGGGTAGAAAGTAGATGGAAAAAATGAGAGACATGTAGAATACACCAGCGAAGCTCACCTGCATAAGAACACAACATCAATCAGGCCAAATGCTTAATTTACAAGATTGATCATTACTACCACCGTGTTATCAATAAACGGGGCGTAGAAAAGGTGACTCATACCTTCCTTCTTCCTTAAACCAAAGAAACTGTCAGGGGACCGTGATCCACAAACCAAATAGAAGACACCATATGAATTGGTACCTCTACAATGTATCCACCACCACCGACACCTCGTGAATCTCCTAGATATCCAGAATCAACAAGGAAAAACCTTATCAGAGGGAAAGAATTCCTATGACCAAAACAGTTATATGAAACCACCAGAGAGTCAAGGGAAGTGAGAACGAAAGTAATTACTAACGGAACACTCACATTCAGTCTCCTGTGACTCTCATTGGTGAAGAAACACTCTTCGGTGAAAAAACACACAGATGAGGGTCATCACTGGGAACAAGCACCTGCTAAAACAACAAAGCAGTGTGCAGTCCCTAATTTAGAAGGGGAAGCCTCCTCACAGATTCAGTATGGAAAAAAATAGCAACTTGTCGTTTATCTGTAAACACAAGGCAAAAACATGATTGATAGCCGGACCAAATGTAGTTCTGAACAATCACATATCTGAGGTGCTGGAGTGACCACATAAGGTGAGGGCAAATATGAGTCACATTTGTCCCTATGTGATAACATCCCATAACGTACATTCCCGTTGCACGCACGAGCACTTGTTAACCAAAAACGTACCTATTTTGGAAACATCGAATGTTTAATGGCCTCTGTTTAAGTCTCAGCCATGTCTCAATAGGACTCGTCCCGTGAGGTAACACCAACCACGATAATTAATTCAATCGTGACCGTAGAAATATCCAATCCTAAAAAAGGAAAGTAAACCATGACGGGAAACAATCGGCACGCAAAAGCAAGACTGCACATTGCTAAAGTTGTTAGCCTAAATGTAAACCCCGTATGTTCAGCAGATTTCCTAAATATTGGGGCTGCCATGAATCTATGAATAGATAATGACTCGCCCAGTCCCGTATTCTCACCGAGTGCTGGACAATGTTCATGAATAATCTCACAATATAAACAAAAAAAAAATATAAAGCAGGAAAAACAAAGGTCTCCCATGCTTCTTTTATGTCCACAGATTTCTTAAAACAGGGGGGAAGCATAGTTGGTACATATAGCAACCCCGTCTGAACCTAAAATACCTACACGCCGAAAAAGAATTACGGACAGAAGCCAAGACAGCGTACCTCCTTACCTACGTAATTCTCCAGGCGGCAGCGTGAATGGCCGCGGGAAACAAGACTGTCGGCATATCCAAAAGTCAGTCTCCGGAGGACTCATAGATAAACATACTCACGTAATCACGTGACTAGCACGTGATTAACACGTAACGTGAATGGGCTTGATGAGACACGCCCCTTAGACTGTGAGCCAGCACAGACGGCCCGTCAGTCAGCTGAACCTTTACAATGTCAGCTGTAAAAAAGAAATGAACCAAGATAATTAACGGCGGGGATAGTTGAAATAGAACACCCAAATATTTGGGCACAATAAGCATCATTGTGCACCAAATACTAACACATGTAAACTCATGTGACAGTAAAAGCGGGTACACCATTACCCACTCATACAAGCGCTAAAAGTGCTGGAAAGTTGGAATGAACACTAGATCCCACGATCCGTTCACATAGGAGTGGAAGACACAGATCTCAACCCACAATGAGGAGATTCAAAAAAACCGAGGCAATGATCACAGTGAAACTCAGTCATAAAAAAATGAAAGGTTAGAAATTCCAATCAATCGCCTCATTTAAGCCAACCATGTTGCTTTTGCTCAGAAAAATAAGTTTGGTCTCCTCCCTCGATAAAGTGTGTTTGTCCGCAGCACTATTATTAGTAATCATGATCCCTTTTAGTACTGTCCATCTCAGATCTTCCCAGTTGTGATTCCGCATTATAAAGTGCCCTACCATAGGAGCTGTTAAATTCCTGAGTCTAATACAGCTTTTATGTTCGCTGATACGAATCTTAATTTTTCGTTCAGTTTTGCCGATATAAATCTTATGGCAAGGGCACCAAATGGCATATATGGCAAAGCTCGAGTTACAATTCGTGAATGCTCTTTGTTCCCACGGTCTAGAGAGTCCTATATCCACCTCGGTAGTGCGTTTAGTAAGGGGGCAACAAACACACTTACCACAAGGAGTATGTCCCCTTACTTTCGGTAACCCCCACTGTTGAGTAATGGTGGTTTGTTTGTCAAACTTATTACTGATGTCATTCCTGCACACCATCACTTTAATATTGCGTCCCCTCTTAAAGGCGCACTGTGGGGTCACCACAGGTATTTTAGCGTGTGCTAAAAGATGCCAATGTTTTTTGACAATCTTAACCACACGATTAGAAAGGTGGTTAAAGGTACTCACAAAGACCAGTGGATCAGACTCGGATGAACTGACTTTCGGTCTATATTCAAGTAAAGCTTTCCTGTGATTATTGGAGGCTCTCTTCAAAGACCTCTTCACTATTTTATAAGGATATCCCCGCTGAATCAGATTATGACTCAAATCAAAGGCTTCCGACTCAAACCTCTCTTTCTCACTGCTGTTCCTTTTGAGTCGTAAAAACTGCCCGAAAGGTAAATTGTTCCTTAACGACTTAGGATGAAAGCTGTCATATCTGAGAAGGGAATTCCTATCCGTAATTTTGTGAAAGGGTTTCAGTCCCAACAAATTACTAGAGGGATTAGAATAGATAGTAAGATCTAAAAAATCTATCTGCTCCCTATTAAAGTTCATAGTGAACTTCAAAAAGGGATTGATCCCGTTTAGCCACTGAAAAAAGTATTGTAACGTGGTTTCATCACCATGCCAGATTAACAGTACATCATCTATGTACCTTCGCCATAGCGAGATACATTCTTTGAAGATATTATGTTCACTATAAACACTCATGTGTTCCACAAAGTCCACATAAAGATTACCTAGGAAAGGTGCCACGGCCAAACCCAGGGCAGTGCCATGGACCTGTTGGTAAAAAAGGCTGTTAAATTGAAAGTAATTTTCGGTAAGCGCCAACTCCGTGCACCATAAGATGAATGAATTGGGTGTAATACCAGAGCTGCGTTTAGTTAGCAGTAACTCTTCCATAACATCCAGTGTGGATGACTGAGGAATTTTGGTATACAAAGAAACAATATCCAAAGTGACAAGAATATCCTCCTGGGGATTGAAATGTAAATCCTCAATCAATTTGATGACTGCCATCGAATCTTGGACATAGGACTTCATTTTACCAACAAATCCTTTCAAAAAGGAATCAGCAAATTTAGGCAACGGTTCCAGCACTGTATTCGTGCCTGAAACTATTGGTCTACCCGGGGGATTCAATAGTGTCTTATGAATCTTCGGCAGAATATAGAACAAAGGAACACTGGGATCCTTCTTCACTAAATACTCAGCTTCCTTCCGAGTTATCCAGTTCCTGTCTTTTTCCTTTTCTACTTTGAGGGCGATAATGTTCATCAAACGTCCTGTTGGATCCTGTTCAACAGGTGTATAAAAGGTAGTGTTTGAAAGTTGTCGTAAACATTCTGTGACATAATCTTGACGGTTCAGTAACACTATTGCGCCACCTTTATCAGCACCGCGTATTACTATGGCCTTGTTGTTTTTAAGAGAATCAAAGGCTTTTCTCTGTGCCCTCGAACAATTTTGAAAAGCATGTGGAGAATGGGTACATTCTAACCTTTCCAAGTCAGCTAAAACCCTTCTCTCAAACACCACAGATTCTGGACTGTGGCTGGTCGTGGGTGGACAAAAAGAGGAACGACTGTGTAAACCACTGTTATCTTCATCTTCAAAAGGGTTTTCATGAAAATACTGTTTTAAATGTATCTTCCTAAATAGTTCCTCTATTTCAACTCTTGAAACGAAACGGTCATAGGAAATAGTGGGGACAAACCCGAACCCTTTTTCAGGAACAGATGTTTCAACCGGTGTGGGTATATATGAAGACAAGTTTATTAGTAAGCTTTCTTGCTCCTTGTTACTGGTGGTTCGTAATCCCAGTTTTGTAGGTCCTGGTCTAAAAAACCAACAGAGGGTCCCCTCCCTCTAATAAATGGACGAATATTTTGAGACCTGCGTCTGTTGGAATTCCCATGACCTCGATTATTACCACGTCTCTGTTGTCTACCACCTCCTCCACGAGAAAAAGTATCTTCGCCCAAGCTATGTGAACTAAACAAGGTATTAGGATACCTTGCATGTTTTTGTTGTTGAGTTTTAGGTGCCCCATCATAATGTTGATCCGGCACATACCCTTCTTGAGTATATCGAAACGCTTTCTCATGGGAAAAATCTGTGATGTCTATTTTTAGCCGTCTAATACGGTCTCGTACTGTGGATTCTTTAAAGTCATTCATTTCCCGAATAATCTCATCTAGTCTCTTGGTGTATACCTCCAACGGTACATGTTTTTTGATGGCTTCTTCTAATTTTGAGAGTTCTTCAAGTTGTTTAATTGACATCTCCTTAGCGGTGTCAATTATTAGGATGAGCCAATCCCTTCCACACTTATTCGCAATATAACTCCACCTGATGATAAATTCTTTGTTATCCAGGAATAATCGTGGCTCATTCCTCACCACAAGACCTTGTGGTAAGACACAGTTACGCAAGTATTCCAGCATAATGGTGCCGTGGAGTTCTGTACGGATGGATCTTTTGCGAAGTTGAAAGAGCTCATCCCAATTGCTGATATTAGTCAATGGGGAACTATCTCCATCATTAGAGAATAACGAGGATTTAGCCAATAATTCAGCCACATATTTATCATCATAACTGCGGGTTTTATCAGCCGCCATTGTGACAATACAGAAAGTCAACTAGTTGATCTGGAATATCTAAAAGAAGTGGCGAGGTGAAAAATGACAATGAAATACCCTTAATTATAGGAAGGAAAAGGGAAAAGAAAATCCCACGGATATGAACCGTAGAGAAATACCACAACACAAGAGTAACAAGGGATACCAGGGATATCTATGTACTGTGACCTGGCCTGGAATGAACACATAAAAGATTAACATAGAAGGTCAGAGTACTGTTGCGTTCAGATGACAAGTGCTAGTGTACTATCCATGTCTACAAGGTAAAGCTGATTTATCGGTGCATAAACCTACTGTCAGGCACCAGCGTCCACCAATGAACAGAAACCTGAGATGAAACAATTGAATTCAACCCAGTGGACGCTCAAATATAATTAAATATTTTTTATTGACATTATTAAACAAATCACTAAAAAAACTGATTTTTCAACAATAAAAACATACAGCAATATTAGTATCAAAAGTTATATTCGTATTGATCAACCCTATCAATTCATCATTGGGCTGACCTGATACAACATTCCCATCTAAAAACCACAACCAACCAAACTACAACCACACCACTTTCATACACAATCCATTCAAAAATTCATTCAATAATGACAAACATATCATCAATAAAAAATCAAACATTCTAAAACACCTGTTATACAATTTTTTGATCCATTATTAATGAACCATAAAGTTTAGCACCACTGAGCCTATTCCTCATTAATGTAATCTCTTCTGGCTCAGGCGGATATGCTTTAAACTATTCACAAATAACAATACACTCCCCAACCCGACATGTTTCTTTCTGTATAATATCCAGTAAACAGAAATTCTTCAGGGGCACTGTGGTCCAGCGAAGTGGGGTAGAAAGTAGATGGAAAAAATGAGAGGCATGAAGAATACACCAGCGAAGCTCACCTGCATAAGAACACAACATCAATCAGGCCAAATGCTTAATTTACAAGATTGATCATTACTACCACCGTGTTATCAATAAACGGGGCGTAGAAAAGGTGATTAATACCTTCCTTCTTCCTTAAACCAAAGAAACTGTCAGGGGACCGTGATCCACAAACCAAATAGAAGACACCATATGAATTGGTACCTCTACAATGTATCCACCACCACCGACACCTCGTGAATCTCCTAGATATCCAGAATCAACAAGGAAAAACCTTATCAGAGGGAAATAATTCCTATGACCAAAACAGTTATATGAAACCACCAGAGAGTCAAGGGAAGTGAGAATGAAAGTAATTACTAACGGAACACTCACGTTCAGTCTCCTGTGACTCTCATTGGTGAAGAAACACTCTTCGGTGAAAAAACACCCAGATGAGGGTCATCACTGGGAACAAGCACCCGCTAAAACAACAAAGCAGTGTGCAGTCCCTAATTTAGAAGGGGAAGCCTCCTCACAGATTCAGTATGGAAAAAAATAGCAACTTGTCGTTTATCTGTAAACACAAAGGCGAAAACATGATTGATAGCCAGACCAAATGTAGTTCTGAACAATCACATATCTGAGGTGCTGGAGTGACCACATAGGGTGAGGGCAAATATGAGTGACATTTGTCCCTAGGTGATAACATCCCATAACTTACATTCCCGTTGCACGCACGAGCACTTTTTAACCCAAAACGTACCTATTTTGGAAACATCGAATGTTTAATGGCCTCTGTTTAAGTCTCAGCCATGTCTCAATAGGACTCGTCCCGTGAGGTAACACCAACCACGATAGTCAATTCAATCGTGACCGTAGAAATATCCAATCCTAAAAAAGGAAAGTAAAACCATGACGGGAAACAATTGGCACGCAAAAGCAAGACTGCACATTGCTAAAGTTGTTAGCCTAAAAGTAAACCCCGTATGTTCAGCAGATTTCCTAAATATTGGGGCTGCCATGAATCTATGAATAGATAATGACTCGCCCAGCCCCGTATTCTC
The DNA here is from genome assembly GCF_040938575.1 of Ambystoma mexicanum. NCBI lineage: Eukaryota > Metazoa > Chordata > Amphibia > Caudata > Ambystomatidae > Ambystoma > Ambystoma mexicanum. The sequence goes on from NC_090931.1 coordinate 832,196,564, forward strand.
ACTGAGTGCTGGACAATGTTCATGAATAATCTCACAATATAAACAAAAAAAAAAATATAAAGCAGGAAAAACAAAGGTCTCCCGTGCTTCTTTTATGTCCACAGATTTCTTAAAACAGGGGAGAAGCATAGTTGGTACATATAGCAACCCCGTCTGAACCTGAAATACCTACAAGCCGAAAAAGAATTATGGACAGAAGCCAAAACAGCGTACCTCCTTACCTACGTAATTCTCCAGGCGGCAGCGTGAATGGCCGCGGGAAACAAGACTGTCGGCATATCCAAAAGTCAGTCTCCGGAGGACTCGTAGATAAACATACTCACGTAATCACGTGACTAGCACGTGATTAACACGTAACGTGAATGGGCTTGATGAGACATGCCCCTTAGACTGCGAGCCAGCACAGATGGCCCGTCAGTCAGCTGAACCTTTACAATGTCAGCTGTAAAAAAGAAACGAACCAAGATAATTAACGGGGGGGATAGTTGAAATAGAACACCCAAATATTTGGGCAAAATAAGCATCATTGTGCACCAAATACTAACACATGTAAACACATGTGACAGTAAAAGCGGGTACACCATTACCCACTCATACAAGCGCTAAAAGTGCTGGAAAGTTGGAATGAACACTAGATCCCACGATCCGTTCACATAGGAGTGGAAGACACAGATCTCAACCCACAACGAGGAGATTCAAAAAAACCGAGGCAATGATCACAGTGAAACTCAGTCATAAAAAAATGAAAGGTTAGAAATTCCAATCAATCACCTCATTTAAGCCAACCATGTTGCTTTTGCTCAGAAAAATAATTTGGTCTCCTCCCTCGATAAAGTGTGTTTGTCCGCAGCACTATTATTAGTAATCATAATCTTTTTTAGTACTGTCCATCTCAGATCTTCCCAGTTGTGATTCCACATTATAAAGTGTCCTACCAAAGGAGCTGTTAAATTCCTGAGTCTAATACAGCTTATATGTCCGCTGACACGAATCTTAATTTTTCGTTCAGTTTTGCCGATATAAATCTTATGGCAAGGGCACCAAATGGCATATATGGCAAAGCTCGAGTTACAATTCGTGAATGCTCTTTGTTCCCACGGTCTAGAGAGTCCTATATCCACCTCGGTAGTGCGTTTAGTAAGGGGGCAACAAACACAATTACCACAAGGAGTATGTCCCCTTACTTTCGGTAACCCCCACTGTTGAGTAATGGTGGTTTGTTTGTCAAACTTATTACTGATGTCATTCCTGCACACCATCTCTTTAATATTGCGTCCCCTTTTAAAGGCGCACCGTGGGGTCACCACAGGTATTTTAGCGTGTGCTAAAAGATGCCAATGTTTTTTTACAATCTTAACCACATGATTAGAAAGGTGGTTAAAGGTACTCACAAAGACCAGTGGATCAGACTCGGATGAACTGACTTTCGGTCTATATTCAAGTAAAGCTTCCCGGTGATTATTGCAGGCTCTCTTCAAAGACCTCTTCACTATTTTATAAGGGTATCCCCGCTGAATCAGATTATGACTCAAATCAAAGGCTTCCGACTCAAACCTCTCTTTCTCACTGCTGTTCCTTTTGAGTCTTAAAAACTGCCCGAAAGGTAAATTGTCCCTTAAGGACTTAGGATGAAAGCTGTCATATCTGAGAAGGGAATTCCTATCCGTAATTTTGTGAAAGGGTTTCAGTCCCAACAAATTACTAGAGGGATTAGAATAGATAGTAAGATCTAAAAAATCTATCTGCTCCCTATTAAAGTTCATAGTGAACTTCAAAAAGGGATTGATCCCGTTTAGCCACTGAAAAAAGGATTGTAACATGGTTTCATCACCATGCCAGATTAACAGTACATCATCTATGTACCTTCGCCATAGCGAGATACATTCTTTGAAGATATTATGTTCACTATAAACACTCATGTGTTCCACAAAGTCCACATAAAGATTAGCTAGGGAAGGTGCCACAGCCGAACCCATGGCAGTGCCATGGACCTGTTGGTAAAAAAGGCCATTAAATTGAAAGTAATTTTCGGTAAGCGCCAACTCCGTGCACCATAAGATGAATGAATTGGGTGTCATACCAGAGCTGCGTTTAGTTAGCAGTAACTCTTCCATAACATCCAGTGTGGATGACTGAGGAATTTTGGTATACAAAGAAACAATATCCAAAGTGACAAGAATATCCTCCTGGGGATTGAAATGTAAATTCTCAATCAATTTGATGACTGCCATCGAATCTTGGACATAGAACTTCATTTTACCAACAAATCCTTTCAAAAAGGAGTGAAATTGGCCTTAATGAGCTGCAGCTTTCAGGGGGTTTTCCAGGTTTGGGTATGACTATGATTGTTGCTTCTCGCAGATCTGGAGGGAGAGTGCCTTTTTCGCGCACATGTTGATACATCCGTAACAGGTGGGGGGCAACCACATTAGCCCCCACCTTCTGCCATAGTTCAACCGGAAAGCCATTGGGCACTGGGGACTTGCCTGTTTTGAGGCCAGAAATGGCACTTAGGACATCATCTTCTGTGATCTCCCTCTCTAGGAGCTCCTGCTGAGCTTCATCAAAGGTGGGGATGTCGATTTCCTCCATAACTGTGGTGTGCATTGGTGTCGTGGGATCCCTATAGAGTCCAGCATAGTATTCCGCAAAGCCCTGCGTTATGTCCTGGTCTGACACGCATGTGTTTGGCCCTCCTGTTTCTAGCCGTTGAACATGGCTTTGCCCTAGCTCTCTCCGTTCCAGCCATGCCAGAATTTGCCAGCCTTGTCCCCTGTTTCATAGATTCGGGCACGCATTGCGGTATGCGCTTGTCTAGCATTGTCCATTGCTATATTTTGGAGCCTTTTCTGTGCCAGGAGTAGCTTACGGTTTGTGTCCGGCGTGTCCTCACATATATGCCTTTCCTCCACCAGTTTCACTTGCTGCTCGGCTTCAAGTGTCTTACTCAGGTGCATTTTCTTTTTTGCAGTTGTCCAAGGTATCAGCTTACCCCTTAGTACTGTCTTGTAGGCCTCCCACAGCGTCTCTGGGTTCGATGCAGTCTGTGTAATTAACTTGAAATATGTGCTGTCGTTCTCTTGGAGTCTATCTACTAGCTCGGGGTCACCCAAGTAGTAAGTATTCAGTCTCCAGCTCGGTGGCGGGAGCGGTCTGGATGTTATGAGTTTTAGCTCCAGCGGGGAGTGGTCAGAGATACCCCTGGGGAGCATGGTTATTTCTTGCGCTCTGTGTAGATCGGTTGCTGGAGTAAAAAAGTAGTCTAGCCTGGAGAGCGAGGCATGGGCCGCAGAGTGGAAGGAGTATTCTCTTGTGTCTGGGTGGAGTTCTCTCCATACATCACACAGGCCAAGTGCATTAGTGAAAGTTGCAAGCCTGGTAGATATGTTAGGGTTTCTATTATGCAAGTGTGAGCGGTCCAGGGTGACATTCATGACTTCATTGAAGTCTCCTCCCAGCACCATGAGGTTAGAAGTGTTGTTTGTGATCAGAGGGGCAATATCTGAGAGAAGTGGCTCTAGTAAGGTTGGGGGTGCATAGATGGCAATTAATGCTATCGATTGGTCCCATAACGTACCTGTCGCATAAATGTATCTGCCACCGGTGTCATGGGACACTGAGACGAGGTGGAAGGGCAGGTTTTTGTGTACCAGTATCATGACACCCCTTGAGCCCATTGTGAAGCCTAAGTGGAGTGCCAGTTTATAATTTGTGCGTTTAAAAAGGGTGCATTCCTTGCCTGCAAGAAGGGTCTCAGACAGAAATACTATATCTAACTCCCGTCTCTTTAAGAATTGGCGTACCAGTTGGCGCTTGATCGCGTTGCCAAGGCCGTTGACATTCCATGTCATGAGCCTGAGTGTTCTGCAAGCGTTTGTGGTGGTGCTATGTGCAGCCATCTTTGCGTGTGGTGGGAGAGGCGTGTGCTGCTATTGGTGGAGGTGTACGCAGGTAGGTCTTGAGCACCTGGGATATGGCTATCTTACCTAGCCATGGTGTGTGTTGTGATTGATTGGTCCCATTTGCTGCTAAACTTAACAAACCCTTTACCCCCCTCCCTATACTCCTCCCAACTAGAAGCATCGGTCGCCTGAACATAAGAACCTCAGGTGTCAACTAGACACCTTACATGCACTGAACTTAGTTTAGGTCTAGGTGATGTCCCCTAATGGAGTGCGGCTGGGGGTAGCACCGCTAGTGCCGTCGGCCGCTAACCTCCGCAAACGGCGGCTTTGTTAGGGCAACTGGCACCTGGACTTCTTATGGTGTTTCCCGATGTGTCGGTTCGTGACGTGTGTCAGTGGGAACCCCGGGATATCACACATGGGGAAGGGGGGGACTTCCGTCTGACCTGGCCACTTAACTATGTGTTACTTCGTGATTAGCAAGGTCATGTGTTCGACAGTGTAGTCACGCACAGTACCTTAGGCCCTGTACTACAGGGTGTCGTGTGTTTCTGCTTAATCGTGCCTCAGGTCGCAGTGCACTCATTCCTGCAGTTGTGGTACAATTCCCGGTGCCGGCGGTTGTTGCTCCGGTGGTTGAGGCCTCGGCCGGGCTCTGAGTGTTCTGTTTGTGTTTCTGTTGCCTCTTGCCGCAATCCAGTCCCCCTCTATGTTTTGTGCTGCCCATCTCCACGCTTCTTTGGCATCCGTGAAATGGACCGTTGTACCTTCATGGTATATCTTGAGCTGGGCGGGGAACATTAGGCTGTATTTCACATTTAGGGATTGCAGTTGCTTTTTGAGATGGTCAAAAGATTGTCTAGCTTTCTGTACTTCCCTGGTGTAGTCCGGAAAGAATGCTATTTTGGATCCGTTGTAAGTAAGGTTGCCCTTTGCTCTTGATGACTGGAGAGTGCGTCACGATCACAATAGTTCAACAATTTGGATATCACTGTACGCGGAGGGGCGCCAGGCACCGGGCGGCCCGTGGGTACACGGTGGGCGCGCTCAATTGAGAAGAAGTTAGAGAACGTTTTTTCCCTGAACATGTCTGTGAGCCACTGCTCCAGAAATAGCTCCATGTTCGGGCCCTCTGCTTTTTCTGGTAGCCCCAAGATTCTGACATTATTGCGCCTGGATCTCCTCTCACTCTCGTCTATTCTCTCCTCCATGGTTTTAAGGTGGGTGAAGACTCTGGTCAGTTGTTGATCTACATTCCTTATTCCTTCCTCCGCACCAGATATGCGTTGCTCAGCCTCCCCGGTGCGCGACAACAGTTTTTGGAGATCGTGTCGAAGGAGGGAGACGTCCATACTGATGCCGTCAATTATCTGCTCCATGGAGGCGCGCAAGTCAGCTATGGCCACCATGATGTCTTTAAGCGATATTGTGCCTTCTGTTCCCACCATGGGGTCTGGTTGAGCATTTTCCTGCTGGCTGTTTGCTGTCGGGTAGGTGTATTGGTCGATCCGGCTCTGGGAGGTCAGCCTTTTGGTTTTGTCCTTACCCATTGTGGGATAGTTCTCGATAGTTAGGTGTCTGTGTCCGTGTCTTCGCTTGCTACGGGTGTGCAACATTACGCTCTGTCTCGCCTCCGTGGCACCCCCTCCGCCCTCTGCGATCGTCTCTGGCTGGGCCGTGTCATGCACCCGCTGGGCTGTTTGGAAGCTCTGTTCGCCGCTTCTGGGCCCGCGCTGTAGGCCGGCATCGGAGCGTGGGCTCCATTGCTTAGGGGGGTCCCCTTCGTTGGTGCTGGCTGCGTCCGTGCTTTGGTGGGTCCCTCTCGTCCTCTGCCAACCTTGCTAGGCACCTATGCTCGTATGCCCGCTTCAGTGCCAGGCGGGCTGTCTTCCACTTCTCCCCGTCAGTCAGGCGATTCTGGCAGACTGTGCGTGTGTTTTGTCCTGCTGTCCCTTCGCCTCGGCCAGATACAGGTGGGCTTGTGCGCACGCGCCGGCGCAGAGAATTTGGGAGTCAGAGGACTTCAGTGTGCCAGGCGCGGCCAGAGAAATTGTATTCTTGTAGAGCTAACACCCATCTGTTTATTTGGTTCTCTTTTATAATCTTGAATATTAAAGGCCGTGCGCAAAAAAAGACAGATTTTAATCAGTTTTCCTACCTATAGCATTCAGATAGCTGTGGGACATTTTCTTCCACTGGGTCAACTCTATCCCTGGCTCAGCAGGGGTTCCTTGGAAAGGAGGTGGTGACTGGATAGTAGCTTCCATGTCCACAGATGCAAGTCAACACAATAAACTAAAATAATAAGTTAAAACAACTGCTCACTGCAAGGTACAGGCTATTCCCTGTCACAGCTCTCTCGGTGCCTTGACGCTGCCCCATCTCTCTTCCTCATTAATATCCTTATCCTGGTTTGTTTCTGTCACTGATTTCTGTTCTGTTCGTTGAAGTGCAGGGATGTTGGTATCATGTGGCACTGCCAGCACAGAAACTCCTGGCAGGCGTATGTGCCCATAGAGTTTTCCCACACATCACCAATGTTGTGGGGTGAACAGAAGACGAGGAACCAGGAAGGTAAGTCTACTACCTCTTTATCAGTAGTATGATCAAGGGAGCCGTGCCGTGCCCGACCTCCTGAACACAACTCCAATGGCCATCTGCCTCGCCCCATGCCACATCAACTGCAGTCAGTTTGAAACACGCACTGCATCTGACGACGCACAGGGCGACCGAAGTACGAACAGAGGCAGAGGCCGGGTCACGCACTGAAGTGCTGCGCGGTTCCACTACAGATTCCCTTAAGAAAGCAAGTAAAAGATTTTGGGATGTGTTAAGGGGCAATTCTGGGTAACTCACACACATGCTTCATGCTGTCCTGGTATTTAAAAAATGAGCATGGGGCCTGAAGGAGCCTACAAAAGGAGGCCATGCAGCTATTTATTCATTTTAGATCAGGATGCCTCCCTCTGTTCTATGTAACTGCTAAGTGAGACAAGACACCTAGGGCCAGAATATTTCAATGTGCTTATATGACCCTTGAAACTGTGATGCACTTCTTACTCTTATGCCAGCATTATCACTGATGGAGACAGAAGGGTTACTATCTCTCTTTAGATTAAACAATATTCAAACATGGGAGGAGGCCATGGAGTATTACACTGAAAGGGAGAGCTTGACAGAGGCGGTGGCCCGCTATCTTACTCCATCCTGGCACAAAAGAAGAAGAGCTCTTTTTTGTTTTTGGGCCTTGCTAAGGCAGAGACAGGGAGAGCTGTGAGAAAGGGAAGTGGGGATTGTTTATGGAATTTGTAATTTGTATTGCTCATGTCGTGATATGGTTATATCTCATTTAATTAATTGTAATCTACCCATTGCCACATACCTGGTGACTGGGGATAAAATGGTACACAAATACTAAAAAGGGTTGTTCTCTAAAGACGTTTCCTAGAGATTAGTTTGCAGGAGTGGGTCAAGACAAAAAAGTATCAGGAAATGCAAGAATAACAAGTGGTTTGGATAAATGCTTCTCCTTGTCCTTAGTAGGGGTTCCCACAATGTTCCACTAGATAGTCAGGCTCCCAAGCATCCTGAGCTCGTAGTGTCTGTAACATTCTCCCAGCATGATCGTTCCAAAACGGTACTTACCTCACCCCCTTTGGTATTCTCCGGGCATGGCAGGTTGTAAAGTTTCCAAAACCTTCTTTACAATTGATCATTTTGTTGTTGGCTTTCTAGGGACCCGAGCCTCAGGGGTCTCTGTATCTGTAATAAGGCTAAATCAGGCAGCATACAGATTACCAGGGAGAGCCTGCATGGAGCAGTGGAGGGAGAGACAGAGAAAGGCCCCTTCCAGTCTGGTGGTTTCTCTGCCTCTTTTTAATCCTTCCTCTTCCCCCTCTCTGCTGCTATGGGAACCATCCTGACCCTTCCTTGGTCGTCTCCTTGCAGCTTATTTGTCTTCCTTAGCTATTCCTTCCACCTGCTAGCTGCTTCCACTTCCTCCTGTCAAGTCTTGTATTCCTCTAACAACTATTTCTCCTGCTCTTCCATCTTTTCCTGGTTTTGGGTTTCCACTACCTACTCTAGTCTCTCCTGCCCCTTCGGGGCTCTCACCTCCAAATGTGCCTCTAGGTAACTCTGGACTATGTTCCACCTAGATTTCCCACCTTTGGGCTTCATGACCCCAGCAGTCCATCTTGTTGCCAGCTCCTCATTTTTATGGCTAACGCCTCAACATCATGGTACCACCTTATCTGGCTGCTGGGTTCTCAATCTTCCACCTCTTTCAACAAATTATTGATTGATATTAGCCTATTTGACCTAAAACATCTCACCTTTTGACCAAATTGACCTTTTTTTATGTCTGTTCCAAATTGACCTTTTTGTTTTAGGTCAAATAGGTTAATACCTACTTACCTGAACATGAGGTGCGGGGGTTTTGGGGGTTTCCCTGCTCTTCATGTTCATGTACGTCATGTAGGTCAAAAGGGATTTGTGGGGGTGTGTCCCCCGCATCCTTAACAATGGAGGTCAATTTGGTCAAAAGGTCAAATGTTTTTAGGTCAAATTGCCGAGGGCAATTTGCAAAAGGTCAAACGTACCCAAACCTATTGATTAACCCTAGGTCTCTTTTCTCATTCACTCTCTCTTTCCTTCTCCACTTTTCCTCCCCTCCACTTACATCTAATCCTCCTTGTCCTCGGGGCAACCTTCTGTCCAATACCTCTTTGCTGATTCCTCCAAACTCCACTCTACTCAACCTTCTTGGCACCTCTGCTCCCAGTCCTTTGGGCTACTTTCCAGCTCCCTTTTTGGTATTTCTGCCTCTGCCTTCTCAATATCGCCTGCTGCTGTAATCCTCTTAGCCTCAACACAGTCATCGCGTCAGGCTTGTTACTACTATAAGCTCTTTTGTAATCACCTTAGACTCGTTACTACTATACCCTCCTAGTCTCACCCCTCCTACTTGTCATTATGAACACCTCAATGTAATTATCCCCACCTCCTGTGTACTAGAACTTCCATCTCCTGATGTAACAACGTCTACTTCCTTGCTAACCCCACTCCCTCCTCCTGGTGCTCCAACCATCCCATGAATACCATCTCTGCTGTCTTCTAATTTGAGAAGCACCTCATCCGTCTTTCCTCTTGCCAGACTTTTCTTCTTATCTACTCCTCTGTTTCTCCAACCTCTTTCACCTCCACAACCTCGCTCCCTCCAGGTTGCTCCACTCTCTAACTGACTCCAAACTCCATCTTCCAAGTCCCACAAACGACATGGACTAAATATTTGACTGGGCTTTTGTACTGCTCTGGACCCTCACTCTGGGATGGGCATTGGGTAAGGGTCTGCACATGTGAGTCCATGCCGATTGTGTCTCGTGCTTTCTGGTTGGTGCTTTCAGCCGCACTTAGGCCCAGTTGAGGCTGAGGGGGGAGGACTACACCTATATCAGGCCTGGGAGACATTTTGTGTTTCTTCAGTGCCCATGGTGGGTCTAACTGTGGGAGCAACAGACAACTCTTCATCATGTTGCTACTCAATGCCTGCAAACTCATGAACCCCCCAAAAGAGAGCACTCCATTTACCAGGAGCTGCCCAGTTCCAATACGCATATACTGACAGATACCAGCAGCTAAATTATCCTGTCACACACATCTGCAAGGGACCAACTCGGAAGTGTTCACCAACCAACAAACCATGTACATGCACACAGCCCAGACTAGTCGGAGCTTCAATCTTACGCCAGACCGTCCCCACGCTCATGATCCGGGCCTTTGTGGATGAGCCCGTCCCATCTGTCCCCACGCAGACCGACAAGCATCACGTCGCTGTGGGTTCCCTGGCTGCGTGGAATGGACTTCTGCCCTGCAGGAGTACGAGCATGTGCAGAAGCTAAAGGTAGGCGAACAGCCGGATCTCTCTGACGATTGCAAAGCGCTCGAAATGATCCACTGAGTTGGACTGCGCATGACTCACGGGCGTGGGAGAGGCGTCGCCTAAATACTGGGTGCGGAGGATCAGATGATGGGTGTGTAGGTTTGAAGTCATGGCGTCTCTTCATCAGTGAAGTCAGAGGTTCTGGGCGAGGCGCTTGCAGCCGCCAGAGGAGACGGGAGAATCTGCAAGAGTCCTTTTTAAGTAGTGGCGAAATTATGGAGAGATGCACCACAGACGCTATTCTAATAGACACAGGCGTTAGGAGCAGTAGAGGTGGATTGTAGGTCAGTGATGGCGTTACCTGTTCTGCAGATGCTTCTATGCACTGTGTGTGATTCGGCAGTCTGTAATTGATTTCATACGTTTGTCATGATCTAACGACTCCACAACGTTACATGTGACTTCATCAGCTAAAATCTCACAGCTCTCAAGCAATGTTCGCAATCACAGACACCAAGACCCATAACTGATGAGAAAAATGTCTCGGATTTTTAATGCATTTTAGTCGGTCTATGTTTGGCTGAGGGTATAATGCAGGACATTTTCTATGGAGTGATTGACTTTAAATAGTGTTGCCCCGAATCTCAAAGTTTGAACTGGAGCAGATCAGAGATACCCGGAGATCTCTGATTTTCACCTGCTGCCTTAAACCATATTCACAAAGCCTAAAACTGGAGCACATCTGGAGATCAGAGATGCTCCAGGCAGCCCTAGATTTGCTCCAGGTTTAGGTTTGGGAGTAAGGTATAAGCAATCGGGAGCACATCTGAGATGTTCAGGGCATCTAATGATTTGCTGCCATGAAAATCTTTGAGAATCAGGCCCTGTATTTTAATCTTTGAGAATTTGCATCACAGGCAGGTTGATTCTGGGGTGAAACCCTCTTTATTGGAGGACTGCGAGCAGGGCTCAAGCGGAGTCCACCCACTTTATTTAGAGGGGGGACTCAGTCCCCCCCAGCTAAAAGGGAAACATTGGATGTCCTTTTTGAATTAATGCCGACCTCGGGGATCAAACCGCAGTCATCAGGTTTGTAGGGCAGACACTTCACCACTGCACTATATAACCTGATTAGAAATAACAAACAACTAAAGCTGAAATCTCCCATTTTCGTACTGCAAGTCCCAGGGAAAACATTTTTATTTGCTCTTGGAGCTTAAAACATGCACACATTGTATCGTTTTCAAAAAAACTATCAGACGAAAATATCCTGTCTTGGTTTTGTGTTTGAGTTGACTTTATGGAAGGCAAATGCCATTCGTCCTGTTCAATTTGGGTGGTTATGCAAAGCCAATTTAATTAAATGTGCATATTTCTCCTTGATATGCACATTTCTGGCAACGTCACATCCCCTTGCGTTTGTTAATGAGTCCCCCCACTTTAATTTTTAGGACTTGACCCCTCACTGCGAGCTATGAGGTGGGAGCATGTGGCACGTTTCTTTTGGCCTCATTCAGGGCCACCTAACTTAACTCACTTTCAGCACCCCCATCAGCCCAAAAAAATAATATGTTGCACCAGTGCCTTAAGGTGATAAGGCCGCAATATGCGCTATAGAAACCTGTTCATCCATTTGTTAATGCATGCCGGGAAAACCACAATGCGTGTGTCTGTGAATCATACAAACTGTGTTTTGTATAACCCTCTCCCTCCTTGCTGCATCTGCCTCAATTGGGCCTCATTATGAGTTTGGCAGTGTGACCAGAAACGGTGGTAATGTCGTGGTAGCAGAGTTATCACTGCATTTTCTACACATTACCACACCACGAACTATGGGTTGGAAGTAAGGCGGAGGAAAAACCTCCAGCAAAATGCTGGAGATAATTCCGTGCATTACAGCCAAAAAAAGGCCAAATCAGCAGAATTACGTTCTGGAGGAATTACAGCCAGTGGTAATTCCGCTGAAATCCCTGTAGAATCCAATGGACTCCAATAAATGGGGCCTAATGCTGCCTACCACCACTTGTAATGTGACAGTAATTCCGTCGAACGAAGTGGTGGTAACGGTAAATCCATTTGGTGGTATCTCAGTGAATTTACTACCACCAAACTTGTACCAAGGCCCTATACTTTAAGCGCAATGCAAGCGACCTAAAATGCCAAGATGGCAGCAGGAGCTGGAACCACAGTGGGCTTTTGTGTCCACAGTGTGTGAGCCCCAAGGAGTCTCTCCGCCATTAGTTTACTTTCTCAAGCAAGTGGTACAGGTATGTCTGGTCATGCCCTGTGGCCCGCAGTCCACTGATAACACGCTCAGGATTACTGTTAAGCAAACAGTATTATTGTTTGTTTAACACCAGGGCACGAGTCGAGGGTACACGCTGAAGATAAGAGTCCCCCTAGTATTTATAGATGAGGGTCTAAGTCCTCCTTAGGCATTCTGAGAGGAGGAGACAGTGTGCCATTTAAGAATGAGCCTGGGGGGCCAATCAACCCAGCACGTTCTCATGCTGGGCTGCAGTTATGCATCATCCTGTTTATGACCCTCAGTATGAGCATGCCAGTCCAGAAAAAAGGCCCGCTAACACCAGTTACCGGCACCTTTTCCAGACCGGTATACTCTGAGTCTGCCGGTAGGGGCAGTGAACAACCGTTGGCAACGGTGCTGTTGCTTCGGTGTTCCCATTCCCATGGAGTTGTACTCCATGGGAATGGAAATGACCATACTGCTGCCGCCCATAATATCCCGCTATTACCGGGATCTCGGGTGGTGGGAATGGTAAGCTGAGGTTGCCAGTAGGCCACCGGCAACCTCATAATGAGGCCCCAGGCTTGCTTTTAGTCGAGTTTGCTATCCTGTTTTACAGAAACTGATGACGATGTTAAGAATCAAGTAAACTTTCATATGTGAAAAGAAGGTTGCATGTGTGTGAAGCACTGCAGAAAATACAAGCTGTTCAATAACTGAACAGATGCTGTAACGCAAGTAGACTAAGTGATCATAGAAGATGGCTATACGTAGTGAATAGACTGCAGGCGGAACCACCATTGTATAGAAACTGGCCATCAGTGTCATGAATTTAGTAAGCCCGGACCCCTGGAGAGGAAAGGCTGGGAAGTGTGTTGCAGCAAGAATTAGCTGAGATCGTGGAAATGAATGGCGAAGGCTGGCTGGCCTGGTGTCAAAGCTGAGGCTGCCAAGGCCCGTTATCTATTCTTGAAGGGGTTGAACGTGAGAAGCTGAATCAGGCCTTGTTAAGTTGCAAAGAAAGAACACCAAGCGTGCCAAGTTTTATTTATTTAAGACATTTAATTGCTGCAAAATGGGCCAAATCGTGGTCTCCTGTCACGTGAGTCAAGGATAGAAATAGAGTTCAGCTTGGAGTTCTAGAACAATAGTGCATGCTCGCACTCCCATATATTCCCAGAGACAAGAATACTTTGTAAAGCCAAGTTCAAATACAATCTTCATGGCAGAAGGCATGGGTGATGAGAGATGATGGGCTAATTGGGTGGGGAGGTAAAGTCAAGTCCACCTCCTAGCACCTGGGTCTGAGCTTGCATGCTGCTAAGTGAACCGAATGTTCCAGACATGCCACTCCTTATAGAAAGTATACTTAGATGTTACCCTTGAGCCTATCACAAACCCTCGTAGGTTTTTTCTTATTTGCCTCGTAGTATGACGTCACGTCTGACGTATTTTTTGTATAAAAGGCTGTTTTTATGTAAAATGCGTTGAGAGCTCGAGCGAACGTCCGTTGATGTCTGTTGTAACTCCCTGTTTTAGATAATTGATATTAAAACAGCAACCTTTGCCATCTTCCTTAGTTGGTACGATTATTTGGTGTCAGAGTTATTCTGCATCCACATCCATTACATGCACAATACCCAAAGGGCAATGTGCTCAATGGACTGGGGATTAAGCTACCCTTACTGGCACCTGTAATCAGCATGTAATTCTGGCAGACCGGGTGTCGGTAACAGTAGTGCCGTTTGGTGGTATCCCGCCGGATTTACCGGCGGGATACCACGAAACATGTAATGAGTCCTTATGTCTTTGAGTCTTTTTAAAATAATATGTGACTTGCCCCTTGTCCGGTATTAGTGGTTCAGCTAGCCCAGGCTATGAAGCTCACTTCACTGCATTATAGTATTTGCAATCCTCCATTTTAGAAGGGAAAATAACACTATGCAGACATTGCTGGAATTCACAATGACACAAGTTAAAAGCCTGGACTTGCAGAGCTAGCTCTTGCAGTGTCAATGATCAAGGAGTGACAGGTGAGAAGAGTGGGCGGTATCTAGTTAACATTACCAGGTTCATTGGAAGTAAGCATTTCCTTCTCAATAGTTGCTTCCATGCAGATTACTACTGCGTGACAGGAGAGAAAATCTGCTCTACTGCCAATCAAGTACATTTAACCAAAGGCGCAAGGAACACTAGAGCTGGTTGAATCTGCCGGGTGTCAAGCCAGAGCTGGGTCTGTGGGCTGGCCCTCAGTGTTTGAACCAAGCAAGGGCCAGCCATGAGCCCTACCTGCTGCCCGCCCCCATATAAAGGGAAAAAATATGTTGAAAGAACCTGCCAGCAGCATTATTACAGGAGCGTGTCTGCCTGATTTCCTGTCCCGCCCCAGCCACTCATTGTTTGGCTTGGACAGAACAGGAGCATTTCCTGGTGTGATTGTGTGCAGTGACTGCTGCCAAATTTAAAGGTAAGTGGGCAGAAACCACCTTCGTGCACCTCCAGTGCTCGCTTCCCTTGCCATCTCCGATGCCCCCACCCTTCAAATAATACTGGCGCTGTCCCTGCCCCTCCTTCAAGTGCCACCATCCTCTTTTCACTGTACAGCTCCTCTTCTCATCCCTAAAACACAAGCACTCCCCCGTCCCTCAATTTATACCATCCCTCTTTCCCTGCCCCAGTGCCCCATGCGTATGCCATCCCCAAAACACAAGCGTTGTCGTGTTTTGGGGATGGCATACTGCCCTGCTGGTGAACCACCCCCTATCGTCTGTTCTCTGTCCCCAGCTCCATCGAAAAAAACACTTGTCCTGTCCTTATCCTCTCCCTCCTTCAATCACCCTTTCCAAAGAAAAAACACACAGGTGGTGTTCCAACTCCCCAGTGCCCCGAGTGCTGCCAACCCACTTTCTGTACCCCACGCCACCATCCACAATTCCTCCCCATCTTCTCCTAAGTGCGGCTGGACTCCTTCCTCCCCTCTCCCCATGCCATCTTTGTCATGAACCACCGATTCCGGCCCTTCTGGACTTCGTGGTCCATGATGCACCGCAACAGCAGGTCGGCGATCCTCCCAACATGGCTGACAGCACGGAAACGCTGCTCTCTAGTGTCCACGCGCAACGTGCGGCTTCCTAGAAAATAGGCACACCACCGCGGCTCTGCGTGTCTCAACGCTACTGATCCGAGTTGTTGGGCGTGTGTATCGTTCTGTCTATCTTCCAGCTACCTACCCTTTCCTCCTTCCTGGAATCCCTTCTTTTTCCTGCCTCGCTTCGGTAAGGCCATTCTCCCCTTCACCCCGGAATCCGTCTCGTGCTCGGTGCCGTGGGTTCCCCGGCACCCGCTGAGCATTGGACATCAGTTTCCCTTCCTTCCTGGATTCCTCCGCTGTAACTTTCCTGGATACTGAACGCAACCTGCTTAAGGCAGTCGGCACTCCTCACACTGGAACCCGAAGACTCACGTCCCTTCCTGTACAAGTCCCGATCAGTGAGGAAGAAGGAAGGAGTTCCCAAGAAGACCGCAATCAAGGACAAACAGGTGAGAAAGAGGGAAGGGTGTGACAGATTGAGACGCCAAGAACCTGATATCAGAATTGACATGGAGGCTCCAGTCCAAGACCTCATGAGAGGAATGCAAGAACTGACTACAGAGGTTCAAAATCTCAATGCCGAAAATGCGGCATTAAAACAACTAGCCTTGTCCAGGGATTCCGCGTTCAAAGAAAGCACACTGGTGGTGATTATTGTGGACAAATATGATGGCTCTTCCAAGTCCCTGCATTCTTTCCTTGACTCCTGCCTGGTGCATTTCATGTTCAAACCCTACTATTTTTCCATGCCCTGGGCTAAAGTAGGGTTTATAATATCTCACCTCACTGGCAATGCCTTAACATGGGCGACTCCCTTGGTTAACTCGGGAAACCCACTCCTGGATAATTATGACTGATTTATAAAAGCCTTTAAGGCCATGTTTGATCGACCAGAACTCGTCTACAGCGCCCAGGAAAGACTTCTGGAATTCCAGCAAGGGAGTCAGGATGTGCTTACTTACGTGACCCGATTCAAACAACTAGCTAAAGAAGCTGATTGGTCCCAAGAAGCTAGTTTCACCCTATTCTGGAGAGGCTTGAATGACGAAGTCAAGGATGAGTTAGCCAGGCTGGCCTGCCCAAGTTCCTTTCAGGCCTTAATGGACCTATCCCTGCAGATCAATTTCAGAATCCAGGAGAGAAAGGCTGAGAAAGGAAAAACAAAGACAACATCCCCAAAGACAACCATGGAATACCCTTGCCTTAAGGAAGCACCCATCCAACATTCATCAGACCCGGAACCAATGCAAGTGGGTGCCTTCTGCGGACTAATTCCTCCACAAGAAAGGATCCGAAGGATCAATACCGGACTTTGCATGTATTGTGCTTCTGATAAACACCTTGTAAGAGAATGCCCTATAGCACCACCCAGGCGCTCGGGAAACGCCAGCTCCCGATCCTATGCGGAGCACAGCTTTGGGAGAAAGATGCCAGCTCCGCATCCCTTCCTTCCTTAAATGGTCCTGGCCTAAACACCTTAGTGGTTCTCCAAACGACCTTGTCACCCACTGAGACTGACTCATTTCTCATCCTGGCTCTAGTGGACTGCAGTGCCATGGGAGTATTCATAGACCATTACTGGGCTGTCAGACACAATTTTCCTCGAGAACCCAAAGAAATAATACAACCTGTCGAAGGAATTGGCGGGAGACCATTATCTACCGGGCCTATTACTCACCAGACCAAGGAACTACTGCTTTTGATAAACAACCACCAGGAAAAGCTCTGTTTTTATATTATAAAGGCCGCTCACTACCCCATGGTTTTAGGCATGCCCTGGCTCCAGAAACACCCGTACATCAACTGGGCAGCCGGAAACCTCGTTCAAGGTTCTAAATTCTGCTTTTCCCATTGTTTGTCTCACGACTCACTGCATAACCCTCCTGTGAACTCCCAGAATTCCGAACAATCACCTTTATGTGTGTCCAACATTACCCAAGTGCCTGAAATATATAAACCATACTCGGACGTGTTTTCAACAGCCATCGTTCAAAATCTTCGACTCCACAGACCTGACGACTGGGCCATCGAAACA
The DNA here is from genome assembly GCF_040938575.1 of Ambystoma mexicanum. Lineage (NCBI taxonomy): Eukaryota > Metazoa > Chordata > Amphibia > Caudata > Ambystomatidae > Ambystoma > Ambystoma mexicanum. Next base: position 832,213,724 of record NC_090931.1, read on the forward strand.
GATGCTTCAGCCGTAATCCCATTCGGCTGAATGTTTATACTATCTGAACCTGAAAAAAGAGCCCTACGAGAATATCTGGATACCAACCTGGCTAATGGAACCATTCGTCCTACAAAATCTCCTGCCGGTGCCTCTCTATTCTTTGTACCAAAGAAAGATACCAAAGAACTTCGACCCTGTTTGGATTACCGCGGTCTCAACCAGTGCACTATCAAGGATCGTTACCCTCTACCGCTCATTTCTGACATCTTGGAGGCAGTTCGGGGTGCAGCCATCTTCACCAAGCTCGATCTTCGGGGTGCTTATCACCTCATTTGGATAAGGGAAGGTGATGAGCGGAAGACAGCCTTCATAATCCCTTTTGGCCATTTTGAATATCTAGTAATGCCCTTCGGTCTCGCCAACGCCCCTGCGGTCTTTCAGCGGTTCATGGATAGAGTCTTTTCAGATATGCTGTTCCTTTTTGTCATCGTATACCTGGATGATATACTGATCTATTCCAATGACCCCCAAGCCCATCAGGAACATGTAAATGCAGTTTTACAACGACTACAAGAAAACAAACTCCTGGCCAAACCTGAAAAATGTCTGTTCCATGTCCAGACCGTTCATTACCTCGGATTTGTGCTGAGTTCCAAAGGAATCGGGATGGATCCTGCCAAGGTTGACTCCATACTCTCTTGGCCAGCGCCTACTACAGTAAAACAGATTAATTCCTTCCTGGGACTTGCAAATTTCTACAGAAAATGTATCCCTACATTTTCAGACATTGTGCATCCCATAGTCGCACTCTTAAAGAAATACACACTGTTTAATTGGTCTGCTGCTCAAGAGACAGCCTTCCAGGAACTAAAATGAAGATTCACTCAAGGTCCCATCCAGGCTCAGCCTGACATAAATAGGCCCTTCCTGGTACAAACAGATGCCTCAGACTATGCCATTGGGGCGGTCTTGAAACAAGAATTTGAAGACAAGAGGGAACATCCTATTGCCTACCTATCCTGCACCTTCACTCCCAGTGAGACCCACTACTCTGTCCTGGAAAAGGAATTACTGGCCATCCGACAAGCCTTTACCGTCTGGCGCCATCTACTCTTGGGCGCCAAACATCCTGTGCAAGTGCGGACCAATCATAGAAACTTGCAAGTCCTACAGTCCCTGGAATGCAGAAATAGTCGTCAAGCCTGTTGGGCCTTCTTTTTTGCCCAGTACCAGTTCCGCATTCACCACTTTCCTGGAACTAACAACATTATAGCAGATGCCTTATCGAGGCACGTGCTTCGACAGGCCCATAGTCGGGACGCCTTATCCAGGCGTCCCGACTATGAGCCTGTCGAAGCACGTGCCTTCCCGAAGATGTTTCCTAATACAGTGTTTGTCACCCAGGCCAATTCCTTCCTGGAAGACATCCGTGCCAAAACACCTTCTTCTGATCTCTGGGAGGACTACATCAAGACAAATCAATGGAGCCTGGTTACTAAGGATGACTATCTCTTCAAGGATAAGAGATTGGTGGTACCCACACAAAGATTGACAGACAAGATCATAAGCCTTTTTCATGATACCTTCCATTCGGGGCATCAAGGCATCGCTACAACTCTGCACCTCATTCAGAGACAATTCTGGTGGCCGAGGATGATCGATGGACTTACATCTGAACGTGCGCTGTTTGTAATCAAAACAAGTGTGATAACAGAAAACCTGCAGGTCTCCTACACCAACCCGCATTACCAACAAGCCCTTGAGAGACAATCGCCACAGACTTCATCATGGAATTGCCCCCATCCAGGGGATATACAACTATAATGGTTACTATCGATCTGTTCACCCATATAGCTCACTTCACACCCTTGTACAAGCTACCATCTTCACTTGAATTGGCAGGGATATTCTTAAAACATATATTCAGGCTTCATGGATTACCTACCAAGATCATTTCCGACCGAGGACCTCAGTATATATCCCAGTTCTGGAAACATCTATGCCAAATGTTAGGCATCCAGCGTGCATTGTCCTCGGGGTATCATCTGCAGACTAACGGAGCAACTGAACGTGTAAACCAGACCCTGGAACAATACCTATGCTGTTTGGCTACCAAGGTCCAAGATGATTGGTCACTTTTGATTCCGGTAGCTGTATTCGCTTACAACAACTCTGATCATTCGGCTATCAAGACTAGTCACTTCTTTTGCAGTCAAGGGTTTCACCCTTCAGTTCTGCCATCTGTTCTACCACATCCTACTCCGGTTCCCTCAGTTGATTCCTGGATCAAAAGACTGGTAAACGTACATAGGGATGCCAAAGATCCAGGGACGTCATTTGGGGGTCGCCAGAGGTCGCAAGAGCGACCGCTGCCGATTGGCCAGCGACCTCTGTCACTCTCTTGCGACCTCTGGCATTTCCTCCAATCAGAGGAGGAGGGGGCGTGGCCACCACTCAAGCGGTGCAGCGTGCTGGTGGTCCTCCATTTTGTGAGCACTGCAGCGAAGCCAGCGTGCAGCAGCAGCTTCGTGGTTTCTCTTGGTGCCAGAAAGTCCAGGCCAACTAACTTCTTCCAAGCTAACACACAGCGGTGAGTCAGTCTGTGTTGTGTGTGTGACTGAGGTCGGGGGCGAGCGGGTGTGTGTGAGCTGCTGGGTGGATTAATGTTGCTGGCGTGTGCCGCCGTAGGCCCCAGGCCAGTGCCTTAAGTGGCACTACAAATCGAGCCGGGGCCCATCGAGGGAGCGTGGCCCAACAACGTGGTCTTGATGGGCCGTTAGGCCACGCCCCCTTGACGAGCCCCGGCTCAATGGGCTACTGGCACCCCTGCCAGGCAGCCTTTTGTAGAGATTAGCACCCTGTCCCCTATGGGGGAGAGGGTGCTGATCTCTGCATTTATTTTGTATAGGCTTGCCTGGCAGGGGACAGCGCCTCGCCTATTCAGCCTTAATGGTGGTGCTGCCCCTCGCCAGCTGGGGAGGGGCAGCGTCACCATTAAGGCTGAAAGGGTGAGGCCACTGGAAGCAGAGGCCTTTTTCCTAAAGACTGAAACTCCCGCGAATCCGCGGGAGCTTCAGTATTTAGGAAGCAAGGCCTCTGCTTCCAGCGGCCTCACCCTTTCAGCCTTAATGGTGGCGCCGGCCCACGTGCATCCCTTGATTAAAGGGATGCCTCGCAGGTGCGGCGCCACCATTATAGCTGAAAGGCATTTTTTTCTGAAGCCTGAAGCTCTCGCACACGAGCGAGAGTTTCAGGCTGTAGAAAAAAATGCCTTTTCGTGTAGTGGCCGGGGCTGCCCGGGGAGATTAGTGGGCCCCGGCAGGGCCCCGCCTCAAAACGAAATTTCGGAACCTGCCGGGGCCCAGCCCCGGCAGGCCCCGGCCCACTTAAAGCCCTGCCCCAGGCTGAGGTCAGATGTGTGCTCTTGTGGCATTCCCCTGCGGCCGCCAGGACCAGGTGGAGCCTAGGTTGCGTGTGTGCTGTGCTAGCCCACTACCCGCCTGCGGCCGCAGGCGGATAGCTTGGCACCTCAGGCGACAACAGCTACACGTGTTGCTTAATACCCAGAGGTTTCTAAGCATGGACCTGGGGATCGAACCTGTTTTGCTCCCACGTCGTCTTGCTTCCAGTTGCCCCTGAGCTAGGAATCTGCCCCACGGACTGTCGAGTTGCTAAGGTTTAGCCACCCCAGTTTCTCCCCCTTAGAGTCCCTAGAATATAGACAGTGGCCCCGATTTATAAAGTATCATGTGTGTCCCGGCCTTGCAATATTCTAAAATGTCATTGGCAAGGAATGTCAACATATGATATATTATGGCATTTATAACGCGCCTATACACAAAGTAAAACACAGTACCATTGGAGAATGATGAAGCTTCTCTCTGCCTCTTTCCATAGAATTGGGGGTTTTGTGAATTTACCTCATTGGCGAAGGAGCATGGATTCAATACAGCAACTAAGTGCGCTGCACACATCTGTAATACCTCAAATACTTACACACAATTGGAGCTAAAAGCCTAAAATCTGATTCCTCAAGCAGAATGTAATCAGGGTCCCAACACACTCCACTGGCAGGGTGCCTGTGGCCAAGGGCAGGGAGCTCTGCTTTCGGGGTGGGGGTGTGCATGCATGCAAATGTCTGCTTGCTCTAGTCTGTGTGTGCGTTTGTGGGATGTGGGGGGCCTGTATCTGGAGTGCTGCAGGGCTTGGTTGGCCCAAATCAGGGGGCTTTATCTGGAGTGTTGCGGGCTACGCTCTCGGCCCCCTAGCTGTGTGGTCTGTGCGCTCCCTGGTATCTGGAAGGGACCCCTGTGCCTGGGGTGCTTCTCTGGCCCCTGGGTCCGTGCTGTGGAGGTGTGTCTGGAGTGCAGGGTGTACTGTCTCTCTGTGGCCTCCCTTCTCTCACGCCTCCTTGACTGGGCAAGTGTGGTGGGAGTCGTGGAACCCTGCCGGTCCCTCACACAAAGGGGACATGTAGACTTTTCAACAGAGTCACTTCGCAGCACAATCGCTCCTTACCTGAGACAACTGTCCTTCCTGCATCTTCATTGAAATGCCTCCTATGCAGCAGAGATCATATTGAGTTGCTCAGTGCTCGCTGGAATCCAGCTCTGTGCATTCAAAATATCATCATCATAAAAATAATGGGCCAATGAATATCTGCCACAATAATCAGTTCTGCCTCTGGGTAAATAGTGAGGGGTTACGCTGCACGCCCCAGTTTCCCAGTGTATGACCTCACATGGTGATGGGACGTCACCATCCACCTCTTCCCAGCCACATTAGGGTCACTGGGTGTAGGGTATTCAGTTTCAGGAGTATAATTCGATAATATCACGTCACCCCAAGTGCTCATGTGAGTGAGGGGAGGCTAGATGTGCCGGGATGAGAGGTACCACAGGCTCCAGGGATGCCGGGAAACGGAGGGTGGAATAGGCTGCTGGGTGGCCGGATTGCAAGGTCAGAAGCAGGGCACTGCAGTTAATGGTAGTCTGGAAAGCACACCCCTCAGTGCGTTCAGTCAGTATCTTGTCTCTATGACAAATGATATTCTGGTGTGCTGTTGTACAAATGATTCTTCCATTCTGATAATTTGTTTTTTATTTTCAGACCTGCATCTTCATGTGGAGTTCCTTCCTTTCTGTGTCAGAATCTTCACCTTACATGCCACTGAAACAGCAGCCTCGGACACATCTGTCAAGCCACTGTTCTGCTCAATCTGGTAAGAAACTACATTTTAAGTCTTATGATCAGAGTGAAGGGTTGGGCATTATCCCAAAATCTATACAATAGTACTAATTGTTGGAATGTGTACCATTATGGAGAGGTGAGGGGTGTGGAGGACAATGAACATGTAGGAACAGAAACCTAGGCATATAAAGAGTGTTGGTGAGTGTGGGAGTAATGCAAAATGCAGCCAGGATTTTTTCCCCGTAAAATATGGGGACATGACTTATGAGGCTTTTGGTACTGAAGGTGGCATCGCTCAGTAATGCACTGTACACCTTGAACACATTTTGAACTAATCTTTTGGCAGCCAAAATAACACAAGAAGAAGAATTATTAAAAACTGTGGATGCCATACATGTTTTCTGGTGAAATATTCTCCCTCTCGCCTTTTATCCTGGCTTTCCCCTATCCCCATACCCGCCTATCCGTCCCTGTCCCCCCAGAATGTGATTTCGCTCTGTAGTCCTGTTGAACTAACAGGGCAGATCCAGATTAAGAGGGGATTTGGGTTCATACACTTCGCGTGGCAACATGGACCTTGACACTGCTACATATGATGATCCATTCTTGTATGAAATGTCACAAAACACTGATATCGTAACCATATATTTCTTAGTGTACTGAGGGGATAATGCTTTATGAGGCCACTTCCTGTGATGTCATGTGGAGGGCGTGGTCAAATGACATCACTTCCTGTGATGTCGAGTGGGGTGTGGTCAAATGACATCACTTCCTGTGATGTCACTCTTATGGGCGTGGCACTGTGATGTCACTTCCGCTACCCCTGGCGTTTTGGTGAAATGACGTCCCTGCAAAGATCACCTGGAGAAAGCCAGGATAGAAGTCAAGAGATATGCAGATACCAAGCAGAGACCCAGCCCTCAATATGAAGTTGGGGACAAGGTCTGGTTATCCTCGAAACTCCTACCTCGACATCTACGGCCAAACAAACTGGCTCCCAAGTATTATGGACCTTTCTCCATTAAGAAAATCATCAATCCAGTGGCCTTTCGACTTCAGCTCCCAGAATCCTGGAAGAAGATACATCCAGTCTTCCACACTTCCTTGTTGAAACCATATGTACGGTCCACCAGATCGACTCCTAGACCTAGCCCTGTGCTTGTCAATTACCAGATTGAATTCGAAGTCTCCAGGATATGTGATTCTAGATACAGACGGGGTTGACTCCAATACTTAGTGGAATGGAAAGGATACCCCCCCAGCGAACGCACATGGGAACTAGTCTCCAACATGAATGCCTCCCGTCTAGTGCAAAGGTTCCATCAAATCCATCCAGGCAAACCCGGTGGATCAAGATTTAAGAGGGGGCATGCTGTCATGAACCACCGATTCCGGCCCTTCTGGGCTTCGTGGTCCATTATGCACCGCAACATCAGGTCGGCAATCCTCCCAACATGGCCGATAGCAAAGCATGCTCTATAGTGTCCACACGCAACCCGCTGCTTCCTAGAAAATAGGCACGCCCCCGCGGCTCTGCGCGTCTCAACGCTACTGATCTGAGTTGTTCGGCGTGTGTATCATTCCTGTCTATCTTCCAGTTACCTATCCTTTCCTCCTTCCTGGAATCCCTTCTCTTTCCTGCCTCGTATTGGTAAGGCCATTCTCCCCTTCATCCCGGAATCCGTCTTGTGCTCAGTGCTACAGGCTCCCCGGCACCCGCTGAGCATTGGACATCAGTTTCCCTTCCTTCCTGGATTCCTCCGCTGTAACTTCCCTGGATACTGAACGCAACCTGCTTAAGGCAGTCGGCACTCCTCACGCTGGAACCCGAAGACTCACGTCCCTTCCTGTACAAGTCCCGATCAGTGAGGAAGAAGGAAGGAGTTCCCAAGAAGACCACAATCAAGGACAAACAGATGAGAAAGAGGGAAGGGTGTAACAATCTTTCACTAAATACCAGCGACACCTCAGCCCCAAGTACTACTACCCCCTGATCTTACCCTCAGCTCCTTGTGTTGCCCCCCCAGAACCTCTAGCCCATTTTCTTGCTCTTTTTAGCCAGGTTGTGTTGCCATAGCCAGTCCCCTTTAACACCCCAGCCCCATTAGCCCAGGTTCTTGCCCCAGCCACTGACACAGGACCCTGCCCCGTTTCTCACAGCTATTTCCCTGCCTCTGCTTCTGTTTGCCCATAAGAGCCTGGCCAGACCCCCAGGTTAGGCCCTCCCCCTCCCCCACCCATGAATTCCGTTGCTTACACAGTTCTAGATACCCCACCATTTACTAAAAAGGTATGTGTATTGCATTGCTATGACTTCATGTCCTCTGGGGTCTCTTCTCGCGGTGCCGCACATCGCATGATTATTGGTCCGCTCAATTATCCTTTTAGGACTTCTGCCTTGCTTACCACTGGGGCATTAATGCGCAACACAGCGAACCGTATCAACGTCAATGCTTCCCCTGCTCCTGGTGCAAACTGCCCTTCCCCTCTTCTGCTGTGTGTACCCTGATAATCGCGTCCCTATGGAAACATTTCTCTTGCGCAGGACCTTACCGCTTGCCATGGTTAGCAAATGATTAAAATTGAAAAAAAATGAAAGAAAACACAGAGTGCATGAGATTTTTTATTTCGATTACAATTCCTCTTTAGTTTCCACACGCTGCCAGGTCAGTCTGTGAGGGAATATTCTGACCGGTTATAACTGTGACGAGGATGTGCTCTGTCTCCAGCATGCATTGCCCTATCAGTGCTCACTCATGGTTTCCTGCTACAATAAAGGTCTCCACTGTTGCTTTCCTTCAGTCTTTCGTGATACCTTTTAAAATGTGAGCTCTTTCCTCCAATAACTGCTGTGACCGTCAACCCTTTAGTGTCTTCAATGTCAATGGGTGTCGTCTAATGCGAGGCCGGATTTTCTGGTTCTGAGCTTTTGCACTAGAAGCTCATCTCCTTCTTTGATGCTAGAAGACTTTGCGTCTCTTATCATTTATGTAAACTTTCATATTATTCTTTTCATGTCAGACTTTTGCTTGAACATACTGGTGCCGCTTCAGCGGTTCCCCAGAACCTGGGGCAGCCATTTGCAAGATGTGTTCCCTAACTTGAGTTCAGCTGTACATGTAGTCGTTGAGGGCGAAGAAGTTTGATAGCCCTTCCGTGTGGCACATAGCGCTTGTGGTAGCAACATCCTGCTTGCTTTACTGTGGTTAGCAGCCATCTTGTGTGTTCCCATGAATCTCTCCACCATGCCAGTGGCATATGGCCAGAAGGCGTGGGATCTTTCAATGAAAGGGAGAAACCAATCTTTGTTTTCAACACTGCAGGAACTCCTCATTCTGAGAACACTTCACCAAACACAGCGATGATGATACTGGCAGAGGTCAAGGTTATGGCCTTAACTGTTGGACCCCTTGAGTATTCAATAAAGGATGATGAGGAGATATTTACCATCGCTGAGAGGCTCAAATAAATCTGATTCAACTTCGTTCCAGACGGACTCTTGGAGAAGTGACATTCCGAGCCATTCCAAATTCTCTGGTTTGCTAAAGTACAGTGATGACACTTCCTACAGTTGTGACTAATATTGTGTAAAGCAGAGGGAACCACAGACTGCCACCCATGTGCCTTTTCCACTCTGTGGCCCGCATGCGAAATGACCACAATTCGTTACTGCAGATTATTTAGGGGGACTTTCCCTCTCTCGCGATGTAGGATGCCACTCTCAGAGTCTTTTAACTCCCCTTGGGCCGGTGGTTTGAATGTTCGAATTTCATCTATGTCAATGCCGCCTTTTCTTTGACCAAATCCTGGCAGATTTCTGCACTTTCTTGTGTGGATCAACTTGCGAATCTCCTGTAGAATCCTGAATACTGAATCCCAACAATGAGGAAATTGAGGTATTTCTCCCGGCATGGTGTGAGTGGTGTTTTGTCTCTGCAACATCGTGAGATTAAATCTGCTATATTAAGTTCCTTCCTTGGTTCATGAATGATTTTGAAATCATATCGCAGGAGCATTAAATCCCGACTTTGAATTCTTAGCAGCATTTTCTTCCTGGAGTTGCCGAATATCATGAGTAAGGCTTGATATGATACAATAGGTTATTTATAACGTGCTTAATGCCCAGAGGTTTCTAAGCACAGACCCAGGGATCTAACCTGTGTCATCTTGCTTTCAAGGCGAGCACATTGCCCCTGAGCTATCCTCCCGAGACCAGATGGTGAAAGGTTTTCCGGAAGTTAACATGTGATAGTGCTCACATGCTCACACCACCACAAGATGCTAATTTTACAGTTGAGAAAATAAACTGTAAATGCCATCTACTTTGTGACCAGGATATGAGATTATCGTCACAGATGCCTTTCATGCTGGTTTATGTTGCGTTAGTGTGGCCACCCAGGACCACCTCATGGCATCCAAATGATCTCTGTTCAGTGGGTTGGGACGAAATATGCTATTCGCTCAGCTGCTGCGATGCCTCTTCGTATGCCCTGAAATGCACCTTCAAATGCTTTCAACCATGTTGCTGGTTTATTGGGTGTGGTCAACTCTCTCAATGGTGCGCTTATTGTGGCAAAGTCTTCCAGGTATCTGGCACATTAGCCGGCCATGCCTAATACAAGAGCAGAGATCCATTACGTCAGAGGGTATTAGCACAGTGGCAATGGCTTGTATCGTTCTTCAGTCAGAGTGAATTATTTTGTCAGAAAGCACACGTCCAAAGAGTTTCAATTCTTGTTTGTAGAATTTCCCTTTGGCTGTATTCAGTCAAACCTGTTTTTGTTGTAGTGACATGCATGCACACTCCAGTGCACGTTCGTACTCTTCTTGAGACCTCACAAATATCAAAATGTCACCACTGTAGAGGAAACAGCTGCTGACATGTCAAATTACTTTCTACATAGCCTCTTGAAATATTTCTGCAGCCAGAGAGATGTAAACACTGAGAGGCCCATGGCTATATATCGGACAAGGTGATGATGTTAGTCAAGTCCCCTCCTTAGGTTAACTGAAGTTTTGAAAAGATATGGGCATGCCATCCAGATAGGCAATCATGTCATCTGAGTGTGGGCTTTGGTGTCTCTCTCTAAAAATGACTGCATTGGCTTAACGCACGTCAGAGCATTTTCTGATCAGGCCACATCACTCAACTATAGGGCATCCACAATGTGAGAACCCCGTGATGTCGGTCTAAGTGCTAGCTCAAAATTATACTGACGTAAAAAGGTCTTGCTTTCCTTTTCCACTAGAACTTGTAGATTAATTAGTTCTCTCCTGTGGTGTGGTGCTGTGCTCTGGCTCTTAGAGGGTAAGGACACCTGCAAGTCTTTTAATTTGCCAGTGATTCAACCAGTTTGGGATGATGCTTTTGGATGTACAGTTGATAGGAATAAGTTTATGGTGGCTAACCCCATCTTGCTGGTGGTCATGTGTCGAGCGGGTTCTTTCCTCGCTCTTCACCTTCAAGTAGGTGAATCTCCCCCATTGCTCATTTGTCTTGAAGTTTCATGTTTGTTATTAATTTTCCACAGTTGTGTACAGGATGTTTGACAGCTCAGGTAAATACTTTCAAATCATGTTGTCGTATTTAGTGACACACATTAGTGACACACATTACGCTGAAGAGTCCTTTGTTGACTCTGAACTTTGGTCAGTGTTCTCTTGCGGAGACAGATCAATGTCCTCATCTTCGGTGTCCATCCTGCTGGAATCAGGGTGTTCTTCTGGAGCGCCCTCCGGCTCCAACATCGGAGTTGCATCACGCCGGACTTCTATGCTGTGGACGTGTTTTTTAGCGTCTGTCTTCACCTTACTCTGCTCCATTTTTGATGTTCATTTTCAAATCCTAAATAAGTAATTTACTTTTACAGACTTGCTGCACTGATGACACTCTGCCGGACATTTGTCATGGGTGTGGCAGTGGCAAGCCAGACCACTAACATGGTTTCCCATTGAGCTTTGGATTGTCTGAGAGCTGGCTCTGCGCAGAGTCCTGCTTGTGGTCTATGGTCAGTTCCTAATGCCAGCGATCGCCTTTAATTTCTGAACAAAGCAGGTGGTGACTGAGAACCCTTGTGCATTATGATGTACGAGTGTGAAGGGCTAGCAGAATGGTCATTCATTTGCCATCTTGGTTACACTTGTGTCCCCAAAGGCATTGATGTGCACGCTTCTTCAGAAAGCTGAGATGACTGGAAAGTTATCATTTGTGCATGCAGTGCACTGATCTTTGCTCCCGGGGCACTCACCTGCCACACTTGTGTGCCCTACTCTGTGAGTTGATTATGGTGCACTGAACTGCTTTGGCGTATGCCAAAGGTGCCTGTGGGGGCGTGTCAAGATGATTTATTTTTCTCTGCTGATACAACCTGGTGAGATGAGAGGCTACGTGACTCCTGCATCATTCAGGTAGAGCAAGTAGATTCACCGATATGCACTGGCTCCCGTTTCATATCCCAGGCACACGGGATTCCACTCTGTATTCTGACAGCAGTGGCTCCCTCTCTTTATGTGTGAGGACAGGATGCTTGTGCCACGGGCGCTAACATTGCATTGCGGTGCACTTCTCAGTGATGTTCTGAGTCCCACACTCATCCCCAGTGGTCTTGTCGTGCTGCACGGTCTCAGGTGCCATATAATGAATACCTGCTTATGATTAATGTAAAGCAGATAGTATTTGCTTAACACTTAGGAATTCATGTGCATCGGCAGGCAATATGACATGTGTATGTTACTCTTTCCCTGGCAAACAAACTGCCCTTCTCCCAACTCCTCCCTTCCCTAAAAATAGATATATATAGTACACATGTGTTACATATATGTATATGTATATTTTGCACATGATGAGGGGGGGGGGGTGTGAGGGACTCACTCTGGTTCCCAGCACATTCAGTCTCTTATAGTCTAGGTGGTGTTCCCCCTCCAAAGGCTTTCTTGCCCCTTGTGCTCGCTCATCAGAGAGGCAGTCATATCAAGAGTTACAGGTTAATCCAGGATTTTACCTCTAAGGAATTCTGGTAGCTGTAGTTCATGAAGGCAGCCCTCATGTTACATAATGTAAGACCCATAGTGGGGGCAGGGGGAAAACATACACACATTGAGAAAAAAAAACATGTAAAATAGGTTTCTAGCTAACTAAAAAATATTCAAATATTGAAAATATCAATTGTAAGGTTTAACACATTAATAGACATAAAAGTAACATTAACAGTAACCATACCATTAAATTAAAACGACATTATAACTACCATTGTTGGAACCCCAATCCCCCCTCTATTTTTAGATTGGTGTCAATGTGTGCATGTGTTCATGAGTTCATAGTCTTTTAGGTTTTAGTTCCCATTTTGTATTGTTGGTGTGCTTGTTTGTCATCCGGCTGTAATGCTTCTTCGAGGTGTAAAAGGTAGTATGAAGATGATATTTAGACTATATGTGATTTAATATAAGTTGTGATTACAGGGTTTTGTGTTGAGGTCATATACGAAATGAGCTACAATGCTATGACCATTTGTTTGTCAATGAACAACTGCAAAAAGCAAAGCTATTGTTTTTGACAATGTTTGTCCCTTTCTACATTTTAACACCAGCAATTGCTCAGACTCAGAGTTATTGAAGCCTCAACTATTTGTTTATCAATGAAAAACTACAAATATCAAAAGGGTTGGCTTTTTCAATGCTTGTTGGGTCAACCATTTTTGTGCATGTTATTGGTCATAGTAATAAAAGGTGCGACCATTTGTTTGTCACTGGATAACTACAAATCACAAAACTATTGGCTTTGCAATGCTTGATGTTGCATACAGTTTAACATGCATGTAGGCCCACAAACATGACAGGCAGGCTCTATATAAGACCACAGCACATTGCATTACATTTCACATGTCATAGTCATGTAATTTCACAGTCATAGTAATTAAAGCTTCAAGTATTTGTTTGTTGCTGTTCAACTGCAATTGAAACAAGTATTGGATTTGCCAATGGTTATTTCGTACTTTTTTACATGAGTGATTGGGCACAGTAATTGAAGCCTCTGATATCTGTTTTTCATTGAACAACTACAAATGCCAACACAATTGGCATTGCCAGTGCTTGCTATTTCATACATGTTTACACAGTTGCTCCTAGTAATTGAAGCTACAACCATTTGTCAAAAAATTACAACTGGCAAAACTATTGGCTTTGCCATTATTTGTGATTTCCTGCTTCTGTTATTTGTAATGTTGTACACGTGGAATCGGTCCTATTGGTTGAAGGCACTACCATTTGTCAGTGGACAAAGGCAAGCAACAAAATCTGTTGTTTTTGTCCATGCATCTTATTTTGTATATTTGTTACAGTTATTGGTCATAGTTTTAAAGCAACAAACATTTTTGTCAATGAACAATGCAATTGGTAAAATTATTGGTTTTGCAATTGCTTGCTATTTCCTGCAATTTTAGATGCAGTTTTGGGTGTAGTAGTCGGAAGCACAAACTGTGTTTGTTAATGAGAAACTAGAAATGCCAAAACTATTGACTTTAACATTGTTTTTTTAATTTTGTACATTTTTACACAGTGATTGGTCATAATAAACGGCCGTTTTTTTGTCAATGAACAACTGAAATCGGCAAAACTATTGGCTATGCCAATGTTAGTTACTTTCTACATTTTTACTTAAAGGTATGAGGTGCAGTAACTGATGATACACCATTTATTTGTCACTGAACAGCGACAAAACTATTGTCTTTGCCAGTAGTTGTTGTTTCATACATGTTTACACAAAAGATTGCTAGTATTAGTAGACGCTACGATCATTTGTTTGTCAATGAACAACTACACCTGCCAAAAACTGTTGTCCCTCCCAATGATTGCTATTTCACACATTTTTACTCGGTGCTTGATTTTAGTAATTGAAGCCACGACCATAGGTTTAGTCAATTAACAACTACAAACACCAATTGTGTATTGGCTTCTTCAAGGCCTGTCAGTTCCTACATTCTCACACTTGTAATTAATCATATTAATGAACGACATGGCCATTATTCATTGAAAAACAACAAAGGCAAAACTTTTGGTTTTGCCAATTACGCAAGCAATGGTTTGTAATAATTGAAGCTAGGAACATTGCTTTATCAATAAACCTCTGCAAACTGTTGGCTTTGCCAATGCTTGTTATTTCATACATATTGACCAGAGCGATTCCTCATAGTAACTGTAAATGTTCTTCTTAGCAAAGGGTACATTGTTAAGTGACCTTTGCAGTCATTTTGTCTGAAGGTGTTTCACATTCAATGTTATTTCATATGTTTACAGTGTGTATGTCAAAAATATTGGTATATTTGTTTTTTTCTAAAGTTCATATAGCCTGTGTGACTGGTGCATTTTTCAAAGTTTTTACACTAAAATGAATCTGGTAAATCTCGTGTTTGTGCCAAAAATTAGAAAAATCAAGTCAGACAATTTTGAGAAAATGTGTTCGGAAAATCAATTTTCCCTGTGGAGATCACCATTATAAGGACATTAAAAAATGTAGTATTCAACTTCTCATAAAAGGCTATTGTGTGTGCTAAGCCAATCATGAGGTATACATTAATAGCTGAATTCTTGTTAGTGATAAACATGGTTTAAATTTAGTTTTTTCACTTGCTAGAAAGAACTGACGTATGTGTTTCAAGAAATGCACCAAAATGTCGACCTCGTAACTGCGACTACGCAGTTATGGCGACTTTGGTGCATTTCCATTTACCGAGCGGGGGCTGCGGGGAGGCAGTGACGGGAGTCAGTGGTTGCAGGGGACAAGAAAGTTTTTAAAAAATACCCTGCGGCGTCAGCTCCAATCCACGTAAGTGGGAGGAACCGACGCTGCAGGGATAGCGGGAGTCGGTGGTGCACACAGAAGTGTGCCACCGTCGACACTGATCACATAGATTCTGTGTTTCACAGCACAGGTGTGACCTTTCAAGGCAACCAGAATGGGTTTGAGCAGTCTATGGACAAGGCAAACAAATGTGACCTTAGTATGAAGACTGGTGAGTCTCTACAACTGGAGAGCAGTTGAGTCACTCAGCTGGCTCACAACCTTCAGCTGCCCAATTCTGACTTCGCTCTTCACTTCTCCCCACCGGCTCATATTGTACCTCTGTGGTTTGGGGAGCACTTTGCTCATCCGGATCGACACACCCTTGTGCTACTTTTTTCGGCATAGGACAGTCTCCCGATATATTGGCCAGTGACAGGGCTTCTTCCAGGGTCACGTTCTTATTCTACATCAGTTTTCCTTGAATTCTGCAGTCTCTGCACCCCACTGCTATTGCACCTCTGAGCAATGGCTCTGCACGTTTGCTGAATTCACATGCACCCGCAATGGCTCTTGCATTGGAGTCTCTGCACCCCACTGCTGTTGCATCTCTGAGCATTGACTTTGCACGTTTGCTGAATTCACATGCACCCGCAATGGCTCTTGCATTGGAGTCTCTGCACCCCACTGCTGTTGCATCTCTGAGCATTGACTTTGCACGTTTGCTGAATTCACATGCACCCGCAATGGCTCTTGCATTGGAGTCTCTGCACCCCACTGCTGTTGCATCTCTGAGCACTGGCTCTGCACGTTTGCTGAATTCACATGCACACGCAATGGCTCGTGCATTGGAGTCTCTGCACCCCACTGCTGTTGCATCTCTGAGCACTGACTCTGCACGTTTGCTGAATTCACATGCACCCGCAATGGCTCTTGCATTGGAGTCTCTGCACCCCACTGCTGTTGCATCTCTGAGCACTGACTCTGCACGGTTGCTGAATTCACATGCACCCGCAATGGCTCTTGCATTGTGTTAGGGAGAATTCTCTGTTTAGGCTGAATTTCCTAACCTAGTGAGTCCCCCTGCAGCTTTGCTGGATTTTTGGGGTTTATTTTTTTCTCCTGCCAAGAGTGAGACTCTTTTACCCTCACTCTTGGGCATGATTTGAGTGTGTTTCTTTGAATCTAGATGTGTTTAATGGGCTATGGGGTCTTTTACCCCATAGGGCTTCATGTGTTTATGTGATGTGTGTTACACAGCACCCTCAGTGGAGTAACACAGGGGTGTCATAGTGACCCTCCAGTATAGACTCCATACCCTGGGACTGACTACTGTCTCCCAGGGCATGTAAAGTCACCATTGACTTTACTAGTCTTAAATTCTGAACAGAACCAGTACCAACCATCATATTGTGGACGTACTGGCTGGGGCAATTCTATTGCCCCGGGGTCTGTTAGTTGAGGGGGCACGTCTCGGTCCCCCCTGATCGAGTTTTGGCTGATGGCAGTGGATACTACTTTTTATATTCAACCCCGAATATTTTCCTATGGGATTTCCCATTGTTTTAGGCTACTATCTTTATTTAATTATTTACGGTAGCCTCGAACATACCGCCGGTTTATTTAATTAATATTAATTCTCCGGTTGGTATTTTTTGCCAAAACTTGATTCGAAAATGGCGTTTGTGTTCTCTTCTGTGACTCCAACCCAAGTCGAGCCCTTTGTTCCACTTTTTGGCGGGCTTCTCCACAGAAGCCCTCCAAAGTGGTGCCACTCTGTCTGGGGTACTTAGGAGGGGTGGAGGGGGATTTAGGCACCCTGGACTGAGTTTCCTAGGCAACTCAAGTCGCACTCCGTCCTGATTGGCCCAAGTGGTGAGCCGGCCGGCTCACCACTTAGCATGTTTGAGTGACAGCTAGGCTGAGTGAATGGGGGTTTTCTGCATAAAAGCAGGGCTTTGGGGACTGGAACTTCAGAAGTCGCCACAGGGCCTAAGAATTCGACGAGGGAGAAGCTGAGCCACCTGCCACGACGACACCACCGGTGGAGCCCTGCTGGACCGTCTCACCACTTTTCCCAACGACAGAGGAGATCTCCCGCCGGAGAGTCTTCTTCCTTTGACTGGTGGGGATAACCAGTTTCACCGTCTTTTCACCTTCCCGACGTACCTCGTGGCTGCCTTGCCTGTGCCAAGCACCCCGGCAACTGGGATACCACGTTTTACCACGACCACGAAAAAAAAGGTACCACCTTTAACCGGAAAACTCCGCGGCTGGTTTCTTCCCTGGCAGTTAACAACCTTCATCTTTCCTCCAAGTCGAGATCTTCCCTTCCCCTGGATGACGACGCAGCTTGCACCCACTGCCAGGAACAACTGCCATCGCTGGAGGATCCTTTCCACTTAACGTACCGTGTCCCGCCTGGCTTCCCTTGCCACCGACTGTACGGGGTAGATTTAGCCCCCGGCTTTCGAACCTGGGTTGGCTTGGGACACCCTGGCTAAACTTTCCTGAGCCTCTCTAAACTCTTTTTGAACTCTCTGCAAGACTTTCTAAGCCTAGTTTAACTGTGTGATCTTGGGCGCATTTGTGCTCTGCTCTCCCTAAGAGTGGGCCCAGCCTTTGGACTTTGGCTCACCAGTGACTTTTGCTCTTCTGCCTTGCTAACAGTGTTCCTGAATCTTAGAGTGGTGTACCTTTCCATATTCTGTCTTTTTCCCTCCCTTTTTCACAAACTTATTGGAGTGCCATCTAGTTAAGCGCTCACCTCTGTATGAAAATAAGTGGTGTTTTACTAAGACTTATCTGATAAGGAAAAAGGGGTGTATATATTACAATAGTAACTGTGTCTAGAATATTTTACAACAAGAGTGTTGGAGTGTTTCAAACAGTGTGTTTTTAAATAAATAATTATATACTTTGATACCAAAGCTCTGGTCAGTGTTTGCTTGTATTGGTGTGTCTGAGTGCCTATTGTGTATACTTTGCATACTGCCTAACTCTTCTTGAGAGAAGTCTGACTGCTCAGCCACAGCTACCAGGTAAATCTGGGTGGTACAGACTGCTACCAAGTGGGTTTACTGCTAATACCTGTAGTCCTAAATCTTTTGCAGTGTTCCCTAAGGGAACTGCACAGGTTTCTGCGTAACACTGGTGTACAGCGGTGGGATTTGTATTGAGTGTACATTTTAGAGTGCTTTAGGATACCTTAGTACAACTAACCACAAAGCTTAGCACTGAAAAAGTAATCTTTCTAACATGTCAACTATGGAAATTTATAGTCAAGAGTCACTTGCTACAAAAACTGCTGATTGTTTAAGAGTTCTATGTAAGCATAAGAATCTCCTGACTAAAGGCAAGAAAATGGAATTGATAGAAAGGTTGTTAGCTCACCAAAGTCTGGATGATGGTTCAGAGGAACCTACCATGCCAGAAAATGTAGATAACAGTATAGAGATTGATGTTGATCAAAACGTTGATAATCTTGAGGAAGAGTCAGAAGATGAGGGTGAGGCTGCTGTGACTGTCCCCCCTAGGCCTCTGTCTGCTCTACCTGCTGTACCTACTGGGCCTTTGCCAAGTCCCACACTTAGTCCTCAATATCTTGAATTAGAGAAAATGAAACTTGAACTAGAGTTCAAGAGACTGAATACTCAGGCTGAACAGAGACACCAGGAACTGAATCAAGAACTAAGGCTAAGGGAAATGGAGCTCAAGCATGAGCTAGAAATGAAGAAATTATCTGTTGAAAATGCTTCTCTCTCTGGCTCCTCTAGAAGTTCCAGTCCTAAAAGACCCCGGATGCCTAAAGAATTGGTTGGTATGTATGAGCCTAAGTTGGATGTGTTGGATTGGTTGTCTCTGTTTGAATATAATCATGGGCTCCAGAACATCACAGGAAATGACTTACTCACCTGGTTGTTCCCTAGGCTTCCCCCTGTTGCAACTGATGTGGTAATGGAGTTGGGGGAGGAGGATAGGAAAGAGTATGAATGTGTGAAACTAGCTCTGATAGCTAGATTTGGAAAGACCCCTTCCCAGTATTTTAAGAGGTATGGTACCCCTTGGGCTACCTGGGTGAGTGAAGGGTTGAAAAACTTAGAGGGATGGATTAAGGGTTACAAGGTGAACACTTATGAAGGTATGAAGAATCTTTTTATGTTGGAGTCAATTTATGATGCCTGCTCTCCTGAGCTCAGACAGCACTTGGCTGATTAAAAGGAATTAGATTCCTGAAAACTAGCTAAGGCTGCTGACTTGTGGGTTGCCAACAGGGCCATTCACAAGGATTCTGGGGTAACTCAGAAAAAGGATGAGGGGAAACAGCCTAAAAAGGACTCCAAAGAGAATTCTAATATTGCAAATTCCAAAGAGGGCCCCAAACAAAACCAGAAGGGTAAGCCACCAGAGAAACCACAGCAGAATAGTGTCTCCTCTGGTGCCAAACCAGAGGGAGGTCAGAACAAGCCCCCATTCCAGGAGGCATTTGGTAAATGCTTTGTTTGTGGCTCTACTGACCATGTGAAAGGAGATCCCAGATGCAAGGGTAAACCTTCAGGGATCCAACTTGCCTTCTTAGCCTTCGCTCTAGAAGAGGAAGTCCCAATGGCAAGTGGAAACTTTCTACTGCTGGCTGATGAACCCATTGGTGTCTCAGCCAGTGTTTCTTTAGTCTCTCTGGGGTTGTGGGAACAACAGAACTTAGATGTGTATAATGCTATCCCAGATAATACTAAAGAGTATTATAAAGACAGTGGGCCTCATTACGACCCAGGCGGTAAGTTACCGCATGGGTCGTACCTTTACCACCATGGCGTAAACTACGTTTACGCCATGGTGGTTGGCGGACTTACCGCCCCATTCCGAGGTTGGCGGGGCGGTAAGTCCCCAATCCCCATTTACCCTTCCCCATTCCCATTTTTGCCCCATAGGGCATAATGGGAGTGGGGAAGGCGTTAATTACGCCACCGTAAATTACGGTGGCGTAATTAACAACATGGTCCCTTAGCGCCATGGATTTTAACACCTGCTAAAAGCAGGTGTTAAATCCGCCATGGCGCTAAGGGACCTCGGAATCAGGCGGTAAGGGTCGGCGCTGTTTACGCCGCCGTAAACCCCTTACCGCCTGGGTCCTAATGAGGCCCAGTGTCCAGGTGAATGGTCAGGAGACTCCTGCCATTAGAGACACTGGGGCCAGCATAACTGTGGTGGATTAATCATTTTTCAAGGCAGAGGATGTTGCTAAGGCACCCAAACGCCTCACCAAGTTAGCTGGAGGGCCTGTGCAGATATGTCCCCAGTTACCAGTTCTCATCCAGTGTAATGATATGGCTGTAAAGATACCTGTCAGTGTACAATGTGAAGTACCAGGTAGGGTTCTGTTGGGTAATGACCTGAAAGCTCTTGGAGTTGTGTCACATACCCCCAGACCACCTAGTAAAAGGTTACACAAGCTCACAAAACCTGCAAGAGAGAAAACCCTGCAAGGGTTATCTCAGGAGATGATGACAGAGATCACTCATTTACCACTGGAGCAACTCAATGCAGTAACTACCAGATCAGGAGCAAAGGGGCAACCCAAGACTCCTAGCAAAAAGTCAGCAGTAAGCATTCCAGTGCTTCCAACAGTTACACCTGTAACTCCACCTCCAGCTGAGGCTGAGAGGGAGGTACAACCCTGTGTGGTTAAACTAGACTCTGAAGAAGAGCTAGTGGGAGGCCAAGAACTTATTGGAGATCTAGACCCTGAGGACCATCCTGAGCTGCAGTCTTTACTGGCAGAAGGTGGGCCCAGTAGGGCATCTTTCCGTAAGGGACAAAGAGAATATCCAACTCTGGAGGGTCTCCGCCACCAGGCAGCTGCTCAGGCTGATGGGCAAGAGCCTGGGAAGTATAGGTTGCACTGGGAAGATGGCATCTTCTACAGTGAACCCACTGAGTCTGAACCTGGAGACTACAAACGCCTTGTAGTACCTCAAGAAAACAGACAACAGTTCTTGCACTTAGCCCACGAGATTCCTTTGGCTGGTCACTTGAGTTTCAAGAAGACCAAGGAAAGGCTCTCACTCTACTTCTATTGGCCAAAAATGGGGGCAGAAGTAGATACGTTTTGCAAGAGCTGCCATACCTGCCAAACCTCTGCTAAGGTTGGCTCCAAGAATGTGGCACCTTTAGTGCCTCTCCCAGTTGTGGGAGTCCCATTTGAGAGGGTAGGGATTGACATTGTTGGTCCCCTTGATCCCCCAACCTCCTCAGGCAACAGGTTTATCCTTGTTGTAGTAAACCATGCTACTAGATACCCTGAGGCCATTCCTATGAGGACTGTTACAGCTCCGGCTGTGGCTAAGGCCCTCCTTGGTATTTTTACCAGGGTTGGGTTTTCTAAGGAAGTAATATCCGACAGGGGGTCAAACTTTATGTCCCACTACATGAAAGCCATGTGGAAAACCTGTGGTGTTAGTTACAAGTTCTCAACCGCATACCACCTCCAGACCAATGGGTTGGTAGAAAGGTTTAGCAGAACCATGAAGAGCATGATAGGTGCGTTAGAGGAACCTCTGAAAAGAAAGTGGGACCTTCTACTGCCATGCCTTCTCTTTGCTTATAGAGAAGAACCTCAGGAGGGAGTAGGTTATTCTCCCTTTGAACTTCTCTATGGCCATCCAGTCAGAGGTCCATTGGACCTGATTAAGGAGGGATTGGAAGGTGCTCCTCCCCTCAAGCCAGTCAGAGTGACTGACTATGTGAGGTCTCCGAAGGAGAATGTCACACATGATGGCAGAAGCTAGTGATAACCTGAAAGCTGGACAAGCTTTGGTCAAGCATTGGCATGATCAAAAGTCTAACATGGTTGAGTTCACTCAAGACCAGCTAGTTCTCGTTATGCTCCCAACAAGGCAGAGGGCCTTGCAAGACAAATGGATGGGACCCTTCAAAGTTGTGGGAAAACTTGGAGAGGTCAACTATCTGGTGGATCTGGGCAGACCCAGGGAAGCTCCTAGAGTCTTCCACACCAACCGACTGAAAGCGTACGTCTCCAGACCTGAAGTAGGAGCCTTGCTTCTAGCTTCAGCAGCAGAGGAAGAAGAGAGTGAGTCTCTCCCTGATCTCCTCAGAGGTGTACCTTTAGATGAGAAAATTGAAGGAGTCAATCTCTCTTCAGATCTGACACCTGAGCAACAGGAGGAGTGCAAATCTTTGTTAAATCAGTTTGCCTCCCTGTTCTCACTCTCACCAGGCTTGACCCCTTGGGGACAACACGAGATACTCACTGGTGACTGTCTGCCAGTCAAAAGCAGAGGATACAGAATGTCAGAAAATGTGAGAACCCATATCAAGGGGGAGTTCAAGAAGATTCTTGATCTCGGGGTAATAGAACCCTCTACTAGCCCATGTTCTAGCCCAGTTGTGTTAGTACCAAAGGCAGGATCCAAAGACTTGAGATTCTGTGTGGACTATAGAGCTCTTAATGCAGTCACAAAGACTGATGCCCACCCTTTACCAAGGACAGATGAGTTGGTGGATAAACTTGGTGCAGCCAAGTACCTCAGCACATTTGACCTTACGTCAGGCAATTGGTAAATAGCCTTGACAGACCATGCCAAGGAGAAAACTGCATTTTCCACCCCAGTTGGCTTGTACCAGTTTAAGGTCATGCCTTTTGGATTAAAAAATGCACCTGCTACATTCCAAAGGATGGTGAACCAAGTTCTAGCTGGGATGGAGGACTTCTGCATGGCAAACTTGGATGACATTGCAGTCTTCAGCCACTCCTGGGAGGACCATGTGAACCACCTAGGACATGTTTTGCAGGCTCTTGGACAGGCCAATTTGACTATCAAGGCAAGTAAATGCCAGATAGGTCAAAGTAAGGTGGTCTACCTTAGGCATGAGGTAGGAGGTGGAGAAATAAGGCCTTTGCTCAGCAAGATTGAAGCTGTGCAAAATTGGACAACACCTACTACTCAAACCCAAGTGAGAGCCTTCCTAGGCCTCACTGGGTATTACAGGAATTTCATAGAGAACTATGGGACCATAGCTTCTCCACTGAATGTAATCTCCTCTCCAAAATTCCCTAAAAAGGTCAAATGGAATGAGGAGTGCAATCAGGCCTTTGAAAAACTGACGAAAGCTCTTTGCCAAGCTCCAGTACTGAGAGCTCCTGACTACCACCAAACTTTCATTGTACAAACTGATGCTTCCAATGTAGGTATAGGGGCAGTTCTAAGCCAACTGGATGAGAAGGGTAGGGAGCACCCCATTTGCTTCATCAGCCGTAAGCTGAAGGATCCTGAGACAAGGTGGGCAACAATCGAAAGAGAATGCTTTGCTATTGTGTGGGCACTGAAGAAGTTTAGGCCATACTTGTATGGTTCTACTTTTGTCATTCAGACTGACCACCAACCCTTGAGATGGTTAATGCAAATGAAGGGAGAAAATCCAAAACTATTGAGATAGTCAATCTACCTGCAAGGGTTTGATTTCACCATTGAGCACAGGTCAGGGTGTCACCATCAAAATGCTGATGGACTCTCTAGGATGTATGTCATCGACTGGAGGTATGAGGTTCATTCAGGAGTGTATTACAACCTCCTGTCCCTAAGTCTGGGGTGGGGGGGCGAGTGTTAGGGAGAATTCTCTGTTTAGGCTGAATTTCCTAACCTAGTGAGTCCCCAAGCAGCTTTGCTGGATTTTTGGGGTTTTTTTTTTTCTCCTGCCAAGAGTGAGACTCATTTACCCTCACTCTTGGGCATGATTTGAGTGTGTTTCTTTGAATCTAGATGTGTTTAATGAGTTATGGGGTCTTTTACCCCATAGGGCTTCATGTGTTTTTGTGATGTGTGTTACACAGCACCCTCAGTGCAGTAACACAGGGGTGTCATAGTGACCCCCCAGTATAGACTCCATACCCTGGGACTGACTACTGTCTCCCAGGGCATGTAAAGTCACCATTGACTTTACTAGTCTTAAATTCTGAACAGAACCAGTACAAACCATCATATTGTGGACGTACTGGCTGGGGCAATTCAATTGCCCCGGGGTCTGTTAGTCGAGGGGGCACGTCTCCGTCCCCCCTGATCGAGTTTTGGCTGGTGGCAGTGGATACTACTTTTTATATTCAACCGCGAATATTTTCCTATGGGATTTCCCATTGTTTTAGGCTACTATCTTTATTTAATTATTTACGGTAGCCTCGAACATACCGCCGGTTTATTTAATTAATATTAATTCTCCAGTTGGTATTTTTTGCCAAAACTTGATTCTAAAATGGCGTTTGTGTTCTCTTCTGTGACTCCAACCCAAGTCGAGCCCTTTGTTCCCTTTTTGGCGGGCTTCTCCACAGAAGCCCTCCAAAGTGGTGCCACTCTGTCTGGGGTACTTAGGAGGGGTGGAGGGGGATTTAGGCACCCTGGACTGAGTTGCCTAGGCAACTCAAGTCGCACTCCGTCCTGATTGGCCCAAGTGGTGAGCCGGCCAGCTCACCACTTAGCATGTTTGAGTGACAGCTAGGCTGAGTGAAAGGGGGTTTTCTGCATAAAAGCAGGGCTTTGGGGACTGGAACTTCAGAAGTCACCACAGGGCCTAAGAATCCGACGAGGGAGAAGCTGAGCCAACCTGCCAAGACGACACCACCGGTGGAGCCCTGCTGGACCGTCTCACCACTTTTCCCAACGACAGAGGAGATCTCCCGCCGGAGAGTCTTCTTCCTTTGACTGGTGGGGATAACCAGTTTCACCGTCTTTTCGCCTTCCCGACGTACCTCGTGGCCGCCTTGCCTGTGCCAAGCACCCCGGCAACCGGGATACCACATTTTACCACGACAGCGAAAAAAAAGGTACCACCTTTAACCGGAAAACTCCGCGGCTGGTTTCTTCCCTGGCAGTGCAACGACCTTCATCTTTCCTCCAAGTCGAGATCTTCTCTTTGGGTTACCAGACATTTGATCGAAAAAAATTGGTCGACTGGACAAATGGTAGAACCAATTTGGTCGAAAACCAAATGGTTGAATTTTTTTAAAAATTATTTTACCCCTTTTTTTTTGGGGGGGGTCCCCCCAACCCAAAATATATAAATAAATTTAAAAAAAATCGACCATTTGGTTTTCCACGAAATTACGTCGACCAAATGTCCTGTCGACCAATTGTTTTCGATGAAATGTCCAGACACCCTTCTCTTACCCTGGACGACGACGCGACTTGCACCCACTGCCAGGAACAACTGCCACCGCTGGAGGATCCTTCCCACTTAAGGTACCGTGTCCCGCCTGGCTTCCCTTGCCACCGACTGTACGGGGTAGATTTAGCCCCCGGCTTTCGAACCTGGGTTTGCCTGGGACACCCTGGCTAAACTTTCCTGAGACTCTCTAAACTCTTTTTGAACTCTCTGCAAGACTTTCCAAGCCTATTATAACTGTGTGATCTTGGGCGCATTTGTGCTCTGCTCTCCCTAAGAGTGGGCCCAGCCTTTGGACTTTGGCTCACCAGTGACTTTTGCTCTTCTGCCTTGCTAACAGTGTTCCTGAATCTTAGAGTGGTGTACCTTTTCATATTCTGTCTTTTTCCCTCCCTTTTTCACAAACTTATTGGAGTGCCATCTAGTTAAGCGCTCACCTCTGTATGAAAATAAGTGTTTTACTAAGACTTATCTGATAAGGAAAAAGGGGTGTATATATTACAATAGTAACTGTGTCTAGAATATTTTACAACAAGAGTGCTGGAGTGTTTCAAACAGTGTGTTTTTAAATAAATAATTATATACTTTGATACCAAAGCTCTGGTCAGTGTTTGCTTGTATTGGTGTGTCTGAGTGCCTATTGTGTATACTTTGCATACTGCCTAACTCTTCTTGAGAGAAGTCTGACTGCTCAGCCACAGCTACCAGGTAAATCTGGGTGGTACAGACTGCTACCAAGTGGGTTTACTGCTAACACCTGTAGTCCTAAATCTTTTGCAGTGTTCACTAAGGGAACTGCACAGGTTTCTGCCTAACACATTGGAGTCTCTGCACCCCACTGCTATTGCATCTCTGAGCACTGACTCTGCACGTTTGCGGGATTCACATGCACCTGCAATGCCTCTTGGATTGGAGCCTAAATCTTCCACCGTTTCTCCTGGTGCTTGCCTCATATTGTAACATTTCATACAGAGCTCATCATGTTATTTTGGTATTAATCCACGTTTCCACCCTCTTTAAGGCCCCATCGAATCTGTCCTGTATGTTAATCCCCTTAGAGTTCTTTCTTCTGGGAGGATGTTGACAATTATGAGTCCCTCCTTTCGCATTTCATTAACCAGCAATGCGCTTTGTGGCCTGCTGGCGCATCATTTCTCCTAGCACCTCTAGGTACACGCAAAAACGGTTGCGCCACTGTCTCCATGGGAGTGGGGAACAACATAGGTGGGTGCATCACACCATGTTCTCCACTAAGTGTGCATTTATTCCTTCTTGCTCCCAAACCTCCCTGTCCTTGGCCCATTCGATGAATGACATTAGCCAGTGTAGAAGATATGATATGATATTTTATTTGTATCGCGCTCATACACAAGTGTTTCAGAGCGCGACGAGACATAGAATAAAGACAGGATGCAGGTTACACCTGCCATTTGCACCCACTGATTAAATTTTCCCGGCAGACCCAGTGAGTGCACAAAACCTGATCCTGCAGTTCTGGGGCTACACAAATGCACCCGGAATTCCCATTGCCGTGAAAATCTAACTCCGGAAGCAATGAGAAATCCTGTACCTAAGTTCCCGGAGAGCCCACCGTGATGGCAGTGCACCTTATTGCACAGCTCCTCAGCTCCTCAGGCAGCCAAGGGGAATGCCTTAAAATCTTGCTGTCAATGGAAGACACCAAATCCACTGAAAACTATTCAGTCTCAGTCCATGGTTACTAAAGTACATTAGATTTAGCCCAGAAATAGATGCCCTCATTATGAAGCATAGTACAAGTTGGACTGGGCTAATTAACCTACCAAATAGTACATTCTTTCCAGGTTTCCCGGATATTCACGACGACAATAACTGACAATTAAGAATATGTAATTTACTTCAGTGGTGGTTATTTGGTCCTTCTGAAAGCCTAACAGGATGTTGCTTTTTGCTGAGTCGACAATCCCAGCCCACTCTAAGGTGGGAGCCAATAGGGAAAGTATTGAGAGTTTCAATAAGTGTACACTGGAGAAAAGGTCTGATGGGGCTCCAAAATGATAAACACATTCAAATTTCTACACTGAGAAAGAAGCGATGAGTAAGAGGCTTGATTTCCATTGCCCCTAGAAATTCATGTCTCCACATGATTGGGCTGGAGAATGATAAACACATTCACATGTCTACACTGAAAAAAGAACCTGAGTGTAAGAGGCTTAATTTCCAGTGCCCCTAGAAGTAGATGTCTCTATATGATCAGTCTGGAGAATGATAAACACATTAACATTTCTACACTGAGAAAGAACTTGAGTCTAACATGCTTGATTTCCATTGCCCCTAGAAATAGATGTTTCCATATGATCGGACTGGAGAATGATAAACACATTCACATTTCTACACTGAGAAAGAACCTGAGTCTAACATGCTTGATTTCCATTGCCCCTAGAAATAGATGTTTCCATATGATCGGACTGGAGAATGATAAACACATTCACATTTCTACACTGAGAAAGAACCTGAGTCTAACATGCTTGATTTCCATTGCCCCTAGAAATAGATGTTTCCATATGATCGGACTGGAGAATGATAAACACATTCACATTTCTACACTGAGCAAGAACCTGAGTCTAACATGCTTGATTTCCATTGCCCCTAGAAATAGATGTTTCCATATGATCGGACTGGAGAATGATAAACACATTCACATTTCTACACTGAGAAAGAACCTGAGTCTAACATGCTTGATTTCCACTGCCCCTAGAAATAGATGTTTCCATATGATCGGACTGGAGAATGATAAACACATTCACATTTCTACACTGAGAAAGAACCTGAGTCTAACATGCTTGATTTCCATTGCCCCTAGAAATAGATGTTTCCATATGATCGGACTGGAGAATGATAAACACATTCACATTTCTACACTGAGAAAGAACCTGAGTCTAACATGCTTGATTTCCATTGCCCCTAGAAATAGATGTTTCCATATGATCGGACTGGAGAATGATAAACACATTCACAGTTCTACACTGAGAAAGAACCTGAGTCTAACATGCTTGATTTCCATTGCCCCTAGAAATAGATGTTTCCATATGATCGGACTGGAGAATGATAAACACATTCACATTTCTACACTGAGAAAGAACCTGAGTCTAACATGCTTGATTTCCATTGCCCCTAGAAATAGATGTTTCCATATGATCGGAATGGAGAATGATAAACACATTCACATTTCTACACTCATAAAGAACCTGAGTGTAAGAGGTTTCATTTATAGTGCCCTTAGAAATGGATGCCTTCCTATGAGACCGAAGGGCCATCAAGCCTAGGCACTGAAGCTGGAGCAACACATTTTCAAGGAAAGGTTAGCAAATACACAAAGCAACCTCCAGCTAAAGGGTGGAGAAACCAACGGCAAATACATTTTGAAATACTCAGGCATGAAAACGAACAGTAGTAGAACTGTAAATTCATATTAAAACACCCAGGCCAAAAATAAAACAGTATCACTCAGTAAACAAGGGCAACCATAGATAGGGTGCATGTGTGTTTAGCCCTTATCTGCTTTCAGATTCTGTGATTCCATGTTTCTAAAATCTAAGGGACTGAAAAGGGTGACACTGTGTGCCCTGTACTCCCGTGATGTACCTAGGTTTCTCACCTGGTCAGCAGTGCTTAAGAACCTGCAGTTAAACCTTTCAGGAAAATCTTGTTTCCAAGAGACAATTTTCCATAGAAACCAAATCCCCTGGTTGCGCGCGCGGTGCAGGGCAGTGCTAAAGCCTTGCCGCAGACATGACTCATAGCCTAGCCCATCTGAACTGGGCACTAGAGGAAGCTCTCCAGCCGGCCATAGCAAGGTAGAGGTTGGAGACTGCTGGCCCACTCCACTCATTTGGAATCCATGAGCGTCTTCTTAGCACAGCGCTGTCAGGGGATGCCACGAACCTGGCCGCAGTTTTACGTGGGGATCCACAGGTTAAGTGCTCTCCGCACAGCCGTTTAATGGATGCCTTCTCCCGTTGTCGAAGTTGAATATCTGCCATAATTCCAATGAGACACAGACAATTCTTAAGAGCAGTTTTTGGAGACGACTGGGTCCACTGAAGGCCACGCAGCAATAGAGATGAGGATGGTCGGGTGCTCTTAGCCCATGTACCTATCCCCCCCCCCCCTCTGGGGCAAATGGCATCGGATAATCCTAACTGCCAGCTGTAGATGTCCGTTTAAGCATATGCAGAAGAACGGGCGTTTAGTCGCACATTTCACCTCACAGCTGTTCCAACAGGGGCAACAGGCTATAGAATGCTCTACATAAAGCCTAGCATAGCATAGCACAGCACAACATGAGATATGGGATGCAAGGCCCTTGAAGTTCACCCATGACCTCGCTGCTCTTTACTTGCACGCCATTCATGGTCTCCAGCTTGACACAAAGCTTCCAGAAGACAAGATTTTTTTTGTTTTTGTTTTGTTTAAAACATTTGTATGTAACAATTGATGTTTCGTTTGGGTTTTCCCTGCCATTTTGAACTGTCAGTGCGTGAGCCACGGACAGCAACTGGCAGACTCCCATTTCATTAGGGGGTGCCTGCCGCTGGCATTGTATCTATTAGGTTTGGGTTGCATTGCCGCTGCCCCTTCCTTGCTCTCTCGATGGTGGAGGATCTGGAGGCTTGGGACAGTTGGTGATCCCATTCTGTTGACTTTTGGACGGGATCATACAATTACTGCGTCGATTTTACTGCGACAGCCAAAAATTTCGCCTTTTGACATCCCCATTTAACCCGCTATATATATATGGGGGATGGGTACAGTAAATAAAGAATGTGGGAGGTAGTAGGGAGGACTGTGGGGGTCTCCCCCTGGATATATATTTGGTTAAAAGGGGATACAAAATAAAAATCGACATTTTCGACAGTCACAGTAAGATCGGCGCAGTATTCACATAGATAGATCCCTTTGGACTTGGGCCCCAGACAACCACTAGTTGTTTTCTGCTGGCTTTCACCATTGGTTCTAATGATGCAATTTACATCTTGAATAGCACCTGTTTTTTACTTTACTGCTCATCATGCACCCATCATGCTGCTATCGCCATAGCCGCAAGGCGCCTCTGCATAGTTCATCCGTCACTTCCAAGTAGATTGCAATCATTAAACATAAACCAGCTATGAGGAACGGGTAACATTCCACTTTGCCTAAAACAGACACATCGGCCCAATCCACACAGCACGCATGTGCGCAGCGCCCGCTGATGCAGAACCAAGTGGTGCAATGCAGACTTGAGTAATGTGGATGTTTGTATTGCAGATGTATGTAGTGAAGGCCTGTGCAGTGCATGTAAGTGCTGCTCATAGGCGTGCAGTGCATATTTGTTTAATGGCATGGTTGGCCCCTGATAGTCTGCCTGATTTACCAGAAGGTGGGATGCTGCGGGCTGAATGGATATGTCTGCTGCACAGCGGATGTTGGCAGGTATCAGGTAATATTATCCCCACCAATAATATCGCCATATATATGGTCGTCGGGAAAGGCCATAGGCAAAATTATAAGTGAGCATAGTTTTTGGGGTAAATGGGAGCAGGGGTTGCAGGGGTGTCCCCCACTCCCTTTAAAATAATATGCGGGTTGCGGAGGTGTCCCCCGCAGATTTAATGGGTTAATATTGCCACAATAATATGGCACCATTCTTCGATGGCGATATTTTTGCGGCAAACTAAAGGTTGTGGGATGCGGACACGCCGGCTTTTGTCCAGCGAGTGATACACCAATGTGTGGATTCCCTTTCTTTAATAAGTAGTTTAGTTAAGAAGTGCAGGTGTGTGCTGCAGGGTGGAATCAGTGAAGAGTAGTGCAGGGTGTATGTGTGCAGTGCCAGATAGATGTGGGCTGTGAATGGGAGTGTCTAGCGGTGCCCTGCAGAGGAAAGATACATTCAGGGAATGTCTTCTGGTGCTGCCTGGTGACATGCGCATTTGTGTGTAGCCAGAGGAACCATTGCAGTTTACTTTCATGCAGATGTCTTCCGTGCAGATTGCTGCATTGAGGATTAGCGCCGGGCATGCATGCTCTGTGCCCACCGGTGCCCTGTAAATGTGCGCTGCCCGGCCCAGCCCAGCAGAATGCGGAGTTTGTCTGTGCAGGCTTGAGCAGCGTATAGTCCTGCAGGTGCTGTCAGTGCAGTCCAGATGTGAGAAGCTCTCATGGGCGTCTCGAGGCCAGAATGAAGAGCCAAGAGGCTGTGCAGTTCCTGGGTGATGTGCACACAAAACCAGATGCATACCGAGTCCTCCATGTGTGCATCCCGACCTAGAAGATGT
The DNA here is from genome assembly GCF_040938575.1 of Ambystoma mexicanum. NCBI lineage: Eukaryota > Metazoa > Chordata > Amphibia > Caudata > Ambystomatidae > Ambystoma > Ambystoma mexicanum. The sequence goes on from NC_090931.1 coordinate 832,245,143, forward strand.
AAAGCGATCCTCTGCTGCGGCCACGCTAAGGTGCAGAGGCACTTAAGGCGGCTGTTATGTGCCAAAATCACAAACACATTTCTAAAGTGCCGTCCAAATAGACTTGAAAATCTTGAAAAATTGACAATGACCTTTCCAGTAAAGGGTGGGGGCTGGTGTAGGGGGCGGGAGGCGTAGACGTTTTAAAATAGCAAGGGACAAAAGCAGGCACACCTGATGTGAGTCACTATTTGCACATTCAGGGGATTTTTAACGATGACAATATTCATAGTGAAATTGACAAGCACCAAGGAACATGACAAGCAAGAGTACTGCACGCTTTGCACACCTGTGACACAAGATGTCAATGGTGCAGTTCAACAATATTTGTGATCATTTTTAATCAGTGGTAGAAGTGTACCAAAAAAAGTAGTGGCAAATGGTGTGATTACCTGGGCATATGTGAGCCGTGCCTGGCAAATGCTCATCAGATACCTATACACAAGCCAAAACTGTTGGCTTTGTCACTGCTTGTGCTTAGCAAGACTTCATTTCTAGGAACAAAGATAAATCAAGTGCCTGAAGGCATGCGGTCAAGCCGTTTTTAAGACACCAATTCTCAACAGGCTGCTTAGAAATTACACTGACAGGCCACAATTTGATCTTGCTTCTTGATAGAACTCAAAGAGATCCCAGAAAGATGTGTTTTGGGAAGAGAGGGCAGTCAACGGGTGTTGAAGAAGGATGCTAACACAAAGGTGGCATGGTTTTGGTTATAAATGTGTATTTCTCGAATAGAAAACCTCACTATCCCTATCTCTGAGAGGGGCTTCCATGCCTCAAACTAAAACTAAAGGAATTGTCATCATTTCCATCAAATGAAAGTTCAACTGCCCTATGTGAAATCCTACTCAAACCCTCACACTATAACTAAATGATAAAAAGAAAGTTTCTTCTTCAGGGGGGAGCAAGGCTCCCTTCTCCTGCTTCTTGAGCAATGTTCAATGTATGTTCTCTTCCAAAAGAAATGCCAGTGGGAATTACTCCCTTCCCCTGGCCTACGGGCTTCACACAGTCTTTACACAATATCCAGGAGAATTGCTCCCTTCTCCTGATGTAAACTTAAGCAAAGCCAATATAAATAGTGGGAATGACACCCTTCCCTAAGGGTCTCAAGTACAACTCTCAGCCCAGTACCAAGAGAATACCTCCTGTCTTCTGCTGTTACTTTGCATAGTTCACCATAAGGCCAGGCAGAATGATTCCCTTCTCCTGCTGCCTTCAACAAAAGTCCTGGGCCTGTACTAGGAGAATTACTCCCTTCCCCTGGTGTTTCTTGGTTCAGTTCCCAATATGGCCAGGATGTCACAGGTTTCCCCCCTTCTCACCTGTCTGCGTTGTTTAGTAGAGTTCTTCGGTGGAGTCTTCTTGCGCACAGTGTGTATAACCCTGTGCGTATGTCCTCGGGTTCCAGCGTGCGTTCAGTGTCCGATTCCTGGATCGTTCAGAATGTCCGGGAAGTCCAGGAAACAGCAAAGCGTGTACTTGGAAAGCGAGTGCATGGAGATCTGGGATGCAAGTGAGGGCAAAAAGGGAAGGAATTAATGAGGAGGAAGTAATAGGGGAATCAGGAACCAGGTTTTTTGATGAACCATCATATTTATCCACTACTCCGCCCAGCAATACACTTTCCTTGGTCGCGGAATCACGTGACAAGACTAATTGTTTTAATGCGGCATTCTCGGCTTTGAGATTCTGAACTTCTGTTGTTAACTCCTGCATGCCGTGCATGAGGTCTTGGACTGCCGCCTCCATGTCCGTGTCAGTTTCGGTTTGTTAGTTTCTCAATCTGTCACAGGTTTCCCCCCTTCTCACCTGTCTGCGTTGTTTAGTAGAGTTCTTCGGTGGAGTCTTCTTACGCACAGTGCGGGTCTTGTATAACCCTGTGCGTATGTCCTCGGGTTCCAGTGTGCGTTCAGCGTCCGATTCCTGGATCGTTCCGAATGTCCAGGAAGTCCAGGAAACAGTACTCGGAAAGCGAGTGCACGAGATCCAGGATGCAAGTGAGGGTAAAAAGGGAAGGAATGAATGAGGAGGAAGTAATAGGGGAACCAGGAACCAGAAATCAATGAAGTTAGCAAGAGCGAACTATGACAGCACATGTCTAGCCACTGCAAGCGGTAGCGTTGAGACGCGCAGGGTCGCGGAGGCATGTCTGCTGTATGGAACGTGATGCGTCCGACGCGGAATCTGGTAAACAGTGCTCTGTGTTTGATGGCCATGTTGGAAGTACTGCTGAGTGCAAGCCCCTACGTGTCAGGGACCAGGAAGTCCAGAAGGGATGCGTCCGATGGTTCATGACAGTATGTCTCCTCCGAAGGCCTATTCCTCCGGGTTTGCCCGGGTGTATAAGATGATACCTTTTGAGTAATCTGGGGGCATTTAGGTTTGAGATTGGTTCCCAGGTGCGTTCACTGGGAGGGTACCATTTCCACTCAGCCAGATACTGTATCTGACCACCTCTGTACCTGGAGTCACATATCCTGGACACTTCGTATTCTAGCTTGTCATCGACAATTACAGGGGTAGACCTTGGAGCAGTCCGGGAGGACTGGACGTAGGGTTTCATTTGAGATGTGTGAAACACTGGGTGGATCCTCGTCCAGGAGTCTGCTAGTTTGAGTCGGAAGGCCACTGGATTAATAATTTCCTTTCTGGAAAAGGGCCCATAGTACCGGGGAGCCAGCTTATTTGGTCGTAAGTGTCGAAGTAGTAGTTTCGAGGATAGCCAGACCTTGTCACCCACTGCATAAGAAGGCCCTGGTCTTCTTTTGGAGTCTGCATAATGTTTGGTGTTAGTTCGGGCCCTTTCTAGGTGTTCCTTGGCTTCCTTGTGTACGTTGATGAGAGTTTCAATCCAGGAGTCAACTGTAGGTACTGGTGTAGGATGTGGGAGAATGGATGGTAGAACCAAAGGGTGGAATCCTTGGCTGCAAAAAAAAGGGCTGTTCTTAACAGCCAAGTGATCCGAATAGTTGTAGGCGAATTCAGCCAGAGGTATTAAGAGTGACCAATCGTCCTGGACCTTGGTGGTGAAACAACAAAGATATTGCTCTAGGGTTTGGTTCACATGTTCTGTAGCTCCATTAGTCTGTGGATGATAACCTGAAGAGAGGACATGTTGGATTCCTAGTATACGGCATATGTGTTTCCAAAATTGGGACATGTATTGAGGTCCTCTGTCTGATATGATCTTGGAAGGGAGTCCATGAAGTCAGAATATGTGTTCCAGGAAGATTCCAGCAAGTTCTGAGGAAGATGGTAGTTTATATAATGGTGTAAAATGAGCCATGTGAGTGAATAGATCAATGGTGACCATGATAGTCGTGTATCCCCTGGAGGGTGGCAATTCCACAATAATGTCTGCAGCGATGTATTCCCAGGGCCTTGTTGGTAGTGTTGGTTGAAGTAGGAGACACGCCGGTCTCTTGTTATCATGCTTGTTTTGATTGCAGACTGCACAGGCTTGGATGTACAGTTGGACGTCAACCTTCATCTTTGGCCACCAAAATTGTCTTTGTATCAAACGGAGAGTGTTGGTGATGCCACGATATCCTGAGTGAAGGGTATCATGACAGAGGCTTATAATCCTTTGTCGCAGTCTCTGTGTGGGGATGACCAGGCCATTATCCTTGAACAAATACCCGTCCTTTGTTCGAAGATTCCATCAATTCTTCCCTGTAAATTCCTTCCAGATCTCAGAGGACTGGGTTTGAATCCGAATGTCTTCCAGGAGACTGATTGCTTGGGCTACAAAAATTGTGTGGGGAAACATCTTTGGGAAGGACCGATCTTCAAGAGTCTCGTAGTCGAGACGTTGGGATAAGGTGTCAGCAATTATGGTGTGTGTTCCAGGGACATGATGGATTTGGAACTGGCACTGGACGACTATTCCTACATTCCAGAGATTATAAAACTTAAAGATTCCGATGGTCTGTACGGACCTGAACAGGATGATTTGCTCCCAGGAGCAGATGACGCCACTCTGTGAAGGCTTGACGGATGGCTAACAGTTCCTTTTCCAAGACAGAATAATGAGTCTCGCTGGGAGTTAGGGTCCGCGAGACATAAGCAATGGGGTGTTCTAAGTTGTCCTCGAATTCCTGCTTTAGAACTGCTCCGATGGCGTAGTTGGAGGCATCCGTCTCCACTAGGAAAGGTCGATCGATGTCAGGTTGAGCCAGGATGGGGGCTTGTGTAAACTCCACCTTCAGTCGTTGGAACGCTTCATCATGGGCTGCTGTCCAAAGAAAGGGAGTGTCCTTTTTCAACAATGTAATAATCGGTTGAACTATCTCAGAAAAGGAAGGTATGAATTTCCGGTAAAAGTTGGCAAGCCCCAGGAAGGATTGAATCTGTTTCACGGTAGTTGGAACAGGCCAGGATAGTATGGGTTTTACCTTTGAGGGGTCCATGCCAATTCCTTCTGGACTAAGAACAAATCCTAGATAGTGAACAGTAGAGACATGGAAAAGGCATTTCTCAGGTTTAGCCGGGAGCTTATGTTCACGTAGCCTCTGTAAGACTGCCTTAACATGCTCTTCATGCTTAAAATGGTCCTTGGAATATATCAGAATATCGTCAAGGTAGAATATGACGAAGAGGAATAGCATGTCGGAGAACACCCGGTCCATGAAACGTTGGAAGACTGCTGGGGCATTGGCGAGTCCGAAGGGCATGACCAGGTATTCAAAGTGACCAAAGGATGTTCTAAAGGCTGTTTTCCATTTGTCACCCTCCTTTATACGGATCAGATGGTAGGCACCTCTGAGATACAACTTCGTGAAGATTACAGTTCCTCTCACCGCTTCCAGAATATCCAAGATTAAGTGCAATGGGTAGCGATCCTTGAGGGTGCATTGATTTAGACCACGATAATCAAGACAAGGCCTAAGCTCCTTAGTATCCTTCTTTGGAACAAAGAACAACGAAGCTCCCGCCAGAGATTTGGATGGTAGTATGGTGCCACTTTCAAGGTTGGTATCCAAGTATTCTTGGAAGGCCCTTTTTTCAGGTTTGGATAGAATGAACATCCTTCCGAAAGGAATCACTGCTGAGGGTTCAGTATCAATAGCGCAATCTTCAGGTCTGTGAGGAGGTAGGGCCTGAACTTTGGCAGATGAAAACACATCAGTGCACTCCTGATAGGCCCTGGGGACCTGGATAATATTTGAGACAGTGAATGGGCCCTGCTGGTCTGTAAGCGTACCTTCAGAGGATGTCGACGAGGAATCCAGGGATAGACAGTGAGACATACAGTGCTCAGAACCAAGAAACAAGGATCCTGCTGCCCAGTTGATGTATGGGTTTTGCTTCTGTAACCAGGGCATACCCAGTACCATTGGATAGTGGGCAGACTTTATGATGTCAAATTTGATCACCTCTCAATGATGGTTTATCGAGAGTTGGATCTCTTTGGTTTGTAGGGTTATGGGTCCTGAAGAGAGAGGTCTTCCATCGATAGCCTCTACATGTTGCATGATGCCTCGAGTTTCATATGGAATGTGGTGGGTAGTGACCCAATCTTCATCTATAAATATCCAAATGGCTCAACAATCCACCAATGCCAAAATGGCGTAAGTTTCTTTCTTGGATGGTGATAGAAAGGCCTGCAAGATCACAAGATTGTTTTGTCCAGGAGAGTTCAAGGATGGAATAAATGTGGAGCAAACATCTCTCTCCTGAAGCTGTGCTCCATCTAGGATCAGGACCTGGCGTTTCCTGAACGCCGTGGAGGAGCTAAGGGACATTCTCTTACAAGATGTGTATCTGAGGCACAATACATACACAGCCCAGTGTGAATCCGTTGCAATCTTTCTTGCAGGGATATAGGTCTGCGGAAGGCCCCCAGTTTCATGAGTTCTGGGTCTGTAGTGAGGGTAGGAGTGGGCTCATGTTTAGAGGAAGGTTCTATGGAGGTCTTTTGGTAAGGCACTTTAGTCTTCTTCTTTTCCGCCTTCCTTTCCTGAATACGGAATCTATTTGTAGAGAGAGGTCCATAAGAGCCTGGAAGGAACCTGGGCGAGCTACCCTGGCTAGCTCATCTTTTATTTCTTCATTCAGTCCTCTTCGAAAAAGGGTAAAGCAGGCCTCTGAGGACCAATCTGCTTCCTTGGCCAGTTGTTTAAAGCGTGTCACATAGGTAAGCATATCCTGGGAACCTTGTTGGAAATCCAGTTGGTGTTCCTGGGCGCTGTAGACCTGTTCTGGGCGGTTAAACATGGGGCCTCATTACACGGTAGGCGGTAACCATGGCGCTATTAGCACCATGGTTGCCGCCGGTATTTTACTGTGTCCGCCTTGGTGGATGGCGGAATTACCACCCTACTCCAAGGTGAGCGGGGGCGGTAATTCCCCATTCACCAAGGCACTTCCCCATTCCCATTTTTGACCCCATAGGGCATAATGGGAATCGGGAAGGCGCTAATTACGGTACCGCAAATTGCGGTACCGTAATTAGCACCAAGTTCCCTTTGCGGCACCCTAATTTAATGGCTGGTAAAACCAGCCGTTAAGGTCGGGTCCCGCAAAGGGAACTCGTAGTAAGGCAGTAAGGGTTTACCGGTACCGGTGCCCTTACCGGTACCGGTAAACCCTTACCGCCTACCGTGTAATGAGGCCCACGGTCTTTAGAGCCTGTACAAACCCATCATAGTCATCCAGGAGGGCATCTCCAGAATTAACCAGGGGCGTAGCCCAAGTTAATGCATTCCCGGAAAGATGCAAGATCATAAAGCCCACCTTTGCCCTGGGGGTGGAGAAGTAGTAGGGCTTAAAGGTAAAGTGGACTAAACACAAATCTAGGAATCCGCTAAGGTTTTTTGATGAACCATCATATTTATCCACCGCCCAGCAATACACTTTCCTTGGTCGCGGAATCACGTGACAAGACTAATTGTTTTAATGCGGCATTCTCGGCTTTGAGATTCTGAACTTCTGTTGTTAACTCTTGCATGCCGCGCATGAGGTCTTGGACTGCCGCCTCCATGTCCGTGTCAGTTTTGGTTTGTTGGCATCTCAATTTGTCACAGGTTCCCCCCCTTCTCACCTGTCTGCGTTGTTTAGTAGAGTTCTTCGGTGGAGTCTTCTTGCGCACAGTGCAGGTCTTGTATAACCCTGTGCGTATGTCCTCGGGTTCCAGCGTGCGTTCAGCATCCGATTCCTGGATCGTTCAGAATGTCCGGGAAGTCCAGGAAACAGCGAAGCGTGTACTCGGCAAGCGAGTGCATGAGATCCGGGATGCAAGTGAGGGTAAAAAGGGAAGGAATGAATGAGGAGGAAGTAATAGGGGAACCAGGAACCAGGAATCAATGAAGTTATCAAGAGTGAACTACGACAGAACACGTCTAGCCACTACAAGCAGTAGCATTGAGATGCGCAGGGCCGCAGGGGGGTTTCTGCTTTATAGAACGTGATGCGTCCGACGCGGAATCTGGTAAACAGCGTTCCGTGTTTGACGGCCATGTTGGAAGTACTGAGTGCAAGCCCCTACGTGTCAGGGACCAGGAAGTCCAGAAGGGACGCATCCAATGGTTCATGACACAGGAGGAATGACTCCCTTTCCCAGGCGTTTTTATTACAGCTTTGTTTGATACCAGGAGAATGACTCCCGTCTGATACACTTGACACTGTTCTTTCTTACTGTATGGGTTCCAAACCCTTCTCTGGTTACCAGTGGTTTCCTCACTGATTTCTCACTTTCGGGGTCTCAGACCCTTCTCTGGTGGCTAGTGGTTTCCTCATTGCCACTGTGCCGAGGATGATTTCCTCTGATGCTCTCTTTTTCACTGTTGGGGTGCCAGACCCTTCTCTGGTGGCTAGTAGTTTCCTCGTTCCCTCTGCGCAGTGGAAGATTTCTTCTGATACTCTCTTTCTCACTGTTGGGGTTCCCCTGGTGGCCAGTGGTTTCCTCGTTGCCACTGCACCAAGGAAGATTTCCTCTGATGTTGGCCTTTTCACTCTTGGGGTCTTAGCCCCTTCTCTCGTTATGCCCATTAATGTCCTTGCTAATACTGCACTGGGGAAAAGCCACCTTAGCCTTTGTGTCAACTCTTGGGTCCCCTCCGGTTCTCGTGTAACTCCAATTACCTCTTACTAGGCTCTGGTATGATGCTGAGACTTCCTGGGACCGGGCCACACTTCTCCTCTTTGGGCTTCTCTACTCTGCACACATGGCTTTGCAGCGACTTCCTGGCAAGATTGGGTCTGCCTCCACTCGTCAGGTGAACTTCTTCGGCATCCTCTTGCCGCACTCTGCTTTTCCCAGCTGTTGCTCAGTGAATGACTCTCCCCTGTGGGAGAATTCATATGCCAGCTGCTTTCCCCAACAGGACTGGATACCGCTGTCCTGACACCACTGTGCGTCTCAATACGGCTGCATTCGGTCCGCGGCGGGCTTGTCACATCTGATAGTCCTTTGTTCCTTTTTATATAATGTGTACAGTTCCTCCCATGTGGATTGCACAAGTCCTTCCTCTTTGTTACTGACTTAATCCTCATGCCTCCTTGGGGCCAACTCGTAACAGTACTTGAAGAGTATGAAATCTTCATGTCTCTGGTGATCTTCTTCATCCTGTTATCTTCTTCATTTAGCAGAGGAGTGATTAGTGTGAGTCCTCTAATCTTCCTCTTCCTAGACCTGTTGAAAGGAGGGTTAGCATCGGTTACTAAGTTGGTTTCAGAACTGTTATTAGGAATTACTACATAAGGGAACTGGAGGTCCCGATAAAATACAGTGGCATTTTTAGCATAGCACTTTATAGATCTTACAGTTCTCCTGCCTCAAGGATGAGGGGTGAGGGAGTTCACTCCTGGGAGGAAAGCCTTCAACCCCAGAGAGATTTGATATTATCGTTACTCTTTTGAGTTTGGGTTTATAGGGGCCTTTCTCCACATAAATGTCCTTGTCCTCAAAAGGGAAGTCCCTCTCCACAAGGACCTCCTGCATGTTACCACCGCTAAGGGGACTATTGGGTAGCAGCATCACCTCCCTAGCCTCATGAAAAGGGGCTCGCCTCTGGGAAGAAGTGACGACAGTAGGTGAATCATCACAGTGGGTAAATAAACAAAAAATACCCTCAAAGCTTGTGTCTCTCCTTAGGTCCTCTCCCTCTTACTGTACCCCAGTGCAATAGTATCAGCTTATAGGTGGCATAAAGGTACCACCTAACAGCCACAAACAAACTAAAAAAACACATTTACCTGAAATAACTACAGAGTTGTGTTTTATTCTATTGGGAAATCAGCATACTGGCACTGAAGGTGGGAGGGCAGAGGAGCAAGAGGCAGGGTCTGGCTGATGAAGATCTCTCTGCAGCTCCCTCTTGCCAACTTTGCTTATCCGTAGCCAGATGCATAGGCTTTATGTCATGATTAAAGCCTGGTAGGCTCATCAGTCAGGTATTCTCTTTTGCCGAGGGCACCTCCTGGCCTTGGCCACCTGAGGCCTCGTTTATCAAGGGGCTTTCCCAATGCAAGGGCCAGATAAGATTTGTAGGGCCTTCATACTTCTGCTAAACTAAAACTAACTCCGGAGAACAGGGAAACATGAGATTGCTGTCTTTAGGCTCAAGACTGTTTTAAATGACGGTTCATGTACAGGAAAGGCCTTGCAGCCGGCAGTCTCAGTGGTAGCAGACCACGTGAGATGTGTTCTTTTGCACACACTTAAAAAACAATTAGAAACTAAAGTGAATAGTGTTTGGTCATGATAAGAGGATATCAGAAGAGTTTTGATGTACCAAGATGGCCTTAAAAAATCTCACCGAATACGACTGGCGCCTTCTTCAAATTAGCAAACCAATGTGTTCCTTCCAAGAAAAGAGTCTCTAGGCCTACATAAAACACCTTCTCCTTTACAAGCATTATTACTTTGACTCAAAGAAATGCTTCTTTCTTTCTAAACAGTGGGAAATTCCACTACCTTTTCCCAAGCAGCAGAAAGACAACTCAAGAATACAACAAATGGCGCATTATTTAAATCAAGCATTGCGACGGGGCGTTATTTGATAAAGACTGCACTTCGGTTTCTTCTCAGTTGTTTCTGTTTTCCATTTTTTTATCTCACTCTTCTCTTTCTGACTTATGGTCATATGTGCTTATAATTACTAGGCTGATCCCTGGGTTTGTGTGTTTTATTGATGTAAAGGTGCTATCAGAAACATAGGCTTGGTAAAAGGTCCCCCTTTTTGGTCACGTGAGATGGGGAAACACCCCAGGCTATTTGTTACCTACATGCGTGCCCCTACTCGAGTGCCAGTGGGCAGGTGGGTGTAGCAGCCTGGAGAATCGGGACAGGTGGGTTCAAGGCTGTGTTTTAAGGAGCCGCAAGCCTTTAAACTGGTTCTTTTGTGTGACAGGGGTATTTTGTGGGACAGCTTCCAGAAATGGTTTTCTTGCTACAGTTTCGAAATGCACATTTTGGGCACCCTACAGTACAGTGTGTAGAGGAGGTACCAAACACGATTCGCACTTCAACCGCCCATTTTGAAGTAACAGGAACATTCACGCCAAAATATGTGACGTATGATGAACAAATAAACAGGCAGAGAGCCGCAGTTGGGCTCTGCCCATCACCTATCAGAAGAACAGCACCTGTTGAAATACCAACACCTAAGAAAACCTGGACAGTAAGGTACCCATTGAGAAAACCATATCGACAAATGAGACAGAATGACGATTGTCAGAATACAATACCTGAAGAAGCTAAAAAGATGGTGAAGGAAGACGAATGATGACGTCATAAGAACCCGGACTGACTCACATGTAGAAGATATGATGACCTATTAATTATGAAAACAGATGAAACACCATGGATAAGTGACATCCTGAGCCTAAAAGTGAAATAAGTTATGTCAACATGTCAGAAATGATTCCACATGCACGCTGAAGATATTCAGTTAGTTTAAACGTGTACATATGCAAAGTAACCGCAAGAAGCACAGAAATCCTGAGGCTTGCTTATGCTTAGGAGTAAGATAGATTGCGGTATGCACAACCAATACATATATCTACCTCGAGGAGCACTTTATATAAGTATACTTCCACTATGCACAAGAGCAGAATCAACCAAAGGTTACTAAAGGTCTCAAGAGGAGAGTCTTGCAGCAAACAAATCGAGAATTAAAGACAGAGAGAAACTCAGACGAAGACAATCATGCCAAGAAACCAAGGTCGTATCGGCTGAAATAGCCCAATAGTGGATACAATTAATGAGAAGAAGAACAGAGTATCCTGTTCAGAAAGGTCAAGATAAGCCACAGATGCCAACCGACTGGCAGAATTAAATCAAATACACGAAATTGCATGAAGAAGGTGTCGGAATCACGTGACCAGGCAAGCTGAGGGGATGAAACTTTCACACCTACGCATGGACCTTGGCCATGCACGGACGCCTAAACTTTCCCAGGCCAAGAATCAGACTCTAGGCCAACCACAAGGAAATAATTGACACATGACCACTGAAGTGTTGATTGATTGTAGCAATAATTGGAGGAAGGCTGGGGGTGCAGACAAACGCCCTGCACCTGGCCGGCTATTCTGCACGCTGCTAAGCAAGTGGAAAAGTATGAGTGGGGTTGATGCCAACCCAATCATAATGGACCATGTAATCCAGGGTCCTATAGTTAGTAGAACCCATGAGACATCATACTTTTAGTGACGTTTACAGTAGCCATTTTGAAGGAAGGGCTTAGTTGCCCCACCTGACATTGTTTATCCAATTCCCTCTCCCCGTTACCATATACAGATATAGTGCCTATATTAAAGTTACCTTCCTAGAAGCAATCAAGTTGAATGCCAAACTTTGAGAGTTACACGTCGGTATTGATGAATTTTTGGTATAAATACAATGTTTTTTCTGAAATTATTTGGAGTTGAAGCGAGAAGGAAGATTGAGCGATTGCTGATATTCATGAACTCACTGTTTGTTGTACTTGTCATTAAAGGGACTCCCTTTGCAAAACTATTGAGTTGTCATTATTGATTTGAGAGTATTAATCTGCATCCCCATCCATCTCAAGGCTGCTGCTACTCGTCTTAAAGTGCTCTTTGGGAAACCCCCGGTCCTATGGGCTGGCTGGGTTCCCTGCTGCACCAGTGGCTCCATGTTTTATCTGTTGTAAATAGGTTAGGCAAATCCTCTGTTTGAAAATCCCAAAAACATATTTTTATCAGAAACCACAGAGAGTAAAAGGCAGATTCAATGTTTGATTAATGTTTACTCTTGAGATGTCTTGCGGTCAAATTTGAAAGGTGCTTGAAAGACCCAGCTTCCTAGACGCATAACTATGCATCTTGATGGTGTCTTTAATGCATTTTTTGCCAGGAGCGTGGCATGTTTTATTGGCATTCTTGGGCCAAGAAAAGCCAACTTGACTATTATTATCTGAAGGATGGACTGCAGTAGGGGAATGGTATTGCAATGAGGATGGCTGGGTCCAAATGTGGCATTGAACTTTGTACTTGCATTAAGGCTAAATCCAGCTTTGTGAGTGTTCTTACATGGGGGAGATATGTTTCCTTACTGTTGCATGGCATTGTTTCACTGGTGTTAAGGTCAAAGTCAACATGATAAGTGTTCTTACACAGGCAGGGGGAGGGGCTTTGTGCAGCCCATAAGGCAATGTTTTCTTACTGTTGCATGCCATTTTCTACTGGCTTTAAGGGTCAAATACAACATGATGAGTGTTCTTATATGGGGGATTTGTGTAATGATAATGATTTGTTATTTGTATAGCACTTTCGCCAAAGCACTGTACAGAGAACATATTTATATAAAAGGCTCACCCAACCGAAGTTGGTATTTATTTATTGACCTCGGAAGGATGAAAGGCTGAGTGGGCATTGAACCTGCGACCTGCAGATCACACACAGATTGCAGCAGTAAGGGCTCAACCCGTTGAGCTGCTGTACCAGCTAAGCAGCAAGGGCATGTTTTCTTACTTTGGCATGTTTTTTTTTTTGAACTGGCATTAAGGCAAAGCCAACAAGGGCCTGTTCTTGCATGGGGATATATTGGCAGAGCCAGTGTGAGCATGTTTTGTTACAGTATCATCATAGGTATCATGGGCAAAGCAAGCATGACTATTTTGTGATGTGTGAATACTGGCATATAAAGCTTCACCAGAATGGACCTGTTTGGGCACAATCAGTATGAAAATGTTTTTTTACACTTGCGGGGAACGGACATACAGTGGGCAAAGGCATTATGAAAATTAGTTTGATAATGCTCCTGTGCATTGTTGATGACTTGGCATCTAATTTACTTTTTTCATGTTTTATCCTGCAAAAACGATTGTAAACTGTGTGACTTTTACCTAATGTTTCAACCCCTTATTTAAACATTTTCTCTGGGACAGACCCCATCTGAACCCACCTGGGTTGGTTCGCTCTCCCCGGTTACGCTTAGTAGCTCCTACATATTCGGTCTGGGGCAGAACAAGCCCAGTTCCCTCTTCTGGCTCCCCTTAGGGTGAGCCCTCCTACATTAGCTCAAGGCCCCACTTGTTACACAGTCCTTGATACGCCTGCGGTGAGTTGGGGGTGAAAGATGCACCTATTGGGCCAAAGGAAAGCGCAATATCTACACAGCCTTCTGGTCTCCAGGTCCGAATCAACAGAGAAATAGGTTTAATGACCCCCCTCACTACCAGCTTTCAAAACTGCCATCCTAGCCCCCACAAAATAGTGTGGCCTGCTCCGCCCCTGCACATGGCACTGAACTCCTCCTTTGTAGAAGCACACCTTCTGCCATGCAGTGGCTCGAAGCGGTTCCAAAAGGGAGTATGTGATTGATTGTAATAGAAAATATACGCAGATGGGCCCAGCAGCTTCTTAAGGGGGTCTCAACAACAACATTTTGACTGAAGGGGGGCAGAGAGGTTGGCATAAAAAAGTTTGAATGCCAGTGCTCTACTGGACCTGGGAGGAAGCTTGCCCAGCTGGTGTTCTTTTATGAAAAGCCCATACTCTTGTCTTTCCCATGCTTATCTCCATTTGCACATAACTCTCTCTGCTCTTGTCAGTCCTGGTGGTTGTCCATCTCGCCGAGTCGCCCTCCCTTAGCAACACGTACCTTTGAGTAATGTGTTGATGCACTGCGGAGAGGGGGCACCCAGATTCCCCCCTCGCAGATGATGCTCATTAGCCTAAGTGCCTCTGACAGCAACAAACACACAGGAGAACGCTTGCAATGCAACCACGCGCCAGGCCCTGCCGTTATCAAACATCTCTCCCGCTCCTTCTTTTTAAGCCGCTCTGCTTTTTAATGGCGGCTCTTTCCTCCTCAGTGATTTGATCTGGCGTGGCCCGCCAAATCCCGCGCGCTTGCCTCGGTGACGTCGGCGGGCTTCGGCCTTGGCCTTGCTGCATCACGCCAGACAGTGACGCGGCCCAGGCATAACTCAGGGCGCGCAAAGGAAATAAAAACGGACAGACTAGACAGAGGCGCGTTAATGGCTTTGTCCCTGCGCGCCTCTTGTTTATGATGCCGCGGAAGTGGTCGATGCGCGAGGCTTTGTTCAGCCACCACCAACGCCTCCGTTTACGGGTTTGCTACTTGAGCAGTTCATCAGCACATCGATTTTTTTTCTGATCATATTTGGTTTGTTGTGTCTGGATATTGGGTTATTTCCTGAGAAACCGTTTATTATTGGAAGGTCAGTGCGGCTGGGGCTGTAGAAGTGAGGTGCGTCAGGGGAGCTGACATTCCTTAACGCTCGAGAGCGAGAAAAAGACAGCAGCCAAAAAGAAGATCTCAATATCAGACGTTAAGAGATGGCTCCATGTCACTAGGCACACCCTGCTCCAGTCCTGGTCGTTCGTTTCACTTTATTTTACTTAATCCATTTCATTCAATTGAAATGACGCAATGCTCAAACTCCCAGAATGCATTTCGCAGATACATGAATGCCCCACACTAGGATAGTGTATCTGATAACTTGGAGTCATTGGGTAACCTTAGAAATGCCACTTTTTTGTTATAGTGATTGACACCAGATCCTCCTGCTTCCAAGTGTTATAATAGAAGGTACTATTAGTACCGTACTTTAATGATGCTAGCTTCATCGACCTCAGAAGAATGGAAGACGCATTCACTCCATTTTGCCTTGGGTGACTCACGGTTGAGTAGAGATCTACGAAGTAAAATCTTAACTCACTGCAGGCTCTTATAGGCAGTGAGGAAATGAAGCGGATTCATTTCGCAATCTTCTGCATATTGTATCATAACGTTTTCTCGGTAATAAGAATGCTTCTGAAATGTTAAAACAAAATGGCGTCAAGAGGCTATGCGTATCTCCTAAGAATTGCAGGCGTTGTAATGGGACGCATCACCCATGTGTGTGACTCCTGAAAATGATGAGTCATGCGGAAGACTCAACGCAGTTCTGAGCCTTTCCCTCCCTCCCAGATCCGCTTGCCATCCATAAATTCAGAATCATTCAATTATAAGCTCATTCCGTAGGCTCCTAGTTGAGAACGAACAAGGACCGAGCTTGCGTCCATGCCTTCAGTGGCTTTTCAAATGTCACTGGTTTTATACATTGCCAGTGTCGTAACTGGATGAAAGCAGTAGGCCAGGGGATGATTCGTGTGCTCTGGCTCACACAGTTTACTCAAGTGGAAAGTCGGAATGAAAGTTAAGGATTCCTCGGTTCCGCCCTTCCAACTTAACCACTGACCCATCCCTCTGTGGACAACGGCCAACCAAAAGCCAGCAGAAAAAAAGACTTGTCTGCTTCACTCACATTTGCCCGAGTTCTTTCAAAAATGAACAAAGTTTGTTTGTTTGTTTGTTTGTTTGTTTATAGGGCGCCAGAAAACCCTTGGGTAGCTGGGCGCACAGAGTAACAAGAATACTTAGAACTTGGTTACAGGTTACAGTGTTATCACATGTTGGTATTATATGTTATATACAGTAATTACATTATATACAATCTTTACTTTACATATAGGTACATATAAACAGGAGATGCATTATGTATGTTTTACATGATAGAGTGGAGAGGTGCGTATGGTATCAGTACACAATACACAAGGTCTCAAGTTTCAAAGGTCATTGCGACTGAGCCAGGTGCGGGTATGGTGCCTGAAGCTGTTGTAGGACTGATCCTGTCTTAGTTCAACTGGTAGGGCATTCCAGCACTGAGCTGCTTGCACAGGGAAGCTATTGCCTCCTGTTTTTTTTAGTCGGAATCTTGGGGTTTGGAGGCAGAAAGAGTTGGCTGTTCTGGTTGGTCGTGAAGAGGTTTTTCTTATTATTCTGTCCCTGAGGTATGGGGGGGCAGCATTGTTCAGGCATTTGAATGTTAGTGTGACAATTTTGAAGGTGATCCTATCGCTGATTTTTAGCCAATTGTAGTTTCTGCACGCATTTGAAATGTGCTCTCTGGCTGGGAGGTTCAAGGCCGTTCTGAGCGCGTTGTTTTGCAGGGTTTGGAGTTTATTGACGATGTATTTGTTACCGCCTGCATAAAGTGCGTTGCAGTAATCCAGTTTTGAGAGGATCAGTGCATTGGCTAGGATAATGCAGCTAGCTGGTGAGAGGAAGGGTCTGCATGCTTTAATGAGTTTGCCAGTGTAGGCAGTGGATGAGGGCAGGGAGTTCACTTGTTTCTTTAAGGACAAGGTGGAGTCCAAGTAGAAACAATGGGTCTTCACCTCTTTGGTGACGGGGATTTTATTGCCGTCGATATTGAAGGAACTGTAGTTGGAATCGAGTTTTTTTAAGTTGTTAGGTGAGCCTAGAATGAGGATCTCTGTTTTTTCGTCAGTGTTTCTAAGTGATTGTCTCTGTAGTGACTGAGTGGGTGTGTACCTTGCATTTCCATTCACCGGTTGCAGAAGTCAGAGTGAGTACACAGAAGTTCCCACAGTAAGCTCGGCTGGCCATCGAAATTGGTTCAATGGCAAACTGTGGAAACCATAGCTGTCCTTTAGAAAATATGGCTGTATGCCTATATGACCCGGAGCCGGTCTTTAGATCACTGTGAGATCTGAGAAGGTCCACATTTTACCGGGCATAAACTCTGTGGGTAGCTCAGGGGCAACGTGCTCGCCTTTGGAAGCAAGACCGTTATAAATAATCTATCATATCATATACAACCCATGAACGAATAAAAAGAAGCAGGTTATGAGAACGCCTGACTTGCCTCTAGGTAAGGCGGCTGCAGGGCATACACATGTGAGCTCAATCAATAATAGTCTCTTACAAAGCTATGCCTCTACACCCAGAGGCAAGTCATTAGAAAAGATGTGCATCGGCTACATAGTGCCAGGGCCCTTGGGAGACTTGGTGTATAACACCTTTGCCAACAGGACCAAGCTGACATACAAAAGTGGGGACACCTGAACGGTTGTCTGCAATGCTGTAAGCTCACCCTGCTTCACGCTTAACAGATTCAGGTCCAAGTCAAAATATATGGTGTTGCAGCTCCACAGTCACAGGAGGTAGGTGCTTTGGTTAAAGAAAGCGTCTTGCACGGGCTCTGCGCGGGCACAACATACTATGTGTCACTACGTCTTCTCTGGGGCCACACAGCATCTGGGCAGCACCTCCTTCTTCAACAGCAGGGCAGCATCCAAGTGCCTGGGTCTCGCAAGAACGCATTGTAGGCAACAGACTGGGTCAAAGAAACTCTCCCTCAAGGCCCTACAAAAAGTCACTCATTTTCAAAGCACCTGAAGTGTTGGTACTGTGCAGAGAAGGTCCCCGCGCAGATAAAACAGCCACAAGCCATTCCTCATAGGACTCCCACAGGACAGCTCTTCTGGGCAGAATCCCCAAAAGATGGAGCTTCTTCTCGGTAGGCAGGTTTTTGTAGGCATTGAAAAGGTCAGAATCCAGGGGCGGATTGGCCTACAGGGAACTCTGGAGATTTCCCAGTGGGCCTCTGCATCATGAGCCAATTTTCTATCCTAATTTTCTTATCAGACAAAGGGTCGGGCTTGCTCAAAATGTCTAATATGGGGCCACTTTGAACATTATTTCCTGGGCCTCTTTTGGTTCCTAGTCCAGTATCTGTTGACAGGAACTGGGCTGGACTGTGACCAGTGGCATGAAGCAGCGTACCCTCAAGATCAGATCAACATTAGCAGATGACTGTTCTGGCCTTTGAGTAAGAGTGATGGCAGAACTGTTGACGGGAGGCAGTGGGCTGGACTGTGACCAGTGGCACAAAGCAGTGTCCCCTCAAGATCAGATCAACATTAGCAGATGACTGTTCTGGCCTTTGAGTAAGAGTGATGGCAGACGAAGACTGGAAGAAGACGGATCTTAGTCCTAGTGAAGCAAGGTGAGTAGCTCCGGTCTTCATGTGATTTAGTCAACAATTTCCCAGTCAAGATTCAACTCCATTTATGGCGGGAAGGAGCACATCACATGGCCAAGTACCCACTGCTCTGACATTCCTACAGGGAATTGCCAATGGGAAAATCCCTTGATCGGCTCTTAGGCTCAACAGAGTTGCAGAACATCGGTGGACATTTGGATATTAAATATGTCTTGAACGTAGCTCCTGGAATTCCCATGTAAACTCCTCCCAATAAGGCCACGAGGCCTTCTTGCTCATCAGAGTTGCTAAACAAAGCTGGCCATTAAGTGGTGAAACACTCCTCCCTGCAGTAGCTAACAGTATTGGCATCAAAACAATCCCCAGTACAGTGACCACAGATACTTGGACCTGCAGGTTTTCTCTTGGAATATTTTTCCTTTTGCATCATGTATTCAGTTCAAAATCACACTTTGTCCAATCAAAAGGACAAAGGTTGTCCCTACAACCACGTTCGTCAAAGCACATTCAACTTGTCCACCGGTGGGGTTTACTTCAGATTTTGTTGTTTGTTGTTGTAATTTTCAATTCATTGTGTTTGGCTTATTTATTGTGTTTATTTTACATTAAGACATGGGAGCCACATGACTCTTCTTCCTTCCTTAGTATAAACTGTCCAAAATCATCTCTGACCTTTTTGTAATCACCACTACCAGCCCACTGCAGAGGAGTTTGGCACACGAATAGTCACAATCTCAGGACCAAAGATATTGGTTCGTCTTGGGATTTGTGCATCAATTGGGATACATGCAGCTCCCAGATCAAGTTGAATCACAGAATATTGGTAGGCTTTTAGCTACTTGGCCACAGCGGACTGACCGCATTTTGGGATGGGACATTTTATAGCATTTTACCACAGTGGGGTAGTTCCAGAGACAGAGGGACTATGATAGGGGAGAGGGAGGAGGGGGTAAAGGTGTGCGGGCAGGGGTCAGTAGAAAGAGATTTGAGGGGCCGCTCCCATGGTAATACCATGGTAAAGCGTAGTAAGATGTCCCAGGACCTCAATCAATGTAGATCTGAATAATATGGCCTGTGTGGTATGGATAGCATTTATAAAAATCCCAGAGCAAATTGAAAAAAAAAACCCAACAGTTCCTGTAACAGCGCCTCGATGCCCGCGGGCTTTGTGAGCGATTTAAAAATGCAAAAAAAGAAAAAGAAAACACCTGGGTAGCACAAAAGAAAATGAATATGGCTTTGCGGATCATTTCACTGCCTTATTTGTAGCTCCGATAATAACCCTATACCAATGGACAGGCCCATTTCGATCACTACTGACTGTTCAAAATGCAGTAGCATGCCTGTTCTGCACTACCCGCTGGCAGTTTCATCATTTAGCGGATGACAGGGACCAAGCATTAGCTGGACTTGCTCTGTCAAGTGGCTACTTTGGTTCTATGTGATTTCGTCGACTTTATTTAGTTGAATGCGATTTTGGGTAATTTGTATATATGCTGGGGGTGAGGAGCACAGCTCTCCCCCAACTCCCCTAGCCTTAATTATTACCTTTACCCACCCCCCACATATCTTTGTGGCCAAATTCGGCTAAAAATATTCAACAAATTGGAATTTGACGACTTCTACTGCGACAAACCCTCCATCTCGCTCTGCTTGTACAGCCTGCACTAAGCATGCACCTCTGTGCTCTACTCTACGTGGCCACATAGCATGCTCAATCCTCGACTGCTCACACGATGCTCAGCTCAGTCATCCTGACTCAGAATCTGGATAGACACTTCAAAACTCAAAGTTCCTTCTTCCGTCCAATAGCTGCCCTGGCCAAGGGCCAACCTGGGTTCTCCTGTAACTTGCGATTGAATTGGGAAGACCATCCCTAAACGCTCGGGTGATATGTGTGAGCTTTTCCCTGGGTGGGCCTTATATGGCACTGCCTTCCAATAGCCAGTGGTTCTGCTGCAATCTGAGATTTTGGGACATGACCCCCTAACAGAGAGTGCATACCACCTAGCCAACCTCCCAGCAGTGTTTGCCCGATGTTCCTCGTCATCAGGCTCCACTCAACCATTTACAGGTTTCTTTTCCACCATAGCAGTATTGGGCCCAATAGAGCCCTCTAAACCTCATCTTTTGTGATGGTGGGTGCTCTATGACAGGGGTAGGCAACCTGCAGCTTGCCAGCGGTGCCAGTTTAGGACTCCCATGAACCCTCACCATTGACTATAATGGCTAGGGCTGATGTGAGTTGTAAGCCACAGGTTGGCTACCCGCTATAGCAGCATATATCAGAATGTGCCTAGTAAGCCTACCTCACAGGGTTTTGAGCACATGCTCCGTGGCTTTTCGTCATTCCATTCACACTAGGAGTTGGGCTATGCCCTGCTCATTGGTAAACTTCCTCAGGGTTCTGGGAGTTTGGCTGAGGTGGTTCGCCAAGGTCTGGCTACCCACAGGATTCTCTCCCTCTAAGCTGCTATTCTCTGGTCTCTCTTTCTGATGTCCTTCCCTGAATCTGCTGGAGCCACCCTCAGCTCCAACATTCAAAAGTCCATCACCTCCATGTTGGCTTGTGTTCCTCCTATCACCCCCGTCTCTGCAACCTTGAGCTTCTTCTCTGCCTGTATGTGAATTTATCTAGTGCATAATTACATTATTGGCACTTGTAAAGTGCTAAACTGCCATGGGTGAGGCCTCGTAGCGCTGAGTAAACACTGAGTAGTGCATTGCTGCACTTAACTGGATTTCCTGTGGACCATAGTCTGACACATAGCATGCACTGCATTCAGAGGAAAAGGCATTAGACCAATAGGAGACAGCCCTAAGGCTGTCAAGTATGTTTTGCAACAGGCTGCAAGCTACAGACAAAGGCTATGTGTGGGCCTGTGGTGTACTGTGTGAGGCTAAATCCAACACTAGGGTCGGTTGAGTGAGAACTTGAAATGGAGTTGAGGTCAATGAGACATTAGAGGATTCAGCGAAGAAGAACCCCAGATGTTTGAGTGGTAATAAGCTTGGTACACAGATACTTGTTTGCAAATTGGAGAATCTGCCTCGCTTCCCTCAGAACTACAAACTGATTACAGATACACCCAAGCACCCTATGACAAACTAATCTCTCAAATGACCTGGACTACGGACCCCGAGGGTGTTCAACCTACCAGCGCTTTGAGTTCATACCAATTATATACAGAGCACTATATAAATGTCAAATAACATAACATAACATGATGAGAACGAAATAGAATAGATCAAACTTGTCCTGCTTTATCATGCAGCGTCCCATCAAGGTGCAAGCTAGACGGGAGGCCTGGCTCTCTTGACAGGTTGGGAAGATCAGGGGCGAAGGGGTCAGATATTGCGCTTGCTAGAAAATATCCCAAAACTCATTTTACTTTCATCGAGCACTGCTTCAGTAGGGGACTGTTCACACCTATCAGATGCGGAAGGGACTGACACAGACAGGGATTTAACCGAATGGCTTTTGCCAAATGTGGGCTAAACCCAGCAAATGCCCATTTCTTCAGAATATGCATCTTTGAGGTATGGGTAGTAATGTAGTCAGACCTTCCTTTTTGAGCCAGGACTACCAGAAGGTCAATCTAATTTAATTAAGGCAAGGAGGCAGCCGATCAAAGACGGCAGGACAGGTTTGGGGGAACACAAGTAATTTGATACACTGCATTTGCACAGTGACCCATATTTAAGCAAAGAAAGCATGCCACTTAATGTTGTACTTTAACATGCAAGCAGGCCTAACTAACAGGTAACTAAAAGCAGTGAAACGTAGAGGAAATCTATGTTTATCTGTTTATATGTCCTATGTCCTGTTATCTCCCGGTGATGCCTGTGGAAGGGGTACATAAGGCCATTAGCACCGTCCCATGGGCTGCGAGGGGCTCATTTACAGTATTTTTCACTCTGTGAACGTGGTGCCTTGCAGCGTCCTGTTCACAGAACGAAAACACTGTTCCAAAATGGCTGCCATGGAAAGGGAAGGCGGTGCTCCCCAGGGAGCCCCGCCTCCCTTTCCATAACGGCTGTCGGGAACTGAGCGGAAGGTGCAGCTGCTGAAATAAGATATGTGTTAGGGGGAGAACAAAAAAAGAATAATAAGGGGATGGAGAATGGGGGAATATGGCGGTTGAGGAAGTTCAAGCCTGCGTTCCTAGCCACCTGATTGGCTGGCTCCCCCCACCAGGGTGGTCTCTGTGAATAATCTCCAGTGCAGCCTTGCACTGTCTTGCCAGGTGTGGGCTCTTCTCGAGAAACTTTCCATCATCCCGCACTGTCAGCAATAGTGAACCCGCCCCGTGAATCACAGAAACCTGACACATAGTGATGTTAATGTGTCTGCTAATTTTATGTTGACCGCCCACCTTTCTGGTATGATGAAAGACTAGGTTCTTCAGCAGGGCCTTTGTATTTGTGAAGGAGCCATCGTTCTCGGCGTTCCATAGTGTCATCGCGGTGTCCCTGTTGGCCATTATTCTTTTAGCTCCCCATAACAGTCACACAGCCTCCTCACAGGTGTGTGTGCTACACAAAATCTACAACAACAAAAAAATCAGTGCTGGAAATGGAAATGATTAACTGTGGGTTTCCACCAGCAAGAGAGGGGGTGGTGGGCGACTCATGAGATTTGTATCAGCCCGCTCATAGTCATAAGTGAACATTTGCTTTTCAGGAGATTAATCAAGCGAGGAGAAGCGTTTCCTATAATGTTCCAAGCAAAGTATAAAAGGTGCCCACCTTTTAAAACTACACGGCTGTACTTACATATTTCCTTTAAAGTGCAAACCTATCAAGCAGTTTGTGCCCCTATTCTTGACGACCTACGCTCGAATCCCAGCTTTGGCAACATTTAAAGCAGCTCAAAAACACTAAAACACTTAAAGGGTGCACATGGATTTCCTGAACCTAGATCTGGGGAGATATGTTTCACCGGATCCTGGAAAATCTGGCTCAGTGATCACCAATCCCCCAAAAAATATTCGAGATATCATTCAACCCCTTGCTAGTATGAGGGGCTTGCAGGCGCGTGCATCCCCCTGTCCTCCAGCCCCAGCTTACACATCGGCTCGCTCACACGACACGCAGATCCCCTTGGCAGGGTTCCCCGTGATTCAGCCGCTCGCGGCGAAGGTGTGCGCGACGGTGTTTGCGAACCAGAGGAGCATGACAGGCAGCCGGTTCCTGTGGTGTGCACGCCCTGCCGTGTCTGTGTCAGGCCCGCGTCAAGCTTTGTTTTCATCTCTACGCTGACAGGAGGGAAGCTTTCACACGTGCTGCTGAGTGGGCTCTCGCCTGGATTTCCCCGAGAAACCGCCGGAATCACTGCGCGGAGGTGCCAAGAAGCAGGCCTGCGCGGGACTCCTCGCCGGAGATTAGAGGTAGGCTGTGCGCCGGGGACTACGCTTTATAGTAATAATCAGGGACGATTTGGGAACTGAGAACCATGGCGGAAAAATATCGCGCAAGTGCCCTGTGTATTGTGCCCGTCGAAACCTGACAATGAATAGCAATATTTATTCTTGGCCATTCTAAGACACATTACAGAGACCAGGCCATTTGTAACTGATAGTTCCGACCACAAGGCGCATTGACGCCATACAAATGTGGAAAGGGCGCTATATAAATGACAAATAAAATACAATACTCCTCATTAACACTTATTGTGCAATTTACATGCATGGCTTAGAAAACGTTAAAAAACACTGAACAGCAGTGTTGGCGTCTCCCAGCAGTGATTTGTGAGTGTTACTGTACCCCAGCAGTGACTGGTCAGAGGTGTGTGACACAAGCTGTGTGGGTGTCCTCCATGAGTGGTCCGTCATGGATGCAAGGCACCCGCAGTGCCTTGTCAGTGACATGCTGGAGGTGTAACGTCTCAGTAGTTTCAGCTTCAGGCAGCCGTGCCCTGTCATAGATACAGCAACTCAGCAATGCTGGCCTTAGTGGCATCAGCACCCCGGGCACAAGAAGATCACGGCATGCCCCAGGGCAATTTGAGGGGAGGAGGCAAATGTTTCTCTTTGTGGTGGGAGAAGTACCATTTTAAATTTGCATTGAACAACAATAGTGTGCTGCTGGCACCCTATTAAGATGATTATCGCCCCACTCTGCGCCAGAGCAGGGCGATAATTATCTCAATAGGGTGCTAGCCCTCTATTGTTGTTAAATGCGCCCGCAGCCGCGAGCGCATTTAATTTCGAAAATGACACTTCTCCCATCACGCTAGCTCGGGTAGCGCTTGAAAGGCTCCCCGGAGCTGGTGCCCTGGGCTACGGCTCCCCGGGCGGTCGCCCGACCCGCCCTGCCCTAAGGCCGGCCCTGCAGTCGAGCACTACTTACCTTTTACAGAACTTGGTACCTTGAGTGTATAGCATAGAGCTAGCCCCAAGGAGCAGATGGAGGCTTTACAGAGGGTTGTATACTAATTGACCTTTTCACAATTGACCTTGGGAGAATTGACCTTGGGAGAATTGACCTAGTTTAGAAGGTCAATTAGGACATATATGCAGGGGGAAACTCCCCGCACCCACCCACCCAATCCAAAACTCCCTGCAACCCCCACCCAATCCCGTTAAATTATTTATAATCCAAAACCAACCCAAAACATATATAAAATAACTAAAATAATATAAAGGTCAATTGTGCAGAAGGTCAATTAGGACCACTAAAATTAGGTCAATTGTGCAAAAGGTCAATTGTAAAAGGTCAATTTGGGTAATACCTTACAGAGACCGTTTGTGTATCTCGGTCGACTGAATTAAATGCAAGGTGCTGTACAAAGAACAGTATGTCGCTGGCTGTGTGGGGTGCAGTTGGCACAGACACCAACATGTCATGGGGACGGGAAGGAGTCAGAAAGGTGTCATTGGCACAATATCAGAGATACTTAATACAAATACTTTGTACACATGTTTCCAATGTTGACATAGGTGGTTTACGTCATTGGACCAGATTCACATGTTTTTTTATTACAAAGTGCCAAAGTGCACGTGAACCAAAGTATTCCATTAGAAAGTCAACAATTTGCCATCGGGCCTTGTCTTCTCACTACTAGTGCTCTAGAACCTTAGCAGTGACACTGTCAGTGCATTCAGACTTCTGCAGTGTGTACGCTGTTACGTGGTCTTTGGCCCCAGCAAGCAACTCTCTGCCAGAGCTAGAAGACTCATACACTGCGAGCTTCCTTCAGAAGTACACTGTTACGTGGTCTATGGCCCCAGCAAGCAACTCTCTGCCAGAGCTAGAAGACTCATACACTGCGAGCTTCCTTCAGAAGTACACTGTTAGTGGTACATTGTTTCTGACACGCTCTGTTTGAGCTATAGAGCTCTAGCATTGTGATCTTCCACCAGCAGTGCCTGGTCAGGGTGCCAGTCACCAACTGTTTGTGCATCCTGCAGCAGAGCCGTCATGAGGGGGAAGAGGGGGCAAACTGCCCCAGGTCTCGCCCTCACGGAGGACCTCGTGGCCGGGCAGGGGCAGATAATGCCACGGGCCAGAGCCGGGCCGGAACCTGACTCTGTGTGCGTTGCATACAGCCTGCCAGCCACACACAATCATAGTACATACACACACCGGCGAGCGAGGTGACTGACAGTTCACTCGCTGCATGTATATGCTATAATGCTGTGGACACAGACCAGGAAGGGGGCATTGGCGCTGCAGCGCCTTAAGTGTGCAGCTGCCTGCACTGCTGGGCTGGTGCGCTGCTTGTCAATCATGGCACGCACGTTCTGCCGTCATTCCGTCATCAGGCTGGCGGGCTGTCTGGCGACATTCAGCCTGCAGAGTAGCTCTAATAGCACGTGCACTACTCCAGGCGAGCAAGGAAGGTCATGTAGCCCAGAGGCAGAGCTCCCTGTCTGACTCTTCCCTTCAGCCTCAATGTTATTTACTGTTCGAAGCCAGGCCAGGCCCTCCTTGATCAGTCTACCCCAGCACCCCTATAACCAGCACTTGCCCTCGGGCACCCTTCCCTGACTAGCCACTGAGTCTGGTCCACCCCGTCCTCGCACTATTATACCCATACCCCTGTTTCACCTGGCACCAAGGCTCCCCTTAGCACTTGCCTAGCACGTTGGACCCCCTCCCTCCTGCACACACTCCTTCCCATACCCTGTCCCTTCCTCCCTGAGCTGCCCCCTCTCCCTGCATTTCTTGTCACTGCATTTGCATCATCTTGTCACGATTTATTACACTGTACATGCAGGCCAGATATCTCCTTTCCCTACAATGTGTGTTGCGCACAATAAAATGCTTTGATTTTTTTATACTACGGATCCTTTTGAGAAGGCCTCCAGCCCATCTTGCATCCAACCTCCACAAACACCCCATGTCGCAGTGAACTAGGAATCAGGCCGGTGTGTATCAATAAGATATTCATTAATTTATTATTTAATGTCAAATTAGAACCAACAAAATACAACAGCCACCAATGTTGTGGGAACGCAAAAATGCAATGAGTCTGTAAAGTGACCAGGTTAAGGTATACTGTCACAAGTCCTTCCTTTTTAATTACAAAACAGAGGAAGAACAATTCAACACACACCCATGGCACAATGGTTAAGCACTCCCCCTGCGACCCTCACCCCAAACATCAATTGGACTTGATTAATTTGAATGAAGACAGTGGGAGGCAGGAGGAATACAAGGGGAAAATCGTTTTTTGGATAGGGTTCACAGAAACAATATGGGGAGCGATCAAAGAATGGGAAAATTCATTTTTAGAGCACAATGGAAAAATTGGGTCTTTAATTAATTATCACAACTGCTATGGGAAAGAATTGAAAGACAGGGAATTCGTTCTGCTTACATGTAGAAAGACAGGCAAGGCTTTTAGAGAAAACTGGTCAGCACACAAATGGAAAATGGGTTTTAGGCTATTAAACACATGGACAATGGGAAAGAAAAGGCAAATGGAAATTATTTTTTGCCTCACAATGGGGAAAGAGGAACAGGATGGGAAAATCGTTTTTTTGGGACGTGGAGCACAATTTCAATGAGAAAGAATAAGCAAATAGAAATTTGTTTTTACTTATACTAGAATGACAGGCAGGCTCTGGGAAATGTGGGGTAGCTCACAAGAGGAACATCAGTTTTGGGTTAGGATGACAGATGCAATGGGAAAATACAGCAGCAAATGGAAATTAGTTTAGAAGAGCACAATTGAAACACAGGGACACATTTGTTTCTCAGATCACAATGGGGTAAATTCTTTTGGGCAACACTTTGTGACTCTACCAATTCACAAGGCACTGGGAAAAGATGGTTGCTTTCGAATTCCAACAATACAAATCACGTGAAATTAATGGAGAAATGAATTGATTTACTTAGAGAAATATACTAAGGATCTACACAGGCAAGCAAGGGGGTTTTCAATGGGGGATGCTACCAGACACAGACGAATAAGGGATTCTTCATTGGGAAATGACTGAAATACACAGGCAACTAAGGGATTCTTCAATGGAAAAATGACTGAAATATATAGGCAACTAAAGGAGGGTACTTTTCCATGGGGGAATCTCTATGGCAATGCTGAACGAATATAGGGCTTATGAAATCTATGGTTTGGCGTATTTATACTTACAGGAAAGATCTGTGCTGGACATCAGGGAGCGTCAGAGCGAGAGCCAATGGGGTCAGTCAAGGATTCCCTCTTTCCTCCAAGGGGTCCCAAATCAGCTACTAAATATCCTGGCTCCATTGCAAACTAGGCCACACTGTGCTGGAATGGTTCTCCAGATTTGGACAGCAGCTCATCTCAGGATTTAGTGGGAAAAGCCCTGATCTGAGGTGGGATTACTTGTTCATAGGGCAAATGACATCACAATGTATAATACTTCCCGCAGAAGGGATTGGTGGAGTGTCACTTGTTCACTCCCGTCTGTGTGCTTATAGGTCCAGAAAATATGGGAGTGCTTGAATTGGCTAGTGGAGGAGACCACTCCATCATCTCACTTTGATAGGGGGGCTTGATCGGGTTCAGGGACATAGAAATCTCACTGCATGACAAATGCCCTCAATCTCCAGGTTTTTACAAACATGAATGCATTTTTAAAACCTATGTATTGCTGTGACTCACATAAGCCTTGTCAGGTATCTGCAAGTCATTCCTATGCGGAGCTGTAGATTTTCCTCATTTACTCCAGAACTGTATCCCTGAAAAATATGGGCTTTGGTGGGTGACATATGAATCATTTTTTGCATGTTCTAATCAACTTTTCTTATCTTTCAACTACACAAGGATGGCCCCATGATGTTTTAATAAATAACTTGGGTTGTGTAGGTCCCACCAAAATCATTTTTGGGTGACCAGAAGGGCTTGTTTGACACCTTTTCAGAAATCCTACGACGACTATTGTGGGATAAATATTGTTCATTTTATATGATAAAAAACATTTCTCGCATTTTCCACAATGGACAGTTAAACCACTCATTGACACTGGCCTCCACCTTTCTGGAGCACATGATACTAGCAGATGTCTGTGTTTAGGTCAGCCTGCACATTCCAAAGGCTAATTACCAGCTAAAGCATGTTTTTATTGAGCTTGAGGGGCCTGGGGTCATAAAACTGGAGAGCAGAACTGTCTTTATCTCATCCCCACTGCAAATTTGATCTCTGCAAGTATTTCAGTTCTATTTTTAAAGGTAGCACTCATGTTTGAAGTTTACAGGCCTCTCTTGGTCTCCAGGACAACCTAAAGGAAGGAATTCAGTTTCACATCGGAGGAAATCGCAAGCAGCCCAAATCCTTTCATACTCAGCAGTAGAATGCACACAGTTTTCATATAAATAAGTGTCTGACAAAGTTGTCCCTTACATACAGCTATTAAGGAAGACGTCATAATTACACTTTTAGTGGCTTTGGTGAACATTATTCTTTGCAGATTGTCACTTGAGAGGCAAAACGAAATGTCATTTTGTTAGTATCAGCCGTGAAAGGCCTTTATTTTACTGCAGCAGTTTAAACCCAGTTTAGCATCCCAGTATGACAGAAACCAAGTTCATATTTGAAAGTCTTGCACACATTTTGATGAGCATATTTTAGTTTAAAGGGTAAAATGAATATTCATGCATTTTTTATTTCACAGTAAAAATGCTTTATTTTGCTGTGAAGGCTTGAGACACATCTTGGCATTTTCCTTTAATATCTGGGCACTGTTGTTTCTGAGAATGTTACTTCAGCTCTCCAATAATTTGGCAAACCTTGACCCATGTCTTTCCCTTATGCCAGGCAATTGGCATTTATATGCATCTCAATGTTTTGAGGCCCAATTTCACTCCTTTTTGCTTGGATCTCCTAGGCCTCGTTTTCCACATTATTTCAGGGCAGGCCTTTCATTTTTGAGGAGCCCTCATAACTGACTCCGGCCGTGAATTATGGCATCCGGGGCTATTTCACCCAACAATCCGAATGTCACAAGGCCTAGTAGGACCGTTACTGTTGTTTTTCTCCTCTTCCCTCCCAACCCCGCATTTGTCTTGTGGCACCTGGAAAATGTTGTTTGCTCTATAGGCGCCATACCAATGTTCAATAAATAAATACATGAAGGTAACATAAAAATACACACCTCTAAGTCCAGGTCACAAACAGGTTGTTAGTTTGGGCTATTTATTAGGGCAACACTGTCAAGATAGAGAGGAATGGCATATGAGGAGGGACACAGCTTGTAGTGACATGTAGGTGTTGTTTGGTTGGACATGTGCCCAATCATTGACATCCCATGGCTATGCTAATCCATATGGCCATTTCTGCCCCTCCCCACCCTGCCCAAAACACCTCTTCATGGGAATTCTTTGAGCTAGCTTTATCAAGCTTTATCATCAAACTATGCACTAAAGCGCCCTCCAGTATTTTTCAAAGCAGCCTTCTGAGAGTTAATGGCTTAATTGAAATTGTAAACGTGATACTCATGTAATAAAAGTGTCTTACCAGGCCTGCCTTCAAAGATAATATAAACATACATACCTCTAAGTCCAGGTCAGGACCAGGTTGTTAGGTTGGGCTATTAAGTCAGCACTGTAAAGATGGGGAGGAATGGCATTTGAGGAGGGATATTCAGTCTGTAGGCGTTGTTTGTTAGATTATGTGCCCACCCATTGACTGCCCATGGCCATTCCTGCCCCTCCCGACCCAAAACACCTCTACATGGGAACTCTTTCAGCTAGCTTTATCAAGCCTTACCATCAAACGGTGCACTGAAGGCCTGCCAGTGTTTTTTTTTAAGCAGTCTTCTGAGAGTTAATGGCTTAATTGGAGTTGTAAATGTGCTACTCATTTAATAAAAATGTCTTACCAGGCCTGCCTTCAATTCAGCTACTCTATTTCTAAGCATTCTGTTTGTCCTTGACTGAAGTCCTGTCAAAAACAAGCATTGGCAAAGCCAAATGTTTCAGCTTGTGTATAAGAAATAAGCTTTTGCCAGGCACTGCTATCAGATTTCCAGGTATTCGCACCATTTTGCGCTTGCCACTATCAATGGCCAGTTAATACCACTACGGCTGTGCCTGGCAAGTGCCTTTCCCATGCCTACACAAAAGCCCAAACTGATTCATTTCTGTCTGTGCTGTTAAAGAGTACAGCCGGAGACTTCAAAGTGCGTCATATCCTGGGTCCTGCTTCCAAGTGCTTAGTCCGTTAACATTAACCAGCGCCGCCCACTACTCCCTTGGCTGTTTTCTGTGTGAAAGAAGCAGGAATGTGTTGGGTAGTGAGTGGGGCAACGCCTGCAATGGAAGGAAGAAGTGAAGCTACCCACCTATCTAGCGGGGTATTAAGCTTTGCACCGCACTGACCTTCTGTGTGAACAAAGCACTGATATAGTTTTTACGCATATGACACACAACTAAGGGCCTGACACACAGAACGGTTTTATATTGGCGCAATCCCGTAGGAAAACGCTCTGTGAATCAGTCCCCAAGTCTGGGACTTTCGTCATCAGAGAAACTTGGCTTTGCTTTAGTTGATTTGCTGTCATAATAATAAACTATGTTCGGGTCCTTCCATAAATAAACTCAAATGGAGATTTCTCGCTTCGCTTGGGTGCAGCGCCGCTGGCGAAGTGCAAAAAATAAAGGAGCCTCACCAGATGTTTTGCCTCGGGCCTCACCACATTTTTTGCCCCGGGCCTCATCTCACCCTGTGACAGCCCTCTTCCCCAGTGGTGATCTGGCATTGCTAAATTGCTCTGGCTATGTAAGGTGTCTCCAAAATGAGACAATCATTACTATGGAACCACATCAGTGCCAAAACAGTGCAATAGGATACCAGCAGTTGAGCGCCCTCCAGCATCGCTCTATTAGTGATATGTACACCGAAGACACCACCTACAGGCACTTTCTCCTACTGGTTTAACACATTGGGCCTCATTACGAGTCCGGCGTTAACCGAGGCGGTAAAACCGCCTGGTTAACGCCGGACTCGTATTACCATTCCGCCTCCGTGATTCCCGGAATTACCGGGGCATCACAACCCCGGTTTTCCGGGAATCACGGAGGCGGAATGGTGTAAATCCCCATTCCCATTGAGTCCTATGGGACTCAATGGAAATCGGGATCATGGAAACACCGGCAGCATCTTGTAATGCTGCCGGTGTTTCCTCGTCCGCCTGCAGGTGGGCGGTGTTAAACCCGCCAGGTCAGACCTGGCGGGAACATCACCTCCCGCCTGCAGGGGTCGGGATCAGGCGGTCCGGAAACAACGGTGGCGGCGGGTTTACCGCCACCATTATTTCCGGACCGCCACGGTCGTAATGAGGCCCATTGTGTCTTTATTCAACATATTTATTTATTTATTTTTACATTTATGTAGTACAACGAAACCCGAGGGCATCAGGGCACTTTTACAGGAGCAGAGGAATACTTGGCACATATACTATAGACACAAGGCATAGTTGCTCTAAGTCAGGCTTGTCCAACCTTTTTGAATGTGGGGCCGAAGCATTAACTTTTTGTCACCCAGTGGGCCGGCGAGCCAAAAGTCAACGCCCTCACCCAAAGCAGTATATTCAAAATCGATGGTGTGTGACCTTTGACACAATAGCATCACATGCAGTGATAGCCATGCAGTCCCAAAGATAGCTTTTGGTGTCAGGGACAGTGATCAAAGGTTAGTTTCTTGTGATTTCTTC
Source organism: Ambystoma mexicanum (assembly GCF_040938575.1). NCBI lineage: Eukaryota > Metazoa > Chordata > Amphibia > Caudata > Ambystomatidae > Ambystoma > Ambystoma mexicanum. The sequence goes on from NC_090931.1 coordinate 832,277,613, forward strand.
CAGTGTGTATGTGTTGATGTTTTTCTGAAATAGTGGGGGCGACCGAGCGTAGCGAGGGAGCTATAACGATCTAGGGAGGATTTGGGCCCCCCCCCCAAGATTTTTTTTTTCAAATATGGGGCTGAAATGGTGCATTTTACAGCAGGAAAAGTGGCCAAAAAGCCACAAGTTTACAAACAGTTCTTAAGGGAAACATGTACATTCCATGTCACCAACAGCAGACAAGAACTTTGTAGAACACAGCACATTTTAATGATCAATGTGTTCACGGTGTAAGACAGCACTGTCACTGATGTAACACATTGGCATGCTGGTTGTGCCCAAAATATGCCTCTGTAGCAACATGTCTATGCTGGTTGTTCCCAATTTAGGCCAGCATTGTCCTGTACAAAGCATGATTGATGCTACCTGATCATGTGCAGTGTGCCCAATAAACATGCCAACTTATCTCTTTAATACACATTCATTACTTCTTTGTTAATGATTGATGCTGTCTGTGCAGTGTGCCCAATACATATGGCAGCTTATCTCTGTAATACACATTAATCACTTCTGTGGTAATGAAAGAAGCATAATCCCGTTCAAAAGATAAAATGTGGAAAATTGATCACCCAAAGGTGAACCCAATTGAAGACTACTCCCATTTTAGTTAAAGGGCAAAGTAGGAGTTTGTCCAACCCCAGAAAACTTCAATAAAGCTTTTTCACATTGTACCTATTGTGTACGTGTTATACTTGTGACACCATGCCTCCCCTACACAACACGCCACGCCACTTTGTTAGCAATGATTTTGTCACCTAAATTAAGAAGAAAGACGGAGCGACGGGAAAAATTTGCCTAGCAATGCAAGCTTTCAATTTTCCATCAATCACCAAACTAAATTAATGGAAAACATTTGAAGCAAACAGAACCAATTCAGATAGCAAGAGATGAATGCTGGCCCTTATTCTCGTAGGATGCTGTACGACAAGAAGAGGAAGGAATAGCAGAACAGGGTCAGAAGAGGAGAATCAAAATCCATCTTTCGGCTGAAAAGAATCCTGTATTGAACAATACACCCTGTGTATCTCAGGATGATTTCGGAGAAAGCACCTTTCCACATACTATGCCTGAAGAGGCATTGGCGTGTGCTAAATATCTTGAAGGAGCACAAGCAAACATGGAACTGTTGACTGCCAAGATACTTTTCAGTCTTTTAGGCCAAATTAGTAATGAGTCATTTAGGAATACTTTCCCATGCAAAAGAACCCTACATTTAGGTGAGCAACAATACTGAGAAAGCAAGGGTAATTCATGTGGATGCTTAGTTGGTGTAACCCCATTGTGCAGGGAGATATGGGATCACTGGGTATAACAATGTAAAATATACTCTCAAATTCCAAGAATCCCTCAGGCCCATTGCAACTAATCAGGGGCATAGTGGAATTCCAGAGAAGTTAAATGTAATGCTGAAAGCTGAAAGCACACACATCGGAGCAGTGAGCGCTCAACCCACTGAGCTATCATATTGGCTATAGTAAAATGAGCAATTATTCGGTAGTGAATACCATTAAACTGGTAACTGAGATTTAACAGCAGACCAGTTAAGTTCATATGCAGGTCTGGTGCAAAGTTCGCTGCATGTCAAGCATGCATGCATCTACTTTTCAGGCTTCAGAGGTTGGCAAAATAGGGAAAGCAGCGCACTCACAGGACATCCACTCCCATACAAATTCATAAATAAACCAGGCCATGGCCTTTAACTGCCTCTGGTGCCTTCCAAGGGGTACCAGAGGCAGTAACAGTCCTCCGCCACGTCCCAGAATTCGGGTCCACGGACCCGACAACATTGAAAAAATAAATAAATAAACCAGGCCATGGCCTGTAACTGCCTCTGGTGCCCCTTTCCAGGGGGAACCAGAGGCAGTAACAGTGCTCCGCACGGCCCGATTAATTTATTTATTTCTGCAATGCTGGTCAGACCCAGCATTGTAGAAATAAATTAATTATTCAGATCCACGGATCCAACAAACATTGAAAAAATGAATAAATTAACCAAGCAATGGCCTGTAACTTCCTCTGGTGTCCCCTTCGCCCCAAATTCGGGTCCACGGACCCGATAACATTGAATAAATAAATAAATAAACCAGGCCATGGCCTGTACTGCCTCTGCTGCCCCCTCGCAGGGGGCACCAGAGGCAGTAACAGTGCTTCACCACGGCCCGGTTTATTTATTTATTTGCACAATGTTTGTTGGGTCCGTGGACTCAATTAATTTATGTATTTCTGCAATGCTGGTCGGACCCAGCATTGCAGAAATAAATTAATTAATCAGGTCCACGGACCTGACAAACATCGAGCAAATAAATAAAGAAACCAGGCCATGGCCTCGCGGGTCACATGAAATGGCTCGGAGGGCCGCATTGTGGCCCATTGGCCGTACGTTGGACAACCTTGCTCTAAGTGAAAAGCCAGGTTTTCAGCATTTTGCGGAAAGACCAGTAGGAATGTTCTACTCTCAGAGAGGGAGGTAATGCATTCCATAGTTTTACTGCCGTGACAGGGAAACAGGAGCCGCCCGCTTTGGTGAGTCTGAATTTCAGTAGGATGAGTTGGTTAGCATAAGCAGTTCTGTTCGGTCTTGATGAATGAGCATTGGTGAACTTCTGAACGAGGCAGGGGAGGCAGTCTTGGAGAAGCATTTGTGGGTGATGGATAGCGTCTTGAATTTGATATAGCGGTGAACAATGAGCCGTTCTTCTAGCGGAGGAAATGTGTTCTCATTTGGGAGGAATGTTCAGGGCTGAAAGGAGGGCATTGTTTTGTATCACTTGCACTTTGTGAATATTGCGCTCAGATCTGCCGGCTAGCAAGGTGTTGCAGTAGTCCAGTCTGGTGCCGATGAGTGCACAGGCAATGGTAAGGTAGGTTAGTGGACAGGAAGGGGCTGCAAGCATTGATGAGTTTGATGGTGTAGGCGGTAGAGGAGGAGATGGCGTTGACTTGGTGTGTGAGCAAGAGGGAGGTGTCTAGGTGGACTCCCAGTGTCTTCACAGACTGGGAGACCGGGATGGTTATTCCATCTATCGAGAAGGAGGCATATTTTTGGTCAAGGTTTTTTAGCACAGCGGGTAGGCCAACTATCAAGAGTTTGGTCTTTTCGTCATTCAGACAAAGGGAGTTCATTGCAATCCATGCTTGAAAGACCCGTAGATAGTGTTTAATTTTGTGGTGTCTTTGGTGTAATTGGCAGAGAGGGGAGGAGGATTTGGGTATCATCAGCATGGTTGGTGTATATGCCGATAGAGTCAAGGAGGTCGAACAGCAATTTCGTAAAAATGTTGTTGAGTTAAGGGGAGACGCATGAGCCTTGGAGAACGCTGCATGTGATGAGCGCCAGTGGAGCTCTTGCATTTTCTGCGAAGACTCAGAAAGGTTTTGTCTTTCAAGAAAGATGCAATCCACCTAGAGGCTTCCGGAGAGAAACTGGCAGTGGTGGAAAGGTGTTGGCAAAGTATTTTATGGTCGGCTAAATCGAACGCTGCTGAGAGGTCAAGGAGAAGCAGAAGGGCTGATTTGCCAAAGGCTTTGATTTCATCCAGGTGATTTTTCAGATCCAGCATGGCTGATTCTGTGCCATGACCCGGTCAGAACCTGGATTGGTGGATGTCCAGGATGTGGTTGGTTTCAAGGTACTGATGGATTTGAACGTAGTCCGCCCGATCCAGAATACTGAGGAGGGAAGGGACTGTTGTGATGTGTCGATAGTTGGTGGGGTTTGTGGGGTCCAGTGATGGCCTTTTTAGCAGGGGGAGAAACCAGGCTTCCTTAAGGTTAGAGGGGTCCAGGCATGATGAGACATGATGAGAAGAAGGAGTTAAGGAATGTGTTCATGAAGGGTATCATTGCGTTGGCGCAGTGCTCGATAATTGTGGTTGGGCATGCATCTCCTATGCATCTGGTGGGCTCCAGTCGTCGTATTCAGTGACCATTTGGAAGTCAAAGGGGAGGAGGTCTGGTAAGGCAGTGGTGGGGTGGGAGGTGTGGGTGGGTAGGTTGATGGTGCGGGTGGCGATTTGTTTCTGCTGAATTTTTGAGTGGAGAGTGGCTATTATACCTAGGATGGCATTTTGGTTCTCCGTGCACCACGACTCCTCTTTGGTGATGGGAGGAGGTGATTCTAATTCTCAGAGAATGGTGAAGATCTCACAAGTGTTAGAGTTAGAGTTCACAATTCTGGTGTTGTATGTGGTGGATTTGGCTTGAATGATTGCTTGCTTGTAGGTTTTTGCGGTAGTGGCGAGTTGGGCTTTAAGGGAGGCGAAGGGTGTCTTTCTCCAAGTGGCCTCAGCAGTGCATTTTCTGGCAAGGAGAGCCAGGAGGTTTGTAAACCATGAGTTCTGGTGCATGGAGGGTTTGGTTTTGCGAGCATGAGGGGCACAATGGTGTCAAGCACCAGATGCAACGTTTTGGAGTAGAGATTTGCAAGTGTATCAGGGTCAGTACGTGAACAGTGCTTTAGTTGCAGTGAGTCTCGCAAGGGCAAGATGCAGTCTTTCATCAGTTTCCACGAGCTGCATGCAAAGGGTGGGCAGGAGGGGGCAGGACAAGTGAGGGGTCTGCTGACTGGGACTGAGAACGAAATCATATGATGGTCTGTCCAAGGGCAGGAAAGGTTGGAGGGGATTGATATCTGGCAGTTAAGGTCGACTAGCCAGTCCAGTATGCAGCCCTCGGATTGGGTGGGGGGTCGTAATATGCTGTTGGAAAGCTATGGTGTTGAGGGTGTGAGCAACAGAGACTACATTGATGTCATTGGGTCATTGAGGCCTAAGTTAAGGTCTCAGAGGAGGCAGGTTCTTCAGGTAGGTTTGATGTTAGTGGAGATAAGGTGTAGGATGTCTTCCTCGAATGAGAAGAGTGGGCCAGGGGGGCAGTAGATGAGGTGTAAGGTGATGGTGTCAGTGTGGGAAATATGGAGTTCGATGGACAGGAGATCGCCGTTATGTGGTTGTGTGATGGTGAGGGTGTCTCTGGTTATCAGGATGACTCCCCCTCCTCTGGCGTCTAGTCTGTCACTGCAGGCTATGAATAGCCTGTGGGGATGGTGATAGGGAGGGGCCTGAGGTCACTTGTAACCAGGTTTCCGTGATGGCTAACAAGTCTAAGTCATTGGACAAGATGAGATCATGGATATCCAGAGGGTGGGCGTCAATGGAGCGCGTGTTTCCTAGTGGGCGGCTCAGTGTAGGTGCTTGTTGGAATCTGCAGTAGCAGTGAAGCTGCTAGGTGAGATGGTAGTGGCTGCAGTAGTGGGGCAAGGCAGAGTGGCAGTGGAGCTGCTAGGTGCGATGGTAGTGGCTGCAGTAGCAAGGCGAGGCAGAGTAGCAGTGGAGCTGCTAGGTGCGATGGTAGTGGCTGCAGTAGCAGGGCAAGGCAGAGTGGCAGTGGAGCTGCTAGGTGCAATGGTAGTGGTTGCAGTAGCGGGGCAAGGCAGAGTGGCAGTGGAGCCACTAGCTGCAATGGTAGTGGTTGCAGTAGCGGGGCAAGGCAGAGTGGCAGTGAAGTTGTTAGGGGCAATGGTAGTGGTTGCAGTAGCAGGGCAAGGCAGAGTGGCAGTGGAGCTGCTAGGTGCAATGGTAGTGGCTGCAGTAGCAGGGTGAGGCAGAGTAGCAGTGGAGCCGCTAACTGCAATGGTAGTGGTTGCAGTAGCGGGGCAAGGCAGAGTGGCAGTGGAGTCGTTAGGGGCAATGGTAGTGGTTGCAGTAGCAGGGCAAGGCAGAGTGGCAGTGGAGCTGCTAGGTGCGATGGTAGTGGCTGCAGTAGCAGGGCGAGGCAGAGTAGCAGTGGAGCCGCTAGCTGCAATGGTAGTGGTTGCAGTAGCGGGGCAAGGCAGAGTGGCAGTGGAGTCGTTAGGGGCAATGGTAGTGGTTGCAGTAGCAGGGCAAGGCAGAGTGGCAGTGGAGCTGCTAGGTGCAATGGTAGTGGTTGCAGTAGCAGGGCGAGGCAGAGTAGCAGTGGAGCCGCTAGGTGCGATGGTAGTGGCTGCAGTAGCATGGTGAGGCAGAGCAGCAGTGGAGCCGCTAGGTGCAATGGTAGTGGTTGCAGTAGCGGGGCAAGGCAGAGTGGCAGTGGAGTCGTGAGGGGCAATGGTAGTGGTTGCAGTAGCAGGGCAAGGCAGAGTGGCAGTGGAGCTGCTAGGTGCGATGGTAGTGGCTGTAGTAGCAGGGCAAGGCAGAGTGGCAGTGGAGCTGCTAGGTGCGATGGTAGTGGCTGCAGTAGCAGGGCGAGGCAGAGTGGCAGTGGAGTCGTTAGGTGCAATGGTAGTGGTTGCAGTAGCAGGGCGAGGCAGAGTAGCAGTGGAGCCGCTAGCTGCAATGGTAGTGGTTGCAGTAGCGGGGCGAGGCAGAGTGGCAGTGGAGCCGCTAGCTGCAATGGTAGTGGTTGCAGTAGCGGGGCGAGGCAGAGAGATGGTCGTGTGATTCATAGGGTGCATATATGCAGCAGGAAGAGGTGGCCTGGGGACATTTCAGCGACGATAGAACAGTGTCTTACTGTTGTTTGGTGGGATATGGAGAGTTGGGAGATTCCTAGCCAGGGCTATGCAGCTGGAGGAGAGGCTGGGCGATGCCTGGGGTGCAGGTTTCTTAGCAACGGTTTGGTTGGGCGAGGATTGTAGGTTAGAAAAACCTCTTCTTCCGCGTAGTGACAGTTGCATTGGGCTTGTGGGAGGAGGCTATCACCTTACAGCATTTCGGAGTAGGGCTGGATCTCTGTTGCCGGTTTGGGGTGGAGGGGTGAGGAGGGTACACATGCAGTCTAATACAACTAAAAGGGTCTGTAGCCAGTACCTCTAAATCAGTGTTTAAAAAATTCACATCTGGGGGTGCCCTTTGTGCAAGATGGCAGGCTAGTCGCATTTGGAACTAGCTCCACTCTGGCGCTAGATACCAAGAGGTTCTTCGATCTCCTCACAACTAAATAATTGCTGCAGCTGAAGCCCCTGTGAAGCGGGGCTCGTCCAGAGTGTGGGTGCAGTGAAGGAAGCCCCGGGAGCACGTGCAAGCCACTGAAAATAAGGGTGCGTCAAGCCGCACCAACATGGGCGTAATTTTAGGGGGGGACAGAGGTGTTTGATCCCCCCCACCTTTCATGGTACACTATTTTCTCCCCATTCATTTGGCTGGGACACCTTTTCTTCAGATGTCATGTCCCCCCAACATTTTCAGCAAAGTTACTCCTCTGTGCACCAGCATGGGAGAATGGCAGCATGAGGCGCGCTGTTCCAACGGCGCAGGTGGAAGGAGGCGGTCAGCAAGGAGGAGGAGCAGGAGCCTGAGAATTGCTCTGGGCGGGCTTCCGGTCATCAGAAGGGTCGAGAGACAGAGTGTGGGAAGCTGTGGCTGGAACTGCAGTGATAAGGTAAGCGGGACGTGGCACAGAGTTCCCCCTGCAGCCAGGCCCAATGGGAGTGCTCAGGTGGAGTGATGGAGTGGCACTCCCTATACTGCCCGTGGCGGTGCTGGGAAGAACCCTGGGCTGACCCCGAGGTGAGGAGTGTGAGGCCTTGGGACCCCACCACCCCCACAAAGGAGTCAGTCAGGACCCTGGGGGGATAGCGAGACTGTAAGATCCAAAGCCTGGGGAGGACCAGGTGAGACACGGCCGACAGGTTCCCAGGAGGAGTGAGAGGGCGACCTGTGGATTAGGGGGCCCAGGACAGGATGGTGGATGAGGAGGGGAGGGCACGTTGGAACAAAATAAGGGTCCTGGGACCATCAGGAGAGCCGCACCTGGAGAAATGGCTGGCAGAGAGGATGGGTCAATCAGGCTTCTCAAAATTATTCTCTGTGGAGTGGACACACAGAGTCCCTGGTAGAGCCACCCCCCGGGGCACACCCCGGCCTGTCATAGCAGAAATATTGAACTTTCGAGATTGGGAAGCAATACTATAGGCATCAAGAAGAAGGCAATAATGGTCGAAGGGAGCAAGATGACAATTTACCCAAACTTTACAAGGATGTTGCAGAGGGTGAGGCATTCAATCGAAGAAGTCAAGAAAAGACTGAGAGTAGCCGATGTTAAATACGCCATGCTCTTCCCGGCTACCCTCTGGGTGGTGGGACTGGGAGGGGTCTGTTTCTTTTCAAAACCCGAGGGAGGTCTGGGACTGGGCTGATAGCGAGGGTATAAATAAACAGAGCCACACGAAGACTGCGGAGGAGAGCGTGTACTGCTGGGAACTCATACCAGGTGTTAAGCGATTTGTGAACTTGTGAGTCCATGGCTGCGGGGCATTGCCGGAGCTGGGGTGCACAACAGCAAGCATGGCACAAGAGAGCCATATAGCCGGAGCTGAGCTAGACAGCCAATTTGTGCAACACATCCCCAGATTGCCGGCCGGTGGGCTAGGATGATCACAGTCTGATTTCTTGGTTTGGAGCGACAGATGCTTCGAGTTTGGGGGAAGTGTAGGGTGGGGGAAGGTGCGGGGAAGGGTTAACAGTTTCATACAGGTCTTGCGCACCCGATTATCTCAGTCCGGGGAGGTCAGGGAAATGGAGGAGAGGGGAGCCTACGTACAACAAGATCTTGGGACTGCAGGTCTTTGAATAGCGGAGGAGGGCTTGACGAGGTCAGCATCACTGAGCTCTATGACATGGAATGTCAACAGATTGCTGAACAAAATAAAATGGGGCCTAGTAGCTAAATACCAAGCACAACAGCAAACAGATATTGTGATGCTACAAGAAACCCACATGATTGGGAAAGCATGTAGGTTCTTGGGGAGGGGGTGGTATTTGATAGAGGAGCATGCAGGATTGACAAGAGGCTCCATAGAAGTGGCAATCCTAGTGAAGAAATCACTACCCTTGGAGGTGCGACACGTGGAAAGAGAACACAGGAGGGGAGTTCTGCTGAATGGAGTATTGTGGGGGGAAACATTATGCCTTGTCAGTGTGTATGCGCCTCCAACACTGTGGGTAGAAATGCTACAAGAGCTGGTTAGTGGACTATGTGGGTGACATCACACTAGTGGGGGGAGACTTTAATGACACTGTGAGACCCGAAATAGACAGGATGCTATATAGTTTGTGAGGAATTCGACCCTATGCACAGTGGGTGTGCACTCACCTGTTTTTTTAAGTTTTAAAACAAATTGAATGATGGTAGATGAACCTCCGGAAAATGTGTGGGGCTAATTCGCGCACATATTCCTATGATCACCGAATGACATACACATACACCCATGTACTGTGGGTGGACACAGCCCACAAGCACCGTCCCCCGTCATATCTAGTTGGAATATGACAGCCAAGAGTGCATCAATGCATCTCAGAAAGGAGAAGGCAAAACCTTCCTCCTGCCATGGCCAGACTAATTAACTAACAAAGGCTCCATGGAACCGCACTTTCCTTTGTTAGCTCTGCTGGTGGCAGCTTTGCATACTGATCAGAGTTAATTCAAACAGACCCACAGGGAGGTTGCAGGACTAATAAAGGACAGGAAAAACCCAGCAACCTTTGATATACACTGTGTCAACCTGAAACCAGCTCCTACCTCTCAATATCAAGGGCAGTGACCTCTCATGTCTGGGACTTATGTGTTTACAGTAGGCAACCCCCGCAGGCGGCCCCATTCAGAAGGTACGAGTATGTGGTTTGGTGGCAACTGAAAATCTGGTCTCAACGCAGCTTTAACAGAGATCAGTCACTTTAATCAGGAACCACAGAGAGCTCAATTAACTAGAGAGACCCTTTGATCCACAACAGACAGGAAGATGGGTGGGACATGGTAATGCACTGCTTTACCTTTTCTGTTGCAAAGCACTCTGGTTATGACCTCATGCATACTGGAGATTGTTGGTGGGGACGCAGGATTGGTTCATTAAGGTAGGCTTAGCCCACACCAATCACTGTGGCCCATTTGGCTTTAAAAGAGGGCTGAGCCCCCTCTTTTGTGCAGATCATCTGAAGACTTTGCAAGGAGCAACAAGAAGAACTAATTTGGACCCTGGCTGAAGGTACAGTCTGCCTTATAGCTTCCGCCAGTGAAGGAAGGCCAGGATTTCCAAAGAGGGAAGCAAGATCACTACCCCTAAACATGTCCCAGGGAACAGAGGGAGATACTGAATCCAGAAGACCCTCCAGCAGCTCCAGAACCGGTACCCAGCCAGCACACAGCATGCCCGTGAAGAAGCTAGGACGAGTGCATCGACAAGAATCCACCAACGTCCGCCTTAAAGGAAATTCTTCGTGCCAGTTGAGTCCCTCAAACTGCAACCGACCACACCACTGACTGTTGTTACACTGTAGCCGAGAACGCCATCCAAGATGCCTCAACCAGTGCTTTAGAACCGCCGACCAGCACTGAGACAAGGATTCCTGACCTCGAGCCATCGTGTAGGCCCGCCTGTAGCCATCCGTCCATCCTCGCTTGCTGAACTGCATGCTGCCTGATACCTGCAATTGTCTTGTCTTGAACTCTGTCGCAGAAAATGCAAAGCACCCTGAAACAGACTCTACACTGTCGAGCACCAAGAACTTCTACAAGCACCGGGTACATTGTATTCCTGTCCCCCTGATCCTTCTCCGAAGGCCCCTAGTGACATTGTACAACCCATTGCTCCATTAGTGTTGAAACCAAGTATCATTGAACTTTTGCAACTAATTACTTTACCGACTATCCTCCTGTCAGTATCCAGAGTGCATCCCGTTTCCTTCTTTGAAACTGTCTGTACTTTCCATTCCCTTACAGGGTGGTTTTTATTTTGTAGTGTACTAAAACCATCTGTTGTGATAATAATATAGTAAATATGTGTATATATTTGTATAGGCCCTTCTCTCATTATCCAGGTATCCCAAATCTAAGTCTTGCTGCATTTACTGTTGTGCCCCCACTCTAGGTCCTTCTCCCTCTATGCAGGTATCCTACATCTGAGCGTTACTGCATTTACTGCTGTGCCCCCACTCTAGACCTTTCTCCCAGGTATCCCAAATCTGAGCGTTACAGCATTTACTGTTGTGCCCCCACTCTAGGCCCTCTCTCTCTATACAGATATCCCAAATCAGCGCTTTACTGCATTTAATGTTGTGCACCCATCTTGGGCCCTTCCCCTTTTCATCCGGGTTTCTGCTTTTGCGTTGTCTGGGGTCACTGGCTTTCTGTTGTGCATCCATCCAAGGTTTTGCTCCCTTATCCAGGTGTCTCAAATCTGAGTGTTGCTGCATTTGAGGCTGTACACCCATTTGTTTAGATCCTTACTGCTTTTACTGGTGTGTCCCCATTTTAGGTCCAGGTATCCCAATTGTAGGGGTCACTGTATTTTGCTGTGCCCCCTTCCTACGTCCTATTACCTCAATTGTAGTAGTTGCTGGTTTTGCTTCTGTGCCTCTCTCCCTTTATCCAGGTATCCCTAATCTGAGCAGTGCTGCATTTGCTGTTGTTCCCCCTTTTTAGAGCAAGGTATCAACATTCTAGGGGTTACTGCATGCTCTGTTGTTCCCCAGTTTAGGTACAGGTATCCCAAACCTAGAGGTTACTCATTTTGCTGTTGTACATCCATCTTGGGCCTTTCTCCCTCTGTCTAGGTGTCCCAAATCTGAGTGTGGCTGCTTTGCTGTTGTACACCCACTTAGGCCCTTCTCCTTCTACCTAGGTGTTACTGCATTTGCTCCTGTGCCCCCTTTAAAATCCTTTTCCCAAGCCACATGCATTAGCCATTGTTGCCTGAACTCTAGGTGTCTTTGCACACTGATCGGACCCCCTCAAATCTTGCCCTCCCACTTACAGTAGTATCTCAATCACAGCCACCCCAGTACCTCCAACCCGCACATCTCCAGCCACACCCCTATATGACCATTGCAATCAGCACACTCCCGAGCCAGACACACTGACTACCTGGATCCCCACCCCCCACCTCTCCATATATCTCTGCTGCACTCACCCAGACTCACTCACACACATACTACACCTCACCACACGCCCACTCCCACACACAAGAGCAGCTCTAAAGCACCCCAGAATAAACCACATCTGCCCTACATCGCGCACACTTGCACCCTATTTCTCAAACCTACTATCATACTCTCCCAGAATATTCCTCCCCAGATCATACCTTTCCAGCCATTTACCACCCATCCTTGCACACTCATTCTCAAATCCATTACAACACTCACCCGGAATCATGCACACGCACATCGCCTTGCAGCTCACACCCCCCTACTCATTAACACACAGCGCTCTCAGACCCTCCAGAACAAACCACTTCCACATTTCACCCTTCTCTGATGCACCCTCTTTCCTGAACCCAATACCACACACACCCAAAATCCCTCTCATACGCACTACCCTCAGAACTCACTAACCCACTCCCTCACACATGGACCTCTCAGGCACTCACACTGAAACCTCACCTGACCCACTTCCTCCACCCTTGCACCCTCAGTACTGATGCCACTTCACACCACACAAAACCTCACCACCTGAAAGCCAAGCATTCAATTCCTACACACCCACTGACCCATTGTCACTTCCACTCACTGCACACCCTCCTACTCTATGACAAGAGGAGATCCGTGGTCCACCTTGGGTTGTCCACTGCATCCCCCTCTTCCAACCACCGGTGCTGGCTCTCCTCCATCCTCCAAACACTCTTTCCAATCCTCCCTCTCGGAGAACCCACAACCTCCCACATCCTTGCAACACTGACCCTCCAACTCTCAGACCAGAGGGGCACTCTGATGTGCCCCAAAACAACTGTTCCCTGAAACCTTTGCTTATTCACCGGCCCTTTCCCTCCATGTCCTCTCTTCTCCTCTCCACTTCCCCAAGCAGTAGGCCTTGCCCCTACCAAACCATCCCACTGCCCAGCGTCCAACTCTCAGATCAGAGGAGCTCTTTGGTGCTCCAAAAATCATGGCCCCTCCGCCACCTCAAGCCTTGCATCTTCTTTCAAAAACACACCCTGCACCTCTCTCGCCGCCCCCAGTCTCTGGCCCCCTCAGTTACCAACACAGAGACCACCAGATATCGGCCTCTGCTCACCTCTCACAAAAGGGGAAGCTGCCCCCAATCCAATTGCACCTCCTTTCCCCCAACAGTCTCCAATAAGACATCCTCCCTCACACACAATCTCACCACAACCGTCCCAGAAGAATCCTGGGGGGGCTTTGACAACTTATGCCCAACCAATCCACTGTCTGGTGCAACCTCCACACCCCGACCACACCTACCCCAGCAGGCATTGCCCACCGATTTACCACCATCCCCACCACTCCGTTCACCCCCATGTGGTCTTCACTGAGCATGGTGCGTCTTGCCCTTTCCCAAATCATTGCCTCTACCCCCTTTCCTGCTGTACCCCACCCTCTCACACACACCCTCAGCACCCAAATGCACAAAACTCAGAGGTAGACGATGACCCTCGCCCTCAACTCTGTATGCTTCGCGGTCACCCACCCTACACCTCTCGATACAACTTCCCTCTTCAATCCCCACTACCATGTCCCTGCTATCACCCCTGCCTCCCACCCCACCCCCTGTAGACAGGTTCCCCTCTTTCTCTCTCCTCCATTCCCCTTCCCCCTTTTAAAACACCCTTGCACCATCCCATAACAACTTCTATCCAAAAACCTCCATACTTCCTACGACCTCTCACCACCACCCCTCTACCCTCCAAGCATTGCGCCACCACCTGTATTGCCCATCCCATTACACTGCCGAGCCGAAGACCGGAGACTGCCCGACCTCTCTTCCCAGTTCCCACCCACCCATGGCTCTCTATGCACCCACTACTGTATACCCCCCTGACCTCCTCCGTCTGCCCTATTACAGTGCCCATCCCAATCGACCTTCTCTCCTCCACAAACACCCTCCCTCCAACAATACCCTCCATCCCAGCCTGGCCAACCCTGGACCCCCAGGTGAACACCACTGCCTATACCTCAGGCAATGTCACCTGCCTCCTTTTCAATGCCCGCTCCGTAGCAAAGAACAAACACTGCATCTTTTGTCTCCTAACCTCCGAAAACCCCAATCTTATCTTCATAACTGAAATCTGGTTCTCTCTCGGACGACCTCAAGCTGATCACTCATGAAGCATTCCCACTTGACTGCTCACTCATCACCCACAACATACCTTCCACAGGAGGTGGATTAGCCATCCTGCACAAACCTCACATCTCTATCACCTCAACTGAAACACAACCCTGCACAGATAACTGCAAATCCCTCCTAGTCAAGCTCTCTCTCCTGCCCACATTCTCACACAGCTTCCTACTCATCTACAGGCCCCTGGGCTGTAACAGACACTTTACTAACAGCCTAGGCAACTCACTAGCAGCCATTCTAATTAGCCACCCGGCACTCACCCTACTGAGAGACCTTAATATCTGGTTCGAGCTCCCCAACAACTCCATGACCCTACCACTGGTCGACAGCCTTGAAGCACTCAACCTCACCCAGCATATCAGAGGACCAACACACACTGCCGGCCACACCCTCAATGCCATCTTCAGCTCTTTCGACTTCATCTCCACGTCTATCCCAACCTTTCATCTGGAAATACCTATCTGCTATACCCTTCTCCATCATCACATCACCACCACCCCCCAAGCCAACATCTACACCTATACCTCAGTTCAAGTGATGGAACAAGGTCAAGATACTACCAGACCTGGCTGAGACCCTACCCTCCCATCTCTTCTGACCACAGCTAGACCCTTACCCATAGAGCGTTTTGACTCCTGGCTAAACAACTCCCTCATTCCCCTAACCCCCCTCCAGATCTACCCGCTCCCACATAGGACCCACCCCCAAATGGTTCACCCCCCTCCTGAAGACCCTAAAACCCCATAACCGCTCGCTTGAGCACAAATGACGAGCTTCCCGAACCCCACAAAGCAAATCAGTACTCGCTCACCACCACAGAAACTACAAATCAGAGAACCGAAAGGCCAACAGAGCATATTATAATAAAGGATCCTAAACTGGCAAAGCAAGCAGCAAAGAGCTCCATAGGATTATCACCAAATTCCTGAACCCACCCTGCACCGCAGCCCAGACTCTCTCCTCACAAACGCTCTGCAATTCCCTGTCTGAACACTTCCACAAAGCCCTAGACAGGACAGCCACCATCAATGCCAAACTCTCCCTCTTGTCCACCCGCTCTACCAGGCCCAACTTCCCTCCCTGTGCGAATGCTTCTTTCTGCTCCTTCAACCCTATCCCGAGCAAGGAGTTCACAAGACTGCTATCCGCCAGCCAACCCTCTGGCTCACCCCTTGATTACTGTCCCGCCTCTCTCCTCAAAGAAATCTTCACCTCCACCTGTGCAGGAGAACAGGTGAGGTTGATTCTCGACGACTCCCTAATCCCCGGCAACTTCCCAAACACATTCAAAACTACACATGTCAAACATCTGCTTAAAAAAGCATTCCTCTACCCTTTTTCGACCAATCAACTACAGGCCAATCTCCAACACCAGATTCCTGGCAAAACTCATTGACTGCACTGCCTACTCACAGCTCAATGGCTTCGTGGAATGTAACAATCTCCTAGACCCTGCACAATCAGGCTTCCATCCACGGCACAGAACAGAAACCATGCTGATCTCTATCTTGGATGACCTCAAAGTGACAACAGACTCAGAAGCACATAATCCTCCTTGACAGACTGCACTCCTTGGGAATATGTGATTCAGCTCTCTACTGGATCTCTGCTTTCCTCTCTAATAGACAGCAAATCACCCATCTACCACCATTCCTCTCTGGAGCATGCCAAGTAAGCACTGGAGTACCCAAGGCACATGCCTCTCTCCCCTTCTCTTCAACCTTTACCTGACCCCCCTCACCAGGATCATCCACTCACAAAACATCACTTGCTAAAACTATGTGGATGACACACAAATTATCCTGAGAATTCCTAAATCGACCTCCTACCGCAGCCCTGACCTAGCAGCATGTCTCTCAGACATTGAACGCTGGATGATGAGTAACCACCTCCTCTAGAACCCAGGTTAATCTGAGATCATGAAATATGGAAAATCTGTTCTTTTCCCCCACCGACTCCCCGGCCACGGCCACTCTCACTATCCCCCCCCACCCATGACCACCAGTACTGTAAAAATCCTTGGCCGCACAATGGACTTGAACCTACGTCTGTCTCACCAGATCAACAACACATCCAAACCCTGTCATTTCCACCTCAGGCTCCTGAGTGTATCCTCCCTTATCTTACTGTCCCGAACAGACTGGGTGACTATGCAAACTCCATCTACCTGGGTGCACCGGCCTACCAGTTAAACAAACTCCAAAGACTACAAAACATGGCTGCCAGACTGCTTCTCGCATTGGGACGAAGGGATCACATCTCACCAGCTCCCCCGCACCCAACAATGACTTCCAATTGGACGCAGGGCCACCTTCAAATTCCTCTGTATCACCCACTGAGTGGTGAACAAAACAGGACCTAAATTCCTCAAAGATAAGATTACGCCTTACCACCTGACCCATAATGCCCCATAGTAAAATTCTTTTGGGACAAGGTGAGAGATAAAATGACCAGGATGTTGGGCGGAGATGATTCCCGATTGCCCTAAACCGTTCCTACTAAATGTGTGGGCAAACTCAGGCTTCAACACAAGGAAGAAATCACTACTCCGGACTGCTTTGACGCTGGGCAAAAAGAGGTTGGCGAAGGAAAGGGGTACCCCAGAAACTCCCAGATTCCCGCAATGGCTGAAGGACATGGACTACTAAAAGTTAGAAAAAAAGGTTTATAGAGACAGAGGGTGCCCCCAGAAGTTTTAAATAAATGTGGGCGACATGGTTGGAGGTGGGATAGGCTCTCACGGGTGGGGGTGGGCAAGGAGGGATAGAGGGGATACGTGGGGAGGGGAGGGACGGGGCGCTTGATGATTATGACAGAGAAATGTTTGACCTGTAGTTGCAATGCTTTGTTTCTGTTGTTGAAGAAAACTAATAAAAATGTTTTCTTTAAAAGAACAAATTCACATCTGGAAAGTTTTTAATACATTTGGATATCAAAAAATGTCAAATGAACCGTAAATAAAATCCTAATGTTCCCTTTTTTCACATTGTCTCATGCTAGCCCCTCATTCATTTAAACAGACATTTTAATTTTCCAATTTTGTACGATTATTGGCTTGAAATCCTCAGAAATCCACACAAATGTAAGGCGTACTATTAAGATGTGCAGAGTGCAGAAATGCAGCCTGATGCTCTGATTTTTGACACAGATCAATGTTCTCCCTCAGCATCTGATGTGATGCAAGGGAGTGTACAGTATAACTCTTGGTCTGCCAATGAAATGATGGCCCTTTTCCATTCAAATGGTGTTCCGTCCTTATAACTCCACTGGAAAGCATTGGCCTTGATGAATATTTTAGAGGTTCCCGGGGGAAATTGGATATGCTGTGCCTATCATGAGGGTTATATATGGGGGTCATAGCCCCATATGTGGGTCACTTGAGAGCATTGAGGATCACACTCAGCAGAATGGAAGCAGGGAAGTGAGTGGCTTTCCATGACGCTTGATGAGGTGGATGAGGAGAGTGGTTTCAACAATAGAGCAAGAGTTAATCTGGCGAGGGTTCTGGCGAGGCTGCTCAGATCTGAGCTGCTGATGCCTCTCTGGATTCTGAACACTAACAAACAGACCCTATATCAGTACAAATAACCTTAGAACGGGTGCTTCATAAATCATAAAATGGAGTATTAATACAGAGCAGCTTTTCATGAACCCTGAGGCTGTCAAAAAGTAAACATATGATGCAGATTGCAGTGAAACCTGTGATAAAAGAGGTTCTTATAAACTGTATGGGGACTTGAGCTTTGAGAACAAGCGGAGGGGAACTACCCCCCATTGTTTTACCCAATGTCCTGATGGTCCTGTAATGAGGAACCTTTTAATAATGAGACTGATTCTTGTCCACACACGAGACATGTTATTTATTAGGAGTTTGAGTGTGGACAACAGGTGTTGGTTCTGTCAACATGCTGTAAAATCCCTAAAGCACATTTATATTCATTGTCCCCTTCTCCAGGCCAAACGAGAACTGTTTTTATGTGTACAAGATGTGATTTATTTAAATGAAAAATGTTTTGGTATCGGATCTTAGGTGGTCAATCGCTGTCTTTAGTTATTGCGGCTGTCTCCCTTTTAACCTTGTTGAAGCTAACTGCTGAATTTTAACTTTAGTATAATTTTTTATATAGTATTTTTTATTTTTTATTTTATGGAATGCTCAGCTATGGAAATATTTACAATATGGAAGTGTATTAATAAATGTATGACGTTTTAAAGCATTATTGTTTTAATGTGGCTTTTGTATAAGGTTTTAATAAACCAATACATGAATAAAAAATAAGCAAAGCAGGACTGACATGATCTTGTATTTTTGAGTCATTGCAAATGTTTAGCCCAAATGTCTTGCTTTGGATATGCAGTGCAAGACATGAGCCTATACACACCCCACTCAAGAAACCAATTGCATGCCGCGCTACCTACCTCAGTAGTCACACTGTCTCTCTCAGATGGTAATGGCTCATCTCCCTCAAGAAGGACGAAATGCACTAATCACACCGCAGAATATTAATAGTAAAACAATTAGGGATTCCGTGGGACTTCCCACTAAATTTGTGGTGGAACTGAAAATATTATGCTGCGATGATATGATATGATATTATTGGCTATTTATAACACGCTTAATTCCCAGAGGTTTCTAAGCGCGCTTTTGTAAGATGGATTTCTTAGATGGATTACTGTATTAGCTTTCAAAGACTCAAATGCGTTCTTCGTCAGATGGTTACAGGGATAAGCGAGGGGAGAGAAACATTCTGAGAGCTTTACCTCCCAGGCTGGCGTGGAAGGCCTGCGGTGCTGGGAGCATCTTATCTGACAGCTGTAAATCTATACTACAGAACCATTAATTTGCAGTCAGAAGAGTTATAAACATTGCACACTTTGAAGCGATGCTTGCATTTAAACAGTTAAAACAGTCCAATCGCTTGTGCATTCCTGCACGTGAGAAGTGCTTTCTAAAGAAATGTGTCCAGTGAATCTGAAAATGTGTATATCTCTGTTCATGATAAAAAATGTCTTGGAGCGCAGGCTTTAAATAGGCAGAGGAAGAATGTGTTATATTAAGTATTCACAGGTACAATTGCATTGCTGAAGGAAAACCACACCAACAATGAATATTTTCAAACCCTGGCTGCTTGTTCTGAAGGCCCAGTACTGACTGACTAGTGGTTCTAACATTTAATAGCACTTTGCACTGCTAAGCCTAGTGATTGGTCCGCTATTTTAGGTATGGGTAAATGCAGTGTCCTACTGTGTCTTTACAAGAAGGTATAATTACTGGCACCTACGTGAAACTGAGGGGTAAATTATCAGTGTTTCGATGGTATGTTGCCTGATGGATTAGGCTTCTAAGTTCACCATAATGGCATATGAAATCCACGTCTCTGTCCAACCCTTGTCCTTTAGGTCGAGAGACTTCAAAAGCTTGAGTTCCCATCTTCTTCTCTGTCTTGTATTTGTCAGAATTCCCTTCAATCCAAAAACGGATAGGCCCCTTAGTATCCATCAATCTTTCGTAAAGTGGTGTCTTACTGGTGTTTCTATTTTATGGTTCGAGATGTTATGTGCAGCGTACCAATTGTGAATGTTCCATTTATTGATGTGTAACGTAGTTATGTTAACTCTTCCTTTTTCTGTTATAAAATTATTTTACATGACAATTGTTTTGTACAATAAAAATCTATAGCAAGTTCTTTTGATCATATTGACCATGAACTTGTTTTTTTTATTAATTATTACATTTGATGTAATTAAGAATAGGAATTATAGACAAACTGAATGAAATGATCGGATTGCATATTTTCTGATCTACTTATATGCTATTTAGAGAATTATTATTTGCAAAATTGAATGCATCCACAGAAATGTACTCATGAATTGGGTTTTTTACTAAAACATTTTTGTCGAACCTTTATTGCTCGAATTATTGTTTACTTTAACCTATTTTGACAAAATATTGGGGAGATTTTCCTGGGGTGGGTGCGACACTGTTCCTGCAGAGGTTTTCTGAATTGTTCTTAACATCATGCATTAAAGCTAGCTGGAAAATTGTGACATTTACAGGTGACATTTGTATACAGATTATTTTAAGCTCGGGACCATGTTTATTATGATGTAGCATAAAAAGCATGTGTAAAATCTATATGCAAAGGTTTTACGTATGCTTTTTACACTGCACCATATTTTAATTCATTTTTATGGCAGAGAGGGGGCACTAAACGGAACTGCCTTTTGCAAAACCCCCATCCTCTTCAACATACAAAAGTACAAGCATGTATGCCATCATGGCATTTTCATGCTAGTGCACATGCTTTGGATTCTCATGGAATCTGACTGCATTTTACACCAGCTAAAATCAGGCAGAATCCAAAGGTATCCATTACAAACACTGCCAGTCCATTTGTAAATAGCAAGTGGTAACCATTTGCTCAATTTGCACTACAGAGTGAACACACTAAGTCAGACAGGCAACTGCGCCAGCATTTACACCTTTTCTTTGCACTTCATTGTGCAAATCACTACAATTGCATGTAGCAGAGCAGTATGCATACAAGGGAAAATATAACAGGGCCCCTCCATGCAATTTAGATTTGTAAGTAAAAGTACACCATGTATTTCTAAAAGTGCTGAAAGCACGCTGCTGTCCAATGGGCCATTTTTCAGGCTATAATTATTTGTCTTTCTAGGACTTGTAGTTTTACATTCAGGGTGTGGAAAATAAAGGTACAGTGATATTCTTTTGGATTAACATGTTTTTATACTTATTTTCATATTGTCAGATTTCAAGGATGTGTGTATTTTGCAAGAAACACTGTAACCCCTTATTACTGTGGCTTATAAAAGCCAAAACATAGATATTTGTACCAATTAGAGCTCAGAAAGTATTTGATCAAATTCCCAAATTGCAGAGGAGGTTAAAATCCCAGGTTCACTGCTTAAACAAAGTGTTTAATCTCACTGTGATCTAACTGCAGAAAATGGAGTCCTTAGAAGTGATTACGTTCACACTATTAAAAAGAAAGACTGCCTTACAGTGGGGCAGAGTTCATGATTTTAGGGCCAAAATGGTGTATTCTTGTGTTCCTCCATTAGCGGTCCCCGAGGCCACCACCTGGAATTACGTTATTGTTGTAGTGACCATCCCCGAGTTCCCGTATGACTTAATTTGACAGGCAGAAATGTAGTCACTCCATCAAAGATTATTGCATAGCAGACTGACATTAATTTCCTGCCCTCTTGCTACCATTTTCTGAAGTTGCCTGGGGTGTTCAGCGTACTACCACAGATGGGAATGATGGAAACTTTTTG
The DNA here is from genome assembly GCF_040938575.1 of Ambystoma mexicanum. Classification (NCBI taxonomy): domain Eukaryota; kingdom Metazoa; phylum Chordata; class Amphibia; order Caudata; family Ambystomatidae; genus Ambystoma; species Ambystoma mexicanum. The sequence continues at coordinate 832,299,006 of NC_090931.1, forward strand.
TAACGCCCGGTTATGTTATTGTGTCTTGCATAACACACCTCTCTTTTTCACCGTTTCCTGGAGCTTCAGGGTCTGTAAGCAGTGAGCTAGGGGAATAACACAGGGCCGGTATTGTTTGTTACAATGTGGATGTGTGCAGATCTGAGAGGAAAAGGCTGCCTGTTGTGTGTACATGTAAGCTATTTTGTGACTTATCTAGAGCAGTGGTTAATTTGCAATCCAGGTTGCTAACATAAATCCTTTATGTTTAACAAGGGTGGACATTTGTGGTGGGTTAGTGTCGTGTTTAGACAAATTTAGTACAGACATTTGTCTTCAGTTGGTGTACGTTCCATTGTGTAACCTATGTTGTTTTGCTTCCAGAGAGGTGTCGAGATGTGTTCTTAGGCTAGGCGCCCACAGTTACTAGTTAGTTTCCTGGGAACTCCCTTCTGATGGCCCTACAACACCTCGAAGACACTTGGTTCTATTTGGGATTGTGGTACAATGCCGCTAGATATGCAGCATGTACTACAAACCGACAAATCCAATCATGCACCACAACACAACCACAGCAAAACCAGGCTGGCAGTTGCCATCAAAATTTGCATTTTGTATTTAAACCATATCACGTTTTGGGGCAAGGTCCCTTGCAATTGCACCATTGGTTGCTAATTTTACACTAGTTTGTAAAAATATTCCTTTGGGAGAACGGGAATGGGGAACCATACAAATACATTTGCCCCATCCACACAAAGTCGCTGAAGTTAGCTCCTCCCCTACTATTTGAAATATAAACCCCTCCCCCTTCCGACCCCAAACATATGGGCCCTGATTCATGGAAGTGTTTTATAATGGCACAATGCCATAGGAAAACGTTCCATGAATCAGGCCCATGGTCTTGTTGCACTGCCGCCTCTGCACAGGACTCTGACAAATCCTCCTCATTCCCAAACCTAATCTTCTCCCTTCACAATCACCCCTTCAAACTTTCATCTACCCTCCAAGCTTTCCTCACACCTCCCAAGCCAATATACATTTCCACCTCCCTCTCGGCTAATGAATCTTCACTTTTACTCTAAAATCACTAAACTTCATGCCACTCTCACAGCCCTCCTCTCTCACCCTCTCAGCTACCCCTTCTGTCCACCACCTATCTGCCCTGTCCTTCTATGCTCAACTACTTCTCCCCTAACTCTCTAAGCACCCATCCTTCCGAGCACCGACCCGTTAGCGTTTCTGTCGACTCATTTGCTCCTCAAATGATCAAAGACTTAAACCTTCCCTTATTTCTCTGAGCTCTTTAACACCTCTCTCTCTCTTTCTTCCCTGCCTCCTTTAATTTGCAACTGTCCTACCGATTTTGAAGAAACCCTGTGCTGACCCAAATGTCCCCGTGAACTATAACCCAGTTTCCCTCCTTCCCCATTATTCAAAGATCAGTGTATGAGTGACCTTCAAACAAATCACTAAGTATATTGAAGATAATAGCTTTGAACACCCACTTCAATCTGCCTTCCTTCTTCAACACTCCACCAAGATGGCGCTAATGCATGCATCCAACGTTCTCTCTGATGCTCAATGTGCCAAACTCTCTTCTATACTATGGCTTTCACCCCCGCTGTGCGGGGCGGACACCGCCAGTTTGCTCGGGCCTCAGCGAGGGTTGGAGGGCTGTTATGGGCCATGTCCACCTCCACAGCGGGGGTGAAAGTCATTCACACCCCAGGATGTTTCTGGTGTGTGAATGGTTTATTTTCTTTCCTCAGGAGATTGGCTGTGCAAGTGAGATTCCCTGTTGCCTCTCCACATTAAAAAAAAGTAAGATGGCGCCGCTCAGGGAAGGGTCTCAGGTGGCTGCAAACAGCGGGCAGAGAATGTGTATTCTCTCCCACTGTTCCAGCCACCTGATTGGCTGAGTGCCCTTGACCTGGTGTGAATAATCCTTTTGGATGTCTCTGCCACCTTTGACATTTTTGACCACTCCTCTCTCTCCCTCACTCTGCAGGACCTTGGATTTTGCCAACCAGGGCTTACATTGATTGCTACTTCCTGGAAGCTCACTCCTTTAAAATCTCCTGGAATCTCCCAAACCTCTAACCCCACCTCTTCCCATCTCCGCATCACCCAACAATCAGTGCTTGCATCTCTGCTCTTCATCCTCTATGCCTCTACCTACGATGGCTTATTTCAACCTTTCACTGTAACGTCTTTGTTGATGTCACTCAAATATTGTTCTCCTTTCCCTCCTCCACCTCAGCCATCTTGATACATATTTCCAACTCTCACGTTAATCTGTCATTGGAAAATAACAAGGGAATACTGCAATAAACAACATTGGAACCAGACTCCGCTCACGACCTTCTTGAATAAGGACATATTGTTCTCTCTTTTCTGAGCCAGCTTGCCTTTAGAGTTAAAGTAAGAACTCACGCGACCAGGTTTATACATTGTAACATTACACGTATGCATGCGCTTGTGAATGCACATTTATAAGTATCAGTGTGGCCACGCTTGGGCTGGCCTACGGGGCAGCATGGGCAAGTGTGGTGGACCAACATGGGGAGGTGTGAAGTTCTGGGGTAATGGGCAGATAAACGTTTAGACCGACTCTTATCCTGCATTCTTGAAGTCGCACCATTTTGCTACTCATTTTCCCCAAACTGCATCTCTGAAACTACTGTCCAGTTGCGCTTAATGCTTGATTGGAACACCCCCAAGTTTGACAAATAAGCGAGGGGAGGCACAGAGTGGCAAAGGGACTAATCTTAGATAGCTTGGAAGTTGAAGTGGACAGGGCTGTGAACATTTGTACTTAAGTGCAAAGGGTGCCTCCATGCAGTTTCCTACATTTCCAAAATGGAGTGCAAATGTTAAGTGTGAAATAAAGGTGAATTTGCCTTTCTCTTCCCTTTTTCACTCAATTTTCGAAAAAGTGTAAACATCTGCTGCAACAATGGATTCCTATGGAATCCTCCTGCTTCTATCAGGTGGAAAATGCAGGTGGATTCTGTAGGAGTGCATTGTTTCACAACCAGAATTAAAACTCATGCAGGTAGTAAACCAGGTGTATTTGTCATCCCCTGGATCGGTAATGCTGCCACCTTTAGAGCACCATTTTGCTGATCATGGGTTTGGAAAAAGACCCCCAAAGGGATTTTCCCAAGATCATACATCTTGGGCATGTTGAGATGCTTGAATTAGAGCTCGGGGTTTCTGATTCCGTAGCCAACAACCTAACCAGCTGTGCACATTTCTCTCTAGATCACCATAATAGGCAAACAAACTACATCAGGCATCTCACACTGAAAATAACGAGTAATACCTGTTGCTTTGGCTTGCTTTGGCATGCTAAATGCCAATTTTAAAAGTAATCGTCTAGAGACAGGAAGTGGGGTGTGTAATCCTGTAATGTAATTCATTTATTGAACTGGCTCCAGTTTGTGTTGTGCGAATAGGTGGAGAGAGTTGCCTGAAATGTCAGTATCCAAGCAAGGGAGTGGGGTGACCAAAATCAAATAACGTATGTGTTCGTGAGCCAAGCCCTGGAACTGAAGTCATGAAACGAAAGTGTGTTCTTCCACTTGCGGCATTATTTCCAAATGCATTGCACTCTGACCCCACCCAAAAGATGCAGTGGAGCCTAAGCATGTCAGGCAACTTCCGTGAGCAGGTATTATGCAAACTCTTGAAGACGTGTTTCTAATACAGTATGTTCAGGGTGGCACTGGAGGGTCATTCTAAGGAACTGTCCATATTTGCAGAGTTTTAGATGTCTGATGTCTGTCGTGGAAGGCTATCCCATTCTAGAGCTTTCCTATTGCTCGTTGCATTGTTTTTGATGACTCCAAAGTTCTATTCTTTCCTGTCGCAGCCCTTACTTAAGGCATCCTCACGATTGCTGTGCACCCATATAAAGCCTCATTGTTTAGGCGACGACCTTCACTGCAGATTCCTAGTGTGTTACAGCCAATCAGCCCCACATCTTGAAGCTGATGTGGATGCTCCAGAGCTTGGAGGGAAGGTATGAAGGGCTGTGATGAGAATGTGTCCGACCTGGACTAACAAAGATACTCGTAGGTACTCAAAGGGTTACCTGCGCATCCCTCTTCCTTGCAATCTTCTTAAATTATCATTAGATAATATGAAAAAACACGCTGTTATTCAACACGCTGGAAATCAAAAACATAACACACTCAAGGAGCCATATTACCCTTCATGTTGACGGCATCCTCTCGGCCTCATGACCCATCCACGTACACACAGCACCATCATCGACATTAAGCTGAAGATTCTAACAACGCCACCACGGCCTCGCTAGTTTTGGAGCGGGTTGCAAGACCAAAGTTGCCTACTCTGCTCGCTCTTCAGGAAACCCGCAACCAGTTGAATATCTGACACAAATCTGGGTGTGAGGTAAATTTCAATATCCAACTCCACCTCTGAGGGCCACTCCGTACGGCCACCTACCAGTGTCATATGACAATCACCACTAGCCTCCAACAGCTGACCGAGGCAACGCTCCTTGCAATGGCAGCTGTTGCGTTTTAGAAATGCACATAATTTAACAGCACCACAAATTACAAATTTACTGAAAGAAGAAGGGGCAGTGTTATGCTAAAATCACTGCACCTCAAAGGAAGAAGATAATAAAACACCCCTAATGTGTAAAACTTGACAGGAAAGGAATGAATGAAGCAACAACAAATGTGATATTCTGCAATCATCTACAAGTGGGGCTCCTGTCCATCAAGCCTCCACAAAGACCTGACTTGCACAAAGAAGGGCCTCAAACACAATCCCAGAGGAAGCTGCAACAGCTGTGGAACTCAACCACCCACTCAGTAAAGCTGCTAAATAGCTGCAATTCTAACAGGGGCAGCCCAAAGGAGAACCAGCAAGGAGTCTGAATCACCAGTAAACGAAAAGGGAGTCTTTGCATTTCTCGAGTGACCTGCCTGACAAGGGAATAAATCCAACAACCCATGTCTGTCTCGGAAGGATAGCTCAGGGGCAACGTTCTTGCCTTGGAAGCAAGACGACACGAGCAACACAGGTTTGCAGAGGTTCGATCTCCGGGTCCGCGCTTAGAAACCTCTGGGTATTAAGCGCGTTATAAATAACCTATCATATCATGTATAAAGAGAAGCAAAAAACAGTTTCCCTCATTTTCAACTGACATGTATAGCAAGAAGAAACTGCCCAATAAAACTGTCGTCCAAAGGCTTTGAAAATACACCTTAAAGATTTTTCCACATGAACGGAACATCGCAGGGAGGAGAAGAGGCCCAAAAAAAAAAAGGCAACGTGACATTCCAGAGAGGGTGGGTTCATATCTTGGCCCAAAACATCATAATATTATATATGAACCTATTCATTCACTCACATTCTATTGGGAAAAATACATCAAATGCTTTAGGTGACAAACAGAGTAAGTTAAATTAAGTGAAAAGGATAAATGAATACTCACAAATGCTTGAATATATATTTTGTTCCATTATGAATCTTAGGGAAAACAGAACATTCAGTATGGTGGAATGAATAATATAGCCATTTACAGACAAATCAAAATGATGATCATACATGTACCAGTAGTTCTCATTACTCTAGGTGTAATACTTGCTCAACTCAATCCTTACTCATCATTGGTGAGTGCTGGCAGATAACCCAGACCGAGGGAGGCCTATGGGATCAAACACCACAAGACCTCTAAAGAAATGTTATCCAGTGATGCCCATCCTCTAGAACTCTCTATGTATTGGAGATGTCTAACTAAGGCAGGAACTCCAATGAATAGAGCAGCAATAGGAAACTGCATTCTGGAATGATCCCCAAGCACCATTATTCAGCCATCAGGTTGACAGATAGGAGATAAGAAAAGTGGTCAGTGATGAACATCATGTTGAACAGCAGGCCCGCTAGAGATGCAATGCACACATACAAGGGCATGGTTTGAGAAGCAAAGTTAAAGTCAAAATGAAGGATCCCGAACTTAAAGAGAGTCCACGTGACTGCAACCTGAAAAACAATTGAAGAAATTAGAAGCAGGCAAAATAATAATGGCCCCAGCATCAAAGGTTCAATCAGGAATGCACCTAGAACTAATTATGTGATAAACCACTACAAATGATCTCACAATTTCCACTTTCAAATCACATGCCCATTGTGCCAACAGATGCAGGGGAAATAATGAGAAGAATTCACTTTCCTTTTCAACCAACTCCAAGTATGATTCCCGACTAGAGGTAGTCTCTACCAGGGACAAATGAGCAGAGCATGTGCTGAGAGTAAAAGTAGCAAACCACGTCAGATATGCCCAAGACTCATCCAGTTGAGAAGATCTGCCACTATGCATTAAAAAATGATTACAGCCAATTTTCAAAGGGATGAACCTGACATCTCTACATAAGGGTTAATTGAGGCACTAGAAGATTGACTGGAAGGAGAACAAGGGTGAAAACTCAAAAACACTGAACTTGACCCTGAACTGAACCAGGCATGCCTGTACATGACAGGCAAAAGGGTAACAACATATGAGCCATAATAAAGGAAGATGGTGATGATCCCCTGACCGTTGGGCAATATTTGTCAACTAAAAGTATAAAGAAATAACTGGAGTGCACACCTCTAATGGTAAGTCATATTGGGTCTGTAAACGAGGGCGATTAACCCCTGATTGGCCCATAAAATCAGAGCACACTCTCGAATACTTTAAGACGAGATAGCTGCACCTTGAGGTGGATTGGGTGCAGGTTTACTACTCCAACACCAATCGATAAGGACAACTCAATGGTTTGGCAAAGGGGAGTCTGTTTAATGACAAGTACAAGAAGCGGGGAAACATGGAGATCAACAGTGATGCGATGGTCTGTTTCGCTTCAACTCCCAACACTCTTCATTCAAACAGTAATAGTTATACCCTAAATTTGTCATCAATTGATGTATAACACTCAAAAGGTTGTCGTGCAATTCTATTGGTTGGAAAAGGTAACTTATGTATAGGTGCTATATCTGTATATGGTAATGGAGTGTGAGGATTGGTTAACTCTTATCAGGAGGGCGTCTACGCCCTTCCCTCTAACATTACTCATGTAGACGTCACTAAAAGTACGACGTCCCATTGGTTCTACTATCTATAGGACCCTAGATGATTTGGTCCATTGTGATTGGGTCGGCTATAACCCCAAGCATAAATCTCCACTTTAATTAGCAGCATGCAGGATGGACACCCAGATACAGGATGCCCCAAGATTCACCCAGCCTCCCTTCCATCAATCAGTACTTTATTGCTATGTGTCAATTAGTTGGCTGTGGTCAGCCTCGAAACTGTATCTTCTTGTCAGGAAAAGTTATGGTAGCTCCTGTTTTGGGTGACATCAGACGTTGGTACCTCTTCGCGCTTGGCTGGTCACGTGTTAGCACACCGTGAACTTGCTTCATTTTCCTTCTATTTGTGCATTTAATTCTTACTGTCGGCTGCCACCTGCCCGGGCCTCCTTATCTCGACCTTCACAGGGCAGGCTGCTCTGCTGCTTAAGTTTCAATTCTCCGAAATGTTACTATCCACCCCCCATTCTTGGTTTGACCTCCACTCCACAGGTGCAAGCTACTTCTTGCTGAGTTTCGGTTCAGGCCCCTCTTCTTGCCTTTTGCTAGAACATGAATCCTGTCCTGTTTGACCCTTAGTAACCTGGGTTAGTTCTGCTTTTGTATGAAGTGGACTCGCTCTTACATAATGTGGTTCGTTGAGGTAGATTATGTATAATGGCGCATGCCACTCTATTCTTCTACTAAGCATCGTAAGCCGTACTGGTTTCTTAGCTTCTTGCATTACAAGCATATGTACAGGCATTAGTTGGTTGAATATCTTCCTCCTGTTTTGCAGTTCAAGTTTCTGTATGTTTCAACATCGTCTCTCCTTCTAGTTTCACAATATCCTTATTTATCACATTTCGTCTTTGTGTGTCATCTTTTGGTTGTCGTTCGTTCATCTGCACGTTAGTCCGGGCCCTCGTCTCGTCATCATTCGTCTTCGATTAAGGCCTCTTGAGTTTCTTCTGGGACAGTGTTTAAGCAATCTTCATTTTGTGTCATTTGCTGGTATGGTGCCTTAATGGATACCTTACTGTCCATGGCTGTTGGGTTATTGGCATTTTACTAGGTATTGTTCTTTTGATTGGCACTGGGCAAAGCCCTAGTGCGGCTCTCTGCTGGTTCATTTGCTCATCATACGTCACATATCTCAGTGTGAATGTTCCTGGTACTTCAAAATGGGCGACTGGAGTGCAGGTTGTATTTGGGACCTCCTCTACACTCCCCCCTCTGGTCGGTTTATCGACCACTTCCGCTTCGTCCTTTGGATTCATCTTACTTGGTTCTTCTATATCCATTTCTTCTTTGTCTTCTGGGTTTGTGCATGATGGTGTGAAAGAGTGTCTCTTTGGAGTCCATATTTTTATCACTCCTTTCAGGCTTCCTGCTGTCTTTACATGTTCGTCTTTATTCCATGTCATTAGTTGACATTGTCCATTCGGGCTGCAATAGATCCATTTTCCTTTGTAGTTTCTGCGTTTCCTGGGATACAGAACCTTAGTTCCTTCTGGCGCATACTCGCTGGCCTTCACAAAGTCTCTTGTTTCGTCATCAGTTAAGTCTCTGGGCTTCCATCCTGGTTCGACATCAATCATGATTTTCATCCCTATGGCTTTCTTTGCAGTTTTCTGGCATTGTGAGATTATTATCTTGATGACACAAAACACTAGTAATATCATTACTAGCAGGGCTCCTAGGAACTTGAATGCATTTGCCATCCATTGTGGAACCCATGAAAACAGTGATCGAAGCCCGCTGTCATCATCACCTTCGCCCATTTCAATGATCATCTGGTTCTGTAGGTTTGTCAGCATACCTATATATTCTGTTAAAGTTCTGTTTTCTTCGTCGTGAGAAGGTCTGAATGTGCAACACGATTCTCTGATTTTTGCACAAACTCCTCCATCCATAGCTGTGATCATGTCAAGTACATATCTGTTCTGGAGAGTCATCAGTCGGATTGCTCTTAACTGTTCCTTGATTGCATTGAATCCTTTTATTGTCGAGTTGATGGTTTGCAGTAACTCCCATCTGGTTATCTGTAACCATTTAGTGTTTGCTCCAACCTGGAATCTTGGCATGAGGATTGTTGTGAACACTGATGAGGTGAGGCTGAACAGCCTGTGTTCGTATGGGATTGCATGAAATGCGTCTTCTGATTTGGCAGAGAAGTAATTTTCTCTCTTCATTCGGGATGTCAGCTCCACAGATCTCCTTTTTCTCAGGTGAGCATCTGCTTTCGGGAAACTGTCAATATTCAGGTCACCTTTCGGGATCACTAGTGCTGGAACTTGGACGTTCACTATTGTGCATATGCCTCCCCAGTTTTTTGGCAGTCTTATGTATGCTTTGGATCCACACGCCCAATAATGATCCATTATTACTGCAGTCCCATGTGTCATTCCTGGGGCCTCAAAAATTCATCCCCAGTTCTGATTCTCTCCCATCTTCCTCGTGCCCTTGTTCCTGAAACACAATTTTGGGCTCTCTAATGGCACTATCTGTAAGGGTCCTCCTCTGTCTTCAACCCATGTCAGTAATTTTGTACGTTTTGGCCATAGAGGTTTGCACAACCTCTGTGAGTTTTCTATTGCTTCCTTGCAGGCTCCAAAAATCATCCAGGCTCGGCAGGTTACTACTCCTTCTTCCCATCCATTTGGAGAAAGAACTGTTCCCCAAATCTGCATTTAGCCTCTGTTTTTCCAGATCTGAGCCTCTTCTGGAGTTTTCCCTTGGACATTCGCCTTGGGTTTATTTCCCATCTTATTCCTGCTCCTTTAACTTCAGGTTTCTCGCACCTGATCACGTGATATTTAGTGTGGGCTCTATTTCTTGTCTTGATGTCGTGGACATAATCATCTTCATCGGCATAATCTGCTTCAGTTGCCCATATCAATGAGGCATCACTTCCCATGAACTGTCCTCTGGTGTTGCACATTGCTACGTGTCAGAGATAGTGTGCTGTCGGGACATCGATTTCTACAGCTACGAAGATCTTGGACTTCCCCGTGCTGTACGGTAGGAGTTCACAGACAAAGCATTCTCCTTCTGAATTTCGTCTTCCAACTTTCTTCATGTGTTGGTACCAAATGTTTTTTCCCTGATGTGCTGTGCTATCCAGGTAGACATTTAGTTAACTATTATCTTCATGTAGGCTTCTTTTGATTCTTAGTGTCTTCCTGTAGTTTGCTATAACTACATCCCTAAATGCATCTGTATAGCTTTTGCTTGCTGGAGGACTCTTAGGTATTTCGGTCCATGGTATAGGTCTCTACCTGCACCATTTGAGTGGACAAGCGTCTGTCGGCTTCTTCCTGGTCCTCATGCATTTTTTCTCTGCTGCGTGCAAGTGCCCATGCCACCCAGCCTAACACCGGTCCGGTATATGGCTGTATTGTAGACCTGGTGCTTGTCCCTTGTGTTGGACCATGTGTGCTTGTAGATTCAATCTCTGTCGGTTTGTTCTTCAGTTCCTCTTGTAGTTTTCTTACTCTGGTAATAGAAGATTTACTAACATTTGTGTCTTTGCAGTGAGTTTTTCTGAGGCCGTTTCAGTCCTCTTGAGAGCATCTGATATAACTGCTTTTGTTGGACTTTCTCTTGATTCTTCTCAATTCCTCTCATTATTTCCTGGGATTGGTTTTTCAGTAGGCAATCTCATCTTCTCTGCTGCTTTTGTTTGCGGTTCTGCGGTTATTGATACTAGGCCCATCTCGTGTGCATTCTGTGTGTGTGCATGTATGTGTCAGTGCTTTGTCTTCATTCTTCTTGTGCCGACCCTGTCTCCGGCTTTCCTATTGATTTGTTACCATAGATGTGTGTGTGTATCACTACTAATCATGTTCATTTCAAGTTCATTTACTCTATCATCAGATCTTCTAAGGACTGGAATGATTATATAAGGTCTGGGTGCTCTTGTGGATTTCATACGTAGATCATCAGGTGGGTTTACTGAATTTGGAACGCTTCGTGCACCAATAAGGAATTCAGTTCTGATCGTAAATGACAGCAAAATAATGATAAACACAATGCATAGGTACAGTATAGTTCGATAAGTAAGGCGACAGCATTTTCTTCCAGAGAAGCGAGGGTGCCTCTCTGCTTGTGGGAGGACCAGGTTACTGTTCTGAGCCCCCATCTCGATCATTCGCCAAATGTCAATGTTATTGTTCCCCCACCCAGTATCGTTCTACGAACAGTTTTGTATCGAAAGTGTCAAGTGCTTCACAAGGGTCCCCCCTCTTGCGGGAAGTAATTGTCTTTTAATACAGGATACAGTTCCTTTGCTAAACTATGGGAAGAATATATTACAATAACACATTGATGAGACACCTTCACTGTGTATGTTCAAAACGTGCGGATTCCCAGTTCACTTCTTTAATCCACTTCAGTCCTGAGTATACGTTGGACGCTGGTCAGTGTGAAGAAGTATAGGAGAAAAATAACAACAAATATAACAAATAAAGTTCTTGATTCTGCTCACTTGATCTGTCCCTCTGCGGAAAGTCTCTTCAGGATCTCCTGAGAAGTCGATGGACATTAGAATTTTTAATTTGAGCTATAATGACATGCAAGAGCATGTTTAGCTGAGTTGGACGCTGGTCAGTGTGAAGAAGTATAGGAGAAAAATAACAACAAATATAACAAATAAAGTTCTTGATTCTGCTCACTTGATCTGTCCCTCGGCGGAAAGTCTCTTCAGGATCTCCTGAGAAGTCGATGGACATTAGAATTTTTAATTTGAGCTATAATGACATGCAAGAGCATGTTTAGCTGAGTACTCTTTACTGGATCTCCGAGAAATGTAAGTACGTCAACATTGGTTGGTCTTCCCACTAGCTCTGGAAAGTTCTCAATGAGGTGAAAGAAGACATGGTATGCATATCTGATGTCTTCTGGTGATAATGACATTCGTCCAGTCTTTGTTGGGACTCAGGATTATGTGTTCTTTCCTTGACCTGAACAATGTTTGCACTGTCCGGAGTGCAACTAAATAACTAATTTTGTTCAACAGCTGGCTCAAATGTTTAGTGTTTGCTGGATCTCAGATAAATGTCTGTGTGTCTGTTGTTCTCCCGACAATAGATGGACAATCCTCAATTATTCAAAGGAAGAGTGTAGCGATGAGTTCATCTACAATTGTTTGTGATGGAAGCATTTATGTTCTTCGCACCGTACTCCGGGAGTACGATGAACTCTTCTGCAATGACAGTAAGTAGGTGTCTGATTACCTTCTCGTTGTCAAGATCTTGTAGAAAGTCTGTGACACTGGTGAGCCTTCCCACCAGCGACCGATATGACACTAACACTAAGTGGAAGTAAGTAACCACGTCCTTTGTGATGTCTCTGCTGTGGGACACCATAAGTGCTGCAAAACAAAGTCTCGGTACTATGTGAATCAGGATACTGTATTTGCTTTCAGTGAAAAAGTCCTTGATCCAAGTTTGTCATAGTCTTTTCCCCATCACGGCTCATGTGTGATTCAGCTCCCGAGTTTGTGTCAACAAAACATGTTGTGGCTTATGTGCGCTATTTCTTCTTCACTCTGCAACTAGGATGCACAGAGTGTCCGTTTTTTTATGTCCTTATCCTCTTTTGTCTAGAGGAAGTGTCCAAGTAAAGCCACAACTTGCAAAAAAAATCTTTGTCTTTTCTTTGCTGCTCATGCGTCCTTCTTCCTCGTCATGGATCTCGTCTGCACGTGCTGTGGTTCTTCCCCGTCGTCTGTAGTCTCTTCACGGTGGGGTGCAGCTATTGGGCTTTTTCCAATACAGGGCTTAATGTCATTGAGAAAAATCCATGCTCTCCTGCCCTGCAATTTCACAGCTGACGGAGTGCAGTCCTCCACGATGAAAGGACCATTGAATCTTGGCTCGTCCCACCTTTTTCTCGTGTGATTCTTTACTAACACAGTATCTCCAGGGAAGACGAGTGGAACACGTAGAACTTGAACTGGGTCTGTTCTAGTGTCTCCTTCTGTGTTTTGTGCTGCGCTGCACCATTTTTGTCGTTGCTGCAGCTGGTCTGAAATTACAGTAAGGCTGGATGTCATGCAGTTCAGGTACTTTTGCATTTCGGATCCCAGGACCTCTCGGGTTGACTGGGCATCACATCTGGGTCTGTCTCGAGGGGTTAGAGGAGTTTTCATTCTCCTTCCTGTGACTATCTCGTGTGGCGTAAAATGACGGTCAGAGCCTGGTTGGTTCCAAAGAGCATACAATGCCAATGGAAGGCAGTGCAACCATCCTCTCTTTAGAGTAAGCTTCAACTTGGCTATCCTTTCCTTTAACAAACCATTGAGCCTCTCACAAATACTGTTACCTTCTGGATGATACGCCAACGAGAACTTGTGCTTTATACCAAGCAACAAGCTAATCTGTTCAAAGACTGCATTTACAAAATGAGCCCCATTATCTGATCTCATTACTTCACACACACCCCACCTTGGGAACACTTTCCTCACTACGAATTTGTCCGCACAGGTAGAGTTTGGGTGTGTACATGGACCTGCTTCTATCCATCTAGAGAATGGACAAACCACGACAATTGAGTATCTGTTGCATACTTGAATCATGTCGATGTAGTCGACATGCAGATGCTGAAAAGGCCCATTTGGCCGGGGGATGACTCCTCTCATAACTTTTAACGTGTGCCCAGTGGTGAATTGCTGGCAGATTATGCAGTTCACCATAAAGAATGCAACATGCTCAGCTAAATTCGGTATAACCAGTCTTCCGCGAGTGTTGCTGCTAGATTCTCCTTTGTGATATGCGCCGGGTAATGTAACTGCTCCAGCGCTATTTTTAGTAGGGCTACAGGCATCACTGGTTTACAAGTGCTGTCTTGCCTTCACAAGCTGTCAGAAAGGTTTAAAGAACACCCTCGACATTTCCACAGGTTCTTCTCTTCCTGCGGCGCCTCCCCCTGTATTTCCATTATTTGTGCTTGCCCCAAATTTCTATAGGCTTCTGGTGTGGTTTGTGCTACCATCATCCTTTCATGGGTGCACGCGACTTCCACTTCCCTAACCGTCTCATTTCTTGATGCCATATGCTTGGCTTCCGTGTGCGCTGCGTGGTTTCCGCGTGACACAAAATCTGTCCCCTTGTTGTGGGCGACGCATTTCACGACCGCTATGCCCACTGGGAGCTGTAGTGCCTTTATTAGCCTGTCCAATAGGGCTGTGTGCTGCACTGTTGTACCGTTTGCTCGGAGATAGCCCCACCTTTTCCAGCTCGCTAAGCCAGCGTGCACTGTTGACATCACATAGGCGGAGTCACTGTACACCGTTACTTCCTGGTCTGCGTGATTCTCAATGGCGAGTATCAACGCCAATAATTCTGCAACTTGTGCTGAATAATGAGATGGTATTCGTGCACTGACGAGTACTCGAAATTCTCCATTCGCTATGTGTTTCATAATGCGACGCCTGTGTTTCTGTGTCCATCATCTTGATTGATTCTTGAAGACCCGTTAATAAAGATGATCTCCCCTGCCCCCAGGGCATTTTCTTTCACCCTAGCATTTTGTCATAGAATTCTTCATAATTTGCACAGTCATGTATAGGCTCGTCTTCAGTGACTGGCTCAGCTATGAACGTAGCTGGGTTCCCTATTTTACATCAGACTATTTTAATCGATGGATTTGATATGATAACTTCATTAGCGGAAGCTCTCTGAGATGTCAATGTGCCTTTTGGTTTCTCTAATATGGCAAATAATGAGTGCTCGACATATAACGTCATGGAACATCCCATTTCAATGGTTGTCGCTTTCTCTATGGCGAACGCTGCGGCAGCTAAGCTTTGTTCGCATGGGAAGTGTCCCTTCATTACTGGGTCCAGATTCCCACTGTAATATGCTAGTGGCTTGTACCCCAACAAAGTTCTTTGAGCGAGCACTGCCGTCATGACGCTGCCATCTGTGTGTGAGAATAGGTAAAATTCCTCTGCATAGTTAGGAATCCCGAGAACTGGAGCTGTACAAATCGCTCGCTTGAGTTCAGAAAACCCTTTCTCCGTCGCCTCAGACCATTCAATTTTTTCCTTTGTCACTTGGGCCTTCTTTAGGGCCTGAAGTAAAGGCTTAGTATATGAGCTGTAATCGAAGACCCATGCCCTAACATAGTTGCACAGGCCTAGAAAACTCTGAATTTGCTTTATTATGTGTGGCTTGGTCGTGTTCAATATGGCTTCAGCCCT
Organism: Ambystoma mexicanum; assembly: GCF_040938575.1. Taxonomy (NCBI): domain Eukaryota; kingdom Metazoa; phylum Chordata; class Amphibia; order Caudata; family Ambystomatidae; genus Ambystoma; species Ambystoma mexicanum. Next base: position 832,314,277 of record NC_090931.1, read on the forward strand.
TTCTGGGGTTACCTTCTTCCTTTCATGAGAGATTAACTGGCCTATGTACAGCACTTCCTGTTGACAATATTGTAGCTTTTCCGTGTAAACCTTATAACCTTTTTCAGCCAGTATAGTCAGTAACTGAACAAAATCGTGCCTGCATTGTTCTTCTCTGGTACTGCAGATTAGGATGTCATCCAAGTACTGCAAGACAACACTCTCTAATGCAATATTGCTCAGGTCCATCTGCAGGACTCTGTTAAAAATGGATGGGGACTCGCAGTATCCCTGTGGCAGTCTCGTGCTTTTCAGATGCATTTGTCTGAATGTGAATGACATCAGATCTTGTGAGTCCCGGTGCAACGGGATTGAGAAAAAGGCATTTTTCAAGTCAATCACCGTGAAATATTTTGCCTCGATGGGTATATTACATAGAATTGTAGCCGGGTTAGGGACTAAAGGGAACTCGTCCTCAACAATACTGTTTAATGCTCGTAAATCCTGGATTAAAGGCCAAGACCCTCCCTTTGATTTTTTGACAGGATAAACCACCGTATGACATGACGATTCTGACGTCACTAAGATGCCCTGGTCCATCATTGCAGAGATTGTCTTCGCAATCCCTTTGTCTGCCTCTCTGGACATGGGATATTGTCGGACTCTCTGCAAAATTGCTCCTGGCTTTAGTTTAATTTTCACTTCTCCCACCCCCTTCAAGAGGCCTACGTCATAGGGTCCTGTCGTCCATACTGAGACAGGTACTTTAGCTATATCCTCATCAAAATATTCCAGACGCTTCAGCGCCAACAACCTTCTCTGAAGCACTTCTCTTCTGATCATTTTTACCCAAAATACGAGACTCACTTCCACCCTTGTCTCTTTTGTCTCTAATTGTTCTTCAAACAGGTCGTCATCGGTGACGTCGGTCACTCGATACCCTTCTTCGATGGCGATAATCAAGCAACATAATCTGCTTTCATCAACGTATCCTTCAACCAATGCTACTTTCCCTCGCACTGCAGCTGCGTGTATCATCAAGGGAAACACTTGTCCCTCCTCCTCATGCATAGGTATTCTTGGTCTGAATAAAAAATCATCAGGGGTTTTCATAATTCTGTCTGCAATGCCTGGCAATCCTGCCATAAGCACACGCATGCCATATGCGAACGTTTCTGGCTCCAGAGATATAGCTCTCATGGCTATGTGTCCCGAGTATGCTCTAATCATTTCGCATACGTTTGAATAGTGCATTCCTGGAGTGAAGCATATTATGCCCTCTTCCGTGAACGAAATCGTCATGTTCAATTTTGTCATTAAGTCTCAACCCAAAATGTTTACTGGGTGTCAAGATGTGCCTCCCTGGGACGTGGCGTACCTGATCTTCCAGAGGATGCGCGTTGTGGAGGTGCCAGGCTGTCAATTGACGTTGGTCCGAAGAATGGTAACGCCAGAAGCCAACTCCACTCCCGCCCTTCGAGCACAGGGTTGAAGGGGAACTAACTCCTGACGCCACAGTCAAGGCACTTCCCCCGGGGATTAATGTGGCACCAGAACAGTGCAAGCACTGATAGGGAAGGCCGTTCAGATGTCCACTTGAGCAGGTAGAAATTGGTCCAGCTTCTGATGCAGTAGTTGGAGGAAAACTGATGCTGGTAACAAGAAGGACGAATGATCCAACCAGGGAAGGTACTGGCCAGGAGGAAGCAGACGGGATCAGGCAGTGAAAAACGGAGAGCCCCTTGGTTGGTCAACAGAGGAGGGGACAGGACCCAGGCAGGGAACCAAAGGGGAGAAATGGCAAAAGGAACAGGGCAGAAAGGAGGCAGGGACAGGAGGAACAAGGCAGATCAAGGCAGGGAGGAACAGAGGCAGAACAGGGCCTTCCCAGAGGCTACGGGGAAGGACACGAACAAGCAAGCAGGTAAGGACAAGGTTCTGACAGGCAGAAACTTCAGGAGCGAAGCGGTGGGTCGGGAACCAAGCCGCGTTGAGACGCAACTGGCTCCCGACCCAACCGCTAATGAGGAAGTCCTCGCGAAAGCGAGGCCAGACAGGCAACGCCTCCTGGAACATGCCCCCGGAGCGAAAGCGAGGCTTGCAACGCAAGCCTCACGCCGTCACCCGACTGCGCATGCGCGGAAGCCAGAAGCGTGGCCTGCAACGCAAGCCTCGCGCCGTTGCTCGACCGCGCATGCGCGCCAGTCAGGGCCCGGCGAGAAGATGCCCCATATCCCTGCAGCCCCCACCAATGGTAGCAGGGATACAAACCCCAGCTGCGCCTGGCGCCAAGGCAGCCCCCCAAGGACTGCCCAACGGTAAGTGAAGGTGGTGTCCTAACACTATGCCCCCTCCCAGAAAGGCCAGGAGCCCCAGGTTTCCAGGGATGGCGAAGAAAGAATTCGCGGACCAGACGGGGAGCGTGTACATTCCTCCGAGGCTCCCAGGTATGATCAGAAGCAGGATAGCCCTTCCAGTCCACCAAAAATTGAAGCACACCCCGCTGGATCCGTGAATCACAAATCTCCTGAACCTCGAATTCTGGCACGCCATCCACATCAATAGCGGAGGGACAAGACCCTGAACGACCATAGGGATCTGGGAGATAAGGTTTCAATAAAGAAACATGAAAAACAGGATGTATCCGCCAAGACGACGGCAACTGCAACTGAAATGCCACTGATGAGATCCGTTTCGTGATCAAAAAAGGCCCAAAGTAACGGGGAGCAAGTTTAGTGGGCAAGTTACGGACTGGTAGGTTCTTAGAAGACAGCCAAACCCGATTCCCCACCAAAAGAGCGGGTTCGGGACTCCGTCGTCTGTCTGCCTGATCCCTCATGCACTCACGAGCCTTGGCAAGAACCCTAGTAGCCTGGGCATGTGTTTTCTGGATCCTGGATACGAGTTCATCAGCGGAAGGCATGGTACTGGACTGGACTGGTCCAAACGGGAAAAGTTTGGGATGAAATCCGTACGAACATGGGTAAGGACTCATTCAGGTAGCCGAATGTACAGCATTGTTGTATGCCACCTCGGCTTGGTCCAGATGGGCAGACCAATTGGTTTGAGTGGCAGTAGCATAGCAGCGTAAGTATTGTTCTAGCATTTGGTTGGTACGCTCTGTCTGGCCATTGGTCTGTGGATGGTAGCCAGAACTAAGAGCTCGTTGGACATCGTGATGGTGGCATAGTTGACTCCAAAAGGATGATATGTACTGTGATCCACGGTCGGAGATGATCTTTTCAGGAAGTCCATGCAAACGATAGATATTGTGAAGGAAAGCCTGGGCCATTTGGACCGCAGTAGGGATTCCTGAAAACGGAATGAAATGTGCCATTTTGGTAAAACAGTCTATGACGACCATGATGCAAGTATTGCCTTCAGACGGGGGAAGATGGACGATGAAGTCTGTGGCGATGGTGTGCCAAGGATAGGGTGGGGTTTCAAGGGGTTTCAATAGTCCCAGGGGTCTTCTTCGTGGTATTTTAGTCTGGGCACAGATTGGGTAGCTTTCCACATACTGTCTGATCTGGTTGGCCCACCCTGGCCACCAGAATTGCCTTGCTATTAGTTCCTGAGTGGCCCATATTCCCCGATGTCCTCCGAGCTTGGAATCATGGAATCCTTGTAGGATAGCAGTCCGTAATGAAGCAGTGGGAATGAACAACCGGTTTTCATAGTACAGCATACTGTCCTTTTCCTTAATTTGTGGTTGTTTTAGAAGGGTTCTCCTTTCAGGGCTAGCCAAGGTCCCTTGAGCTATGGAATCCAGGAAAGGTGAGATGTAAAGATTTATCCGAATAGCCATGTTCGACATTATCCTCAAGCGAGCGGGAAAGTGCGTCCGCTTTCTGATTCTGGGAACTGGGTATATAAGTAATGGTGAAATTGTAGTGTGAGAAAAAGAAGGCCCACCTAGCCTGGCGAGAAGTCCGACACTGTAAGGAACGGAAATATTGCAAGTTGCGGTGATCAGTGCGGACCTCTACTGGATACCTTCCGCCCAATAAATGATGTCGCCATTCCTCGAATGCCGCCTTAATAGCCAGGAGCTCCTTCTCGACAACTGCATAGTTGCGTTCGCTGGTACTTAACTTGCGGGAGTAGTACGCCACTGGGAATTCCGTTCCCGATCCTTGATCCTTTTGTAGTAGAACGGACCCTATGGCGAAATTGGACGCATCGGCCTCAACAATGAATGGTTTTAGTTCATCTGGATGGTGTAGGATAGGAGAAGTGCTAAAAGCTTCCTTAAGGCGTCTGAATGCGGTCGTGGCCTCGGTTTTCCAAACAAATGGCACCTTGCTGCTTGTTAAATGTGTTAGAGGAACCGACAACTGGGAAAAATGAGGGATGAACCATTGATAAAAGTTGACGAAACCCAAGAAACGTTGTAAGGACTTCACGTCATGGGGTTACCTCCATTCCAGTATAGCTCGTACCTTAGCAGGATCCATCTGAATTCCAGAGTCATTGATTACATAACCGAGGAATTCGATACTGTCTTGATGGAATAGGCATTTCTCTGCTTTGGCATAAAGATGGTTTAAGGACAGTCGACTGAGTACTTCCTTCACATGAGAGAAGTGGTCCTCTTGGCACGAGGAGAAAATCAAGATGTCATCCAGGTAAACCCATACGGTGACTCCGATCAGGTCCGCAAAGATCTCATCCATGAATCGTTGGAAGACGGCTGGAGCACTACACAGGTCAAACGGCATAACCCGGTATTCGTAATGCCCTGATGGTGTCTTAAAGGCCGTCTTCCATTCATTACCGGGTTTTATTCGAACCAAATGGTACGCTCCTCGGAGATCCAGTTTGGAGAAGATACGAGCTGAGCGAAGGGATTCAATGATGTCTCGGATCAAAGGAAGGGGGTACCTGTCCTTCCGTGTGATGTCGTTCAGTTGTCTGTAATCCACACGGGCCTAGAGATCCTTCCTTCTTCTTAATGAAAAACAGTGGGAATCCAGCCGGGGACTTGGAGGGAGCAATATATCCCTTACGTAAACATTCTTCCAGATATTCCTGTAATGCTTCTCTCTCCTTAGGGGTTAAAGAATACACCTTCCCATGTGGGATGACTGAATCAGGTAAAAGTTCAATGGAACAGTCACAAGACCTATGGGGAGGTAGTGGTATATCCCCAGGTTCCGAGAACACATCGCGGAATGCCACGTATTCAGATGGGACAGATTCCAATAAGCAAACCCTAGGTATTCCGTTACCTTCCATGTTTACAGTGGCTGTCAGGGATCTTGGGATGTTCCTTGTAGTAGCGCAATCTCTGGCACTGAGAGCGGAGTCAAACGTCAGAGTCTGTGTTCCCCAGTCGATTTTAGGATTATGCTGCAGAAACCAAGGTAATCCAAGAACAATGGGATATGTTGGGGACCGTATTACATCCAACGATATGAGTTCCTCGTGTCCGTTGATCTGGAGTTGTAGAGGACCTGAGTGTTGACGAATAGGTCCCGAAGCCAGTGGAGTTCCGTCTATTACTTCTACTAATGAGGCATGTTCTTTGGTGTGAAGGGGTATGCTGTTCCTCGTCGCGAAATCCCCATCCAGATAGTTTCCAGAGGCCCCACAATCCACGAGACCGAATGTGTCCACAGACTTACTCTGCCAGGCCACCTTGAGATTTAATACCATCAAGACCGCGGGCTGCATGGGTTGCAGGATGACCTCAGAGTTAGGAAGGGCTGTTGCGGATGTAAGGCCCGTCGTAACCTTCCCAATACACGACAGGCCCTTTAGTTTTATGACTTTCTCAAGGGTCGCCGAGGACAGGTGCCCAGGAAGTGTCCATCACCCCCACAATACAAACACAGACGTTGATCTCTTCTGCGCTTCTTCTCAGCTTCAGTCAGTGGCCCTCTCATGGCACCCAGTTGCATCGGTTCCGGACCGATCTCAGTGGTACCTGGTATCCCAATCGGTATTGACTGTGGTCTTGGGATTGTTCTTTCGTATCGCCGCCTCTCACCCTTGCGTTCCGTCAGTCGGTGATCAATCTGGAGGACTTGGTCCAGAAGAGCTTGTAAGGTATCGGGTTCCGGTATGTGCAGTAATTCATCCTTATACTCTTCTCTTAATCCTCGTCGGAATAATGTCTTCTGGGTTATTTCTGGCCATAGTGAATCAGCAGCAATCTGGTGAAAATGACTAATGTACGTAATAATGTCGCTTGATCCCTGTTTCAGATCCACCAATTGGTTCTGTGCTGTGGCCGCCAGATTAGGTGACTGAAAAACCTCCAAGGACGCCTTCTCGAAGGCACCGAAATCACTTAGGATAGGACTGTTAGCAGCGACCAAGGGTGGTACCCAGGCCAAGGCGTTCCCGGTCAGGTTTCCGAGGATGTAGCCGATCTTAGCCTTATCTTGGCTGAATTGGGAGGAACGAAACAGGAAATGTATCTTACAGTGATTACAGAATTCTGCCACACGCCTCGGATCGCCGTCAAATTTCTGTGGTGCTGTATGGGCCATGGCGGCCTCTGCTTGGGATGGACTGCCGGTTCTTTGAGCGACCATCTGTCGCAAAGCCACATTCTCTTGACGTAGTGCAGTCATCTCTAGTCTCAGGGTCCTCATTTCTTCTCGGAGTTCCTGGACGTCGTCCATCTCCAGTTCTGGGCTGGTAGTAAGGCGTCTCAATCTGTCAAGATGTGCGTCCCTGGGACGTGGCGTACCTGATCTTCCAGAGGATGCGCGTTGTGGAGATGCCAGGCTGTCAATTGACGTTGGTCCGAAGAATGGTAACGCCAGAAGCCAGCTCCACTCCCGCCCTACGAGCACAGGGTTGAAGGGGAACTAACTCCTGACGCCACAGTCAAGGCACTTCCCCGGGGATTAATGTGGCGCCAGAACAGTGCAAGCGCTGATAGGGAAGTCGTCCAGATGTCCACTTGAGCAGGTAGAAATTGGTCCAGCTTCTGATGCAGTAGTTGGAGGAAAACTGATGCTGGTAACAGGAAGGACGAATGATCCAACCAGGGAAGGTACTGGCCAGGAGGAAGCAGACGGGATCAGGCAGTGAAAAACGGAGAGCCCCTTGGTTGGTCAACAGAGGAGGGGACAGGACCCAGGCAGGGAACCAAAGGGGAGAAATGGCAAAAGGAACAGGGCAGAAAGGAGGCAGGGACAGGAGGAACAAGGCAGATTAAGGCAGGGAGGAACAGAGGCAGAACAGGGCCTTCCCAGAGGCTACGGGGAAGGACACGAACAGGCAAGCAGGTAAGGACAAGGTTCTGACAGGCAGAAACTTCAGGAGCGAAGCGGTGGGTCGGGAACCAAGCCGCGTTGAGACGCGACTGGCTCCCGACCCAACCGCTAATGAGGAAGTCCTTGCGAAAGCGAGGCCAGACAGGCAACGCCTCCTGGAATGTCACCCGACTGCGCATGCGCGGAAGCTGGAAGCGAGGCCTGCAACGCAAGCCTCGTGCCGTTGCTCGACCGCGCATGCGCGCCAGTCAGGGCCCGGCGAGAAGATGCTCCATATCCCTGCAGCCCCCACCAACGGTAGCGGGGAGACAATCCCCAGCGGCGCCTGGCGCCAAGGCAGCCCCCCAAGGACTGCCCAACGGTAAGTGAAGGTGGTGTCCTAACACTGGGGTCTGACGTGAATACAATAAGGGTACATTCATTTTGCACGCTCCTATGGAGACTGGGAGAGCGTCTGTAAAGGGAACTCGACTGTGAGCTCCTGTAAAACTCTGAGTATCTATGGCCTCACCGGACAAGGAAAACGTTCCTTCACGTATGCACGAGCGTGTTGCACCCGCGTCCACTAGGAAGGAATATTCTTTACCCCCTATAACAACATCCACCCTAGGTTCCCTATGAGAGTCTGGTGTCACTGATAGGATAGAGACATCAGGGTTCCCAGTGAGCTGTCCTAGTTTATATATAAGTTTGGTCCACTGTGCACTTGTGGATTTTCCCCATTTCCAGTGTTGTTTCCCCTTCCAAAATTCTGGACCTGCCCTGTGCTCATCGTGTGTGACACGTGCAACGGTATCTGTTGGGATTGTCCTTGTGAAAAATTCCCCATGTTCTGTGGTTGCACCCCTTGTACACCTTGCTGCACTGCTGGCGCTTGCAATTGCACCGTGTGATTCTGTGCAACGTCCTGTTGTGGGGTTGCAGGTGGATTTGCCGTGCCTGCCCCCATTCCTTGGCCATTCTGCAACATGCCTATACTTCTGCACGTGCGCGCCAAATGCCCTGTCATTCCTCACAACCAACATGCTGCTCGTGTTCAGATTATCTGTCCATTTGACATATCTGGACTACCATTCTGCACATTTTGAAAACCGCCTTGATTATTTTGGAAACCTCCCTGATTGCTCTGCCATCCTCTTCCTCTAAAACCTCTTCCCCTCGGGTAAAATCCTACGTCACCCTGGTTATTCTGTTGCGGGTTAATCACCTGCTACATATTCTGTTCGGCCGTATTAGTTAACTTGGCTCCAAGAGCATACTTTGATCATTTCTTTTGCACCAGCTTCGCTTCCTCGCCCTTTCGAGTCGCCTAGCTTCGCTTCCTCGCCCTTTCGAGTCGCCTCTTTTTTCCGATTCTTTTCTTGCAACAGTCTACAGCAATGTGCAATGGTCAACTGTATTTCAGTAGCAAAACAAAAGAGTTGATGGCTGGAAGGTTTAGAATAAATCTTGACCTCTGGCATTGCTCTGGGCAACCCTCCAGACCATCGTTCTTCGCCTGCCAAGCCATTACAAAAGGGGAAAAACTATATGCAAATCAGGCTTGGTCCCACCCCCAAAGGGGTAGTCCAGCCCGAACTGCTAGGTCACATCCCTTTTGCACGAGACCACAAGCATCCCCAGACATGTTTCAGCCTTGTTGGGCGTCATCAGTGAGGAGTAGCTTGGCTCTCTAGGCCCAGCAGGCAAGGGACCCATGTCTGGGCATACCCTTCCCACTCGGGGTGACAGTAGCAAAACAAAAGAGTTGATGGCTGGAAGGTTTAGAATAAATCTTGACCTCTGGCATTGCTCTGGGCAACCCTCCAGACCATCGTTCTTCGCCTGCCAAGCCATTACAAAAGGGGAAAAACCATATGCAAATCAGGCTTGGTCCCACCCCTAAAGGGGTAGTCCAGCCCGAACTGCTAGGTCACATCCCTTTTGCACGAGACCACAAGCATCCCCAGACATGTTTCAGCCTTGTTGGGCGTCATCAGTGAGGACTAGCTTGGGTCTCTAGGCCCAGCAGGCAAGGGACCCACGTCTGGGCATACCCTTCCCACTCGGGGTGACAGTAGCAAAACAAAAGAGTTGATGGCTGGAAGGTTTAAAATAAATCTTGACCTCTGGCATTGCTCTGGGCAACCCTCCAGACTATCGTTCTTCGCCTGCCAAGCCATTACAAAAGGGGAAAAACCATATGCAAATCAGGCTTGGTCCCACCCCCAAAGGGGTAGTCCAGCCCGAACTGCTAGGTCACATCCCTTTTGCACGAGACCACAAGCATCCCCAGACATGTTTCAGCCTTGTTGGGCGTCATCAGTGAGGAGTAGCTTGGCTCTCTAGGCCCAGCAGGCAAGGGACCCATGTCTGGGCATACCCTTCCCACTCGGGGTGACAGTAGCAAAACAAAAGAGTTGATGGCTGGAAGGTTTAGAATAAATCTTGACCTCTGGCATTGCTCTGGGCAACCCTCCAGACCATCGTTCTTCGCCTGCCAAGCCATTACAAAAGGGGAAAAACCATATGCAAATCAGGCTTGGTCCCACCCCCAAAGGGGTAGTCCAGCCCGAACTGCTAGGTCACATCCCTTTTGCACGAGACCACAAGCATCCCCAGACATGTTTCAGCCTTGTTGGGCGTCATCAGTGAGGAGTAGCTTGGGTCTCTAGGCCCAGCAGGCAAGGGACCCACGTCTGGGCATACCCTTCCCACTCGGGGTGACAGTAGCAAAACAAAAGAGTTGATGGCTGGAAGGTTTAAAATAAATCTTGACCTCTGGCATTGCTCTGGGCAACCCTCCAGACCATCGTTCTTCGCCTGCCAAGCCATTACAAAAGGGGAAAAACCATATGCAAATCAGGCTTGGTCCCACCCCCAAAGGGGTAGTCCAGCCCGAACTGCTAGGTCACATCCCTTTTGCACGAGACCACAAGCATCCCCAGACATGTTTCAGCCTTGTTGGGCGTCATCAGTGAGGAGTAGCTTGGGTCTCTAGGCCCAGCAGGCAAGGGACCCACGTCTGGGCATACCCTTCCCACTCGGGTGACAGTAGCAAAACAAAAGAGTTGATGGCTGGAAGGTTTAGAATAAATCTTGACCTCTGGCATTGCTCTGGGCAACCCTCCAGACCATCGTTCTTCGCCTGCCAAGCCATTACAAAAGGGGAAAAACCATATGCAAATCAGGCTTGGTACCACCCCCAAAGGGGTAGTCCAGCCCGAACTGCTAGGTCACATCCCTTTTGCACGAGACCACAAGCATCCCCAGACATCCCCAGACATGTTTCAGCCTTGTTGGGCGTCATCAGTGAGGAGTAGCTTGGGTCTCTAGGCCCAGCAGGCAAGGGACCCACGTCTGGGCATACCCTTTGCTATGTCACCCCGAGTGGGACGGGTATGCCCAGACGTGGGTCCCGTGCCTGCTGGGCCTAGAGACCCAAGCTACTCCTCACTGATGAGCCCCAACAAGGGCGAAATATGTTTGGGGATGCTTGTGGTCTCGTGCAGAAGGGATGTGGCCTAGCAGTTCGGGCTGGACTGCCCCTTTTGGGGTGGGGCCAAGCCTGATTTGCATATGGTCTTTCCCTTCTGTAATGGCTTGGCAGGCGAAGAACGGTGGTCTGGAGGGTTGCCCAGAGCATTGCCAGTGGTTAAGATTAATTCTAAACTTTCCAGCCATCACCTCTTTGTTTTTGCTATGTCACCCCGAGTGGGACGGGTATGCCCAGACGTGGGTCCCGTGCCTGCTGGGCCTAGAGACCCAAGCTACTCCTCACTGATGAGCCCCAACAAGGGCGAAACATGTTTGGGGATGCTTGTGGTCTCGTGCAGAAGGGATGTGGCCTAGCAGTTCGGGCTGGACTGCCCCTTTTGGGGTGGGGCCAAGCCTGATTTGCATATGGTCTTTCCCTTCTGTAATGGCTTGGCAGGCGAAGAACGGTGGTCTGGAGGGTTGCCCAGAGCATTGCCAGTGGTTAAGATTAATTCTAAACCTTCCAGCCATCACCTCTTTGTTTTTGCTATGTTACCCCGAGTGGGACGGGTATGCCCAGACGTGGGTCCCGTGCCTGCTGGGCCTAGAGACCCAAGCTACTCCTCACTGATGAGCCCCAACAAGGGCGAAACATGTTTGGGGATGCTTGTGGTCTCGTGCAGAAGGGATGTGGCCTAGCAGTTCGGGCTGGACTGCCCCTTTTGGAGTGGGGCCAAGCCTGATTTGCATATGGTCTTTCCCTTCTGTAATGGCTTGGCAGGCGAAGAACGTTGGTCTGGAGGGTTGCCCAGAGCATTGCCAGTGGTTAAGATTAATTCTAAACCTTCCAGCCATCACCTCTTTGTTTTTGCTATGTCACCCCGAGTGGGACGGGTATGCCCAGACGTGGGTCCCGTGCCTGCTGGGCCTAGAGACCCAAGCTACTCCTCACTGATGAGCCCCAACAAGGGCGAAACATGTTTGGGGATGCTTGTGGTCTCGTGCAGAAGGGATGTGGACTAGCAGTTCTGGCTGGACTGCCCCTTTTGGGGTGGGGCCAAGCCTGATTTGCATATGGTCTTTCCCTTCTGTAATGGCTTGGCAGGCGAAGAACGGTGGTCTGGAGGGTTGCCCAGAGCATTGCCAGTAGTTAAGATTAATTCTAAACCTTCCAGCCATCACCTCTTTGTTTTTGCTATGTCACCCCGAGTGGGACGGGTATGCCCAGACGTGGGTCCCGTGCCTGCTGGGCCTAGAGACCCAAGCTACTCCTCACTGATGAGCCCCAACAAGGGCGAAACATGTTTGGGGATGCTTGTGGTCTCGTGCAGAAGGGATGTGGCCTAGCAGTTCGGGCTGGACTGCCCCTTTTGGGGTGGGGCCAAGCCTGATTTGCATATGGTCTTTCCCTTCTGTAATGGCTTGGCAGGCGAAGAACGGTGGTCTGGAGGGTTTCCCAGAGCATTGCCAGTGGTTAAGATTAATTCTAAACCTTCCAGCCATCACCTCTTTGTTTTTGCTATGTCACCCCGAGTGGGACGGGTATGCCCAGACGTGGGTCCCGTGCCTGCTGGGCCTAGAGACCCAAGCTACTCCTCACTGATGAGCCCCAACAAGGGCGAAACATGTTTGGGGATGCTTGTGGTCTCGTGCAGAAGGGATGTGGCCTAGCAGTTCGGGCTGGACTGCCCCTTTTGGGGTGGGGCCAAGCCTGATTTGCATATGGTCTTTCCCTTCTGTAATGGCTTGGCAGGCGAAGAACGGTGGTCTGGAGGGTTGCCCAGAGCATTGCCAGTGGTTAAGATTAATTCTAAACCTTCCAGCCATCACCTCTTTGTTTTTGCTATGTTACCCAGAGTGGGACGGGTATGCCCAGACGTGGGTCCCGTGCCTGCTGGGCCTAGAGACCCAAGCTACTCCTCACTGATGAGCCCCAACAAGGGCGAAACATGTTTGGGGATGCTTGTGGTCTCGTGCAGAAGGGATGTGGCCTAGCAGTTCGGGCTGGACTGCCCCTTTTGGGGTGGGGCCAAGCCTGATTTGCATATGGTCTTGCCCTTCTGTAATGGCTTGGCAGGCGAAGAACGGTGGTCTGGAGGGTTGCCCAGAGCATTGCCAGTGGTTAAGATTAATTCTAAACCTTCCAGCCATCACCTCTTTGTTTTTGCTATGTCACCCCGAGTGGGACGGGTATGCCCAGACGTGGGTCCCGTGCCTGCTGGGCCTAGAGACCCAAGCTACTCCTCACTGATGAGCCCCAACAAGGGCGAAACATGTTTGGGGATGCTTGTGGTCTCGTGCAGAAGGGATGTGGACTAGCAGTTCTGGCTGGACTGCCCCTTTTGGGGTGGGGCCAAGCCTGATTTGCATATGGTCTTTCCCTTCTGTAATGGCTTGGCAGGCGAAGAACGGTGGTCTGGAGGGTTGCCCAGAGCATTGCCAGTAGTTAAGATTAATTCTAAACCTTCCAGCCATCACCTCTTTGTTTTTGCTATGTCACCCCGAGTGGGACGGGTATGCCCAGACGTGGGTCCCGTGCCTGCTGGGCCTAGAGACCCAAGCTACTCCTCACTGATGAGCCCCAACAAGGGCGAAACATGTTTGGGGATGCTTGTGGTCTCGTGCAGAAGGGATGTGGCCTAGCAGTTCGGGCTGGACTGCCCCTTTTGGGGTGGGGCCAAGCCTGATTTGCATATGGTCTTTCCCTTCTGTAATGGCTTGGCAGGCGAAGAACGGTGGTCTGGAGGGTTGCCCAGAGCATTGCCAGTGGTTAAGATTAATTCTAAACCTTCCAGCCATCACCTCTTTGTTTTTGCTATGTCACCCCGAGTGGGACGGGTATGCCCAGACGTGGGTCCCGTGCCTGCTGGGCCTAGAGACCCAAGCTACTCCTCACTGATGAGCCCCAACAAGGGCGAAACATGTTTGGGGATGCTTGTGGTCTCGTGCAGAAGGGATGTGGACTAGCAGTTCTGGCTGGACTGCCCCTTTTGGGGTGGGGCCAAGCCTGATTTGCATATGGTCTTTCCCTTCTGTAATGGCTTGGCAGGCGAAGAACGGTGGTCTGGAGGGTTGCCCAGAGCATTGCCAGTAGTTAAGATTAATTCTAAACCTTCCAGCCATCACCTCTTTGTTTTTGCTATGTCACCCCGAGTGGGACGGGTATGCCCAGACGTGGGTCCCGTGCCTGCTGGGCCTAGAGACCCAAGCTACTCCTCACTGATGAGCCCCAACAAGGGCGAAACATGTTTGGGGATGCTTGTGGTCTCGTGCAGAAGGGATGTGGCCTAGCAGTTCGGGCTGGACTGCCCCTTTTGGGGTGGGGCCAAGCCTGATTTGCATATGGTCTTTCCCTTCTGTAATGGCTTGGCAGGCGAAGAACGGTGGTCTGGAGGGTTGCCCAGAGCATTGCCAGTGGTTAAGATTAATTCTAAACCTTCCAGCCATCACCTCTTTGTTTTTGCTATGTCACCCCGAGTGGGACGGGTATGCCCAGACGTGGGTCCCGTGCCTGCTGGGCCTAGAGACCCAAGCTACTCCTCACTGATGAGCCCCAACAAGGGCGAAACATGTTTGGGGATGCTTGTGGTCTCGTGCAGAAGGGATGTGGCCTAGCAGTTCGGGCTGGACTGCCCCTTTTGGGGTGGGGCCAAGCCTGATTTGCATATGGTCTTTCCCTTCTGTAATGGCTTGGCAGGCGAAGAACGGTGGTCTGGAGGGTTGCCCAGAGCATTGCCAGTGGTTAAGATTAATTCTAAACCTTCCAGCCATCACCTCTTTGTTTTTGCTATGTCACCCCGAGTGGGACGGGTATGCCCAGACGTGGGTCCCGTGCCTGCTGGGCCTAGAGACCCAAGCTACTCCTCACTGATGAGCCCCAACAAGGGCGAAACATGTTTGGGGATGCTTGTGGTCTCGTGCAGAAGGGATGTGGCCTAGCAGTTCGGGCTGGACTGCCCCTTTTGGGGTGGGGCCAAGCCTGATTTGCATATGGTCTTTCCCTTCTGTAATGGCTTGGCAGGCGAAGAACGGTGGTCTGGAGGGTTGCCCAGAGCATTGCCAGTGGTTAAGATTAATTCTAAACCTTCCAGCCATCACCTCTTTGTTTTTGCAACTGTATTTCAGCCCACGGTTTAGCCTCAACTCCTACCAATTTCTTGAGCTGTTTCTGCACCGGCTCTGGCAACCCTTGGCACAATACATGGTAAAACACAGGTATAGATTTTGTCCAAGATTCATGCATTTCGAGTCATTATAGCTCCCATATCGGAAGTGTCTGGGTAAAGCACTCGTAGCGCTTTCCATACCGCTGCTCTACAATTGATAAATGGCACTCCATCATGCGCAGTATTAATTGTGGTCACACCAGGGTAGCCTGCCCGTGTCCACACATCGTCTGCTCTCTCACCAAGTATCAGGAGACCTTTAATGTCCCCTTTAGCTAGCGTATTTCCTCCTGTCATTTCTTCTAACTCATGTATCCATTTTCCGGCTTCCCATGTCAGTATCGGAAGCTTGTTCTTTAGGTTTTCTCGATCCATGTGTGGCCATGGAATATATTGTGGTCTTGCTCCCCCCTTGTCTAGTAGCGGAAATTGGAATGCACAGTCCTCTTTTTCTTCCCTCATAGCTCTCCTGTCTATCGCAGGGGCAATATTCCTGCATCGCCATCTACGCAATGTCCTCAATCCGTCTACATAGGCTGGTGATGACACCCCCCTCTGACCATGGGGTGTTCCTTCATGCCGGTCAGATTCTGATGCCGTCGGTGCGGACTCGCTAGTGTCTGACCATCGAACCCCTCTTTCCCTTGGGTGTCGCTTTTCACACCGTCTCCCTTCTGCATTTGCCTCACGCTCCTCCTCTTCGGAGTCGGACATTGGTTGTTCCCAATTCACGCAACTCCTTGTGTCCTCATCGTTTCTACTGATTTCGAACCTATCCAGGGACAGTTTCCTACTCCCTACTCCGGGTGGCATCCTCCGTGTCATATAGCTGAGTGCTCTCCAGGCGCTCGTCCTCCCCCTCCCCTTGGGGTAATCGTTCTAGCCCCATTTCGTCATATATTTTATCAATCGTTTCCCCAATGCTTCTGATGTTGAAGTCATCTTCAATATTTGCCCTGGATGTGCCTGGTACTGAATCGTATGCAGGAAAGAATTCTTCAATGCCTTCCCAGTCTACAACTGGATCGGGTTTTTTAATTTCCCTTTCCAAATATTCGAGTTCGCGTGCCCTCTGTCTCCGCTTACGTTCAGTATCAACAGCGAATTCCTTGCGCTTCCTCGCCTCTTCTCTGACTCTATCTTCTTCCCTTCTCTTTTCATTTATACGTTCATCTGCCTTTCGAACTTCCTCATCTCTTCGTCGCCTTATCCTTTTTTCATGTACCCTTTGCTCTTCTTCCAACCTTTGCTGTTTCTGTCTGTCTTGGTCATAGACTGCTCTCTGTTTGCGATCGAGCTATTTTTCTTGCTCTTCACGATATAGCTGTTCTTGCCTCAGTCTATCCTTCCTTCTTATCCTTTCATCCCTTAACTCCTTTTCTTTCTCCTTACTCTGTGCCTCATGTAACCTCTCCTTAGGTCTCACATCATCACTTCCTTTCCCATCAAGTTTCAATAAGATTTGTCCTCCCATCCATTCATCTTTTGTGAATGCCATCTCATCAGTTCTGTCTTCACCTCCTTTCCACTTCTTTCCCTCTCTCTCCTTATCGAGAGATGCACTTGTCTGTGCCTGATCCTTTATTTCATAATCATGTCTCCCCTTGTCCATCGGGACTATGGAAGTGAGATTTGAGTCCTTATCCTTCCCTTGATTATCGTTACTACTGTAAGTAGGTGACTCATATGCTGGGTTGCAGTACCCTGTGGCTGCTTTAAGCTCCCTTAATGGGTAGAGTCCCTCAGGCTTACTCTCTTCGGGTTCTGTTTCAGACGGGGCAGGTGGCGCGGTAGGCGTCTCACCCACCTCTGAGTATACATTTAGTATCCAGTCTGTCAGAGGCTCTTCCTCCTTTCCTTGTTCATACATCTTCCACAATTCTAGAACGGCAAGGCGTTTTTCTAACTTCTTGCCTTTATATGTGGCGTGCAAATATGTCGTCATATGCTGTAAGACAGCTTTATATAAAGACCCATTTTGTGGCCATGGCATAAACATCTTGTGGGCGGTACCCTTAACCCACTCGGTGCTATATTTCTTAAGCTTGGGTGCGTGTTTCGGCAGTTGCTTATATAAGTATGCTAATGGAGTAATGTCTTTCATGCTTCAATCTGTTTATGTTCCTCTTGTACAATACTTTTCAATAATTTCATGCAACTTTAACACTTACAACAATATGAGCGAGCACCAAACACTGCAAGCTCCAATCCAATTTTTCCTGCCAAAATCTTTTATATTACCAATTTACTCAAAAACATAAATTTGTATACGATTCCATCTCAACTATCGAATCGCGCCAAAGCTTAATCAGTTCTCAAAAAAAAAAATTCTTTGACATGTGACGGCACAACATAACATATAAGACAGACACTTAACAGACTAGACAGACACCAGCTGGGCACAAATATCTCTTCCTCTAATCATTACCCCTACTTGGAGTTTAAACGAACCCCTTTCACAACGTCTTTAAACGTGGTGGTAGCCTTATCGTTCCCTATTATGTGGGACTCTGGGTTCACGTTTCTTATGGCTGCTAAATTAAAGTGCTGGAATAAGGCGAATCCTCTCACTCCTCAGGTTTCCGCCCTGGTATCCACTCACTTCTCTGGTGTCCACCCTGGTATCCTCTAATTATACAATTATTCTCGAGCCATTATCCCCTTATATATATACAGTCTTCTCTACTTCTGACTATTTTGTTTTTCCATCTCCCTCCATTACCTTTTCCCTTTACTTGTTCTAAGGCGTAAGAAATTTGCCAAAGCACTCAATTTTTTGCTTCACTCACTGTACGCATCGTTCCTCTCTGGATCCTCAGGATCACCGCCTCCGTTACCGCCTCCTTCAGACTTTCGCCTGAGCCACTGCCCGTAGGAATGGGAAGGGATATGGTTTTTTAAAATGGGTCCCTTCAGGCCCCACTGCAATTTTGGATCAATTACACTACCATTGTCCACGAGAAGCTTCACAGTCTACTCAGCCAAATGGCGAAGGACTCGTGATATTGCCGAAGGCCTAGAGTTACTTTGTGTCGATGGTTATAGGTGTCTTATTTTAATCAATAATCAATAATCAATAATCGATGGTTTCAAACCATCCTCTGCTACCAAGTGTAAACGAGGGTGATTAACCCCTGATTGGCCCATAGAATCAGAGCTCGCTCTCGAATACTTTAAGACGAGAAAGCTGCACCTTGAGGTGGATGGGGGTGCAGGTTTACTACTCCAACACCAATCAATAAGGACAACTAAATGGTTTGGCAAAGGGAGTCCATTTAATGACAAGTACAAGAAATGGGAAAACATGAAGATCAACAGTGATGCGATGGTCCGTCTCGCTTCAACTCCCAACAATCTTCATTCAAACAGTAATAGTTATACCATAAATTCGTCATCAATACGTATAACACTCAAAAGTTTGTTGTGCAATTCTATTGGTTGGAAAAGGTAACTTACGTATAGTTGCTATATCTGTATATGGTAATGGAGTGTGAGGATTGATTAACACTTATCAGGAGGGCTTCTAAGCCCTTCCATCTAACATTACTCATTGGTTCTACTATCTATAGGACCCTAGATTATTTGTTCCATTGTGATTGGGTCGGCTACAACCCCAAGCATAAATCTCCACTTTAATTAGCAGCATGCAGGATGGACACCCATACAGGATGCCCCAAGATTCACCCGGCCTCCCTTCCATCAATCAGTACTTTATTGCTATGTGTCAATTAGTTGGCTGTGGTCAGCCTCGAAACTGTATCTTCTTGTCAGGAAAAGTTATGGTATCTCCTGTTTTGGGTGACATCAGACATTGGTACCTCTTTGCGCTTGGCTGGTCACGTGTTAGCACACCGTGAACTTGCTTCGTTTTCCTTCTATTTGGGCATATTAATTCTTACTTTCGGCTGACACCTGCCCGGGCCTCCTTATCTCGACCTTCACGGGGCAGGCTGCTCTGCTCCTTAAGTTTCGATTCTCCGAAGTTACTAGCCGCCTCCCATTCGTGGTTTGATCTCGACTCCCCAGGCGCAAGCTGCTTCTTGCTGAGTTTCGGTTCAGGCCTCTCTTCTTGCCTTTTGCTAGAACACTAATCCTGGCCTGTTTGACCCTTAGTAACCTGGGTTAGTTCTGCTTTTGTATAAAGTGGACTTACACTTATATAATGTGCTTCGTTGAGGTAGATTATGTATAATGGTGCATGCCGCTCTATTCTTCTACTAAGCATTGCAAGCCGTACTGGTTTCTTAGCTTCTTGTGTTACAAGCATATGTACAGGCATTAGTTGGTTGAATATCTTCCTCCTGCTTTGCAGTTCAAATTTCTGTATGTTTCAACATTGTCTCTCCTTCTAGTTTCACGATATCCTCATTTATCACATTTCGTCTTTGTGTGGCATCTTTTGGTTGTCGTTCATTCATCTGTATGTCTGTCCAGGCCCTCGTCTCATCATCATTCGTCTTCGATTAAGGCCTCTTGAGTTTCTTCTGGGACAGTGTTTAAGCAATCTTCATTTCGTGTCATTTGCTGGTATGGTTGCCTTAATGGATACCTTACTGTCCATGGCTGTCGGGTTATTGGCATTTTTCTAAGTATTGTTCTTTTGATTGGCCCTAATGCGGCCCTCTGCTGCTCCATTTGCTCATCATATGTCACATATCTCGATGTGAACGTTCCTGGTACTTCAAAATGGGCGACTGGAGTGCAGGTTGTATTTGGGACCTCCTCTACAGGTCTAGGCAAAAAAATATTTTAAGGTGATTCTCGGGTGCAGGGGATAAAATGCGACTCTGGCACAAAAAGTTGCAAGTAAATACAGGAGAGAAAAGTGTCCTAAACTATTGGACATTTGCGTCCCCTGCACACCACATATACTGACATGTAGTCACTCAAATTCTTATTAAGGTTTTTGGAATTGCTTTCAGTTGATTAAGTCAAGGCAGTGTGATCATGTCAAGTTAATGACTACAATTTGTTTCAATTACAACATAATTTAATGAACACATTATAGATATGAGCAATTCATGGAATATGAATAGATATTAACAATCAAATTAAAAAGAGCACAACGCATTTTAGCAAGAAACTTCCTTCATCAGGAGTGAAATGTTCATTAAGTTCATGAAGCATATCAATCTCCCAGCTGAAATTCGAGTCTATAAAGTAAATCAAAAAGAATCCATAAGTGTGATAGTCCTAGAAAATAATTAATCTTGTGAGTTACTAATGATATTGATATAAATGTCACCTTGTTAGAAGTTACGAGATGGTCCTCAGAGCAACCCGGTTTATATCTTAAGGATAATCACATCAGGGAACGAAAACAATAGTATGCATCTGGTCTTCAATTCTGCAGGGAATATTGAGTGAAAAGTTTATATGTAAAAAAATAGGATGTTTATCAAGGTAATGGAACAAGTCCAAAGTTCGAAGGAGGGACGTACCTCTATTCTTAGGTCTCATTACATTCTCAAGGACTCTGGGTGGATCCTGATTTGTAATTGATAGAATATCGTAACTGTGTACAAAAAAACAAAAAGAATCCAATGTTGTCTAGATACTTGCAGCAATTAAAATCTAATGCTAAAAGAATTGTATAGAGGGAACATACCTCTAATATGAGAAACAACAGAGATTGTCCTTGAGTATCCAGTTAGTGAAAAAATGAGGTGAGAAAGAGGCAAAATGTACAATTTCAAATTATGTGAATGTATATCTGTCATGTTCCATGGGCAGCGATGGTCTTTCTGGAACAGGTGGAGACGAGTTGGGCTGGTGACATATAATTCCTCTAAGATAGCGCTTCTAAGATCCACTAACGTTTCAGCCTTTTTTCCTCTCCCTGCTCAGTCTCTGTGCATTGGGATTGTGGGAGGAAGTTATCTTGTACCACAGAGAGCTGACGCCCTCTTCAGTCATTTCTCAGTGCCCACATTCTAAATCCTCTTGCGTAGCAGCAGTCTTTCCTCTGATACGTGATCAGATTCTCCGGCTCCTTGGTCCCGTCCCATTGTTTCTTTACTTACCCACATTCTAAATCGTGCAGCACTACGGCAACCACAGTTCCACTACCAGCTCTGTATCGGCAGACTGGCATCTGGGTCCTGTAAGCTTTCTTCACGTAGGTAGGTTTCCAGCTCTCTCTCCCTCTGTGACGGCATCTTTTCCCCCTCTCTCCCTAAACATTCTAATGATCCCTTCAACCCGACAGCAGTTCTCGCACAGCCCGAAGCCCCAGCTCCTTCTTGGTTCAGAGAGGAAAACGTCATGGTAATTACCTCCTTCCATGAATCAGCAGAATATTACCCAGTGCTAGTGTCCGGTCTCACCTGTGTGTTTTTATTTCAGCATGAGTGAGTAAGAGCCAACACCATCAGCCTGTATAACAAACATCCCAATCATCCAGTTTCAACAGAAAACAGCACTTAGGACCCGGAAGATACCTTACCACCAGGGTTTTTTCCCACAGAGGGTTTCCCTGGAAGTTCTGCTCCCCAGATTCTGTTCTGAAATGGGGAGGGGGAAGCAGAGCAACTAGGGAAATTCTTGAGTTCATCTTACAGCAGCTACAGATCCAGGTCAATGCCGGAATAATTTTGATGCTATTAGCTTTTGTGTTTGACAATATCACAACCTACCTCAATAGGTGGGTTATGCGGAAGGAGGAGTCAAGGTCATGTTATCTGTAAAGATATGATAATGGACCATAGTCAAAATCTAAGATGATAGTGAAGAGAACTGTCAGATCAATGTCGCCTATAACTAGGAAGAAAGTGCAGAGTGACTTACTGATAACCGCAGTACTCATGTGCAGTCGCATGTGTTGGCTGGACCAAAGGATTGAGTTGTAAGAATAGTTGTCTTTTGAATGACATGCAGCGTGCTCAGATCGGTGTTCTGACGTCAGAGGTAAATAGTGTGACGTTCCATGAGGTGATCGCAATGGTGCCTGATTGTAGACTTAGATCTACAGTTCGCTGTAGAGTTGTATAACACTGATAATTACATAAGGTACTATTACAACTGACATGCATCTAACTGTAAGTAGCTATTAAGGACCAACGCTGTCTGGCTAGATGACATGCCGTAAATAAATAAAGGCGTACCTAGTCATAGGTAAATAAGCAAAGTGAAAGTCCCCAGAGTGCTCTTGTGGATGCCTGAGTGAGTCATTTGTTCATCTACTTGTGATGTTGTGCTAGAAATCAATATCACTAGTGCATCTGGGATCTCTATAAATAACATGATAAATCATCCACAGGTGTATCGATCACCATCTACAGCATGTTAAGGATAATGGGCCTTATTACGACTTCGGCGGCAGGCATGCCGCTATTGGCAGCATGGCTGCCGCTGAAATCGGGTCCGGGCCCGGGTTCCCAGAATGGGGAATTACCGGGCCATTCTGAGTTCAGAGGGCCGAGTAATTCCTCCCTCCAGGAACCCGGGCCCGGACCTTCCCCATTCCCATCTGAGCCCCTATAGGGCTCAATGGGAATGGGACAGGGTGCAAACAACGGGTTGATTATGAGCGGCCTGTTGTTTGCTCCCTCTTCGCCTCGCGGGACCCGGTAAGGACGCCTGGTTTGACCAGGCGTTACTTACCGGGTCCCGCGAGGGGAGTTTGTAATGAGGCGGAACGGGTTTAACGGGTCCGCCTCCTTTAGCGGAGCCCGTTAACCCGTTCCGCCTCAGTCGAAATGAGGCCCAATATGTTCAATACAGTTGTAATGGCTATTGATGTGCCGTTCTGCAAGCTGATATTATTCAATTCAAGGCAGTTGTTAACAGGTAATAAGGATAATATTCTCAATACAAATGTTTCTTAGTTAATAACAATTGTAGTTGAATAGTGGGGGAAACCTAATTTTGAGTTGTTCCGATAAATCTATGTAACCTATTAGCAGGATAACAGGGTAAATCTCATTAATCATATCCAACAACTTGAATAATACAGTGATACCCAATTGAGTAATCCAAAAAGTAGTTTGTTGATAAACTATTTCGTATGGTAATACATTTCAAAATATTAGTGATCCATATGGGACAATCAATACAGAAATTCATGTTGACAGAAATTGATGGTGACAGAATATACTTAAGTAAGGAAACAAATGGATTAAAACAACTGAGTCAGGAGAAAATAGCAATCCTATGGGGGTTGGATGGTTACCAATAGCTTGTCTAAGTGTTAAGAAGTGTAGCTGGACTGTGCATAATGAGGCACAATTAATATAATAGACCTTAAAGATTCATAAGAATGGAGTTAGTGAAAATTGCATGTTCATTCCAGTTGGGTTCAAAGAATCCAATTTGTAGATCCAAAAATGCCTTGTTTGGATAGGAATTTTTTGAGTGTTGCCACCTCTTGGAGGGTTTCTAACTAATTCTAGCACTATGAATGTTAATTGTGCTATTGAGTGTGTCTTCTCAATTAAGTGTCTTGCAACTGGGGATTTCACATTTTTTGTTCTGATGTTGGATTTGTGTTCACTAATCCTATCTTTGATTTCCCTGACAGTCTCGCCAACATAGTAGAGTCCACACGGGCATATCAAACCATATATCAAAAACTTGGAGTCACATGTAGCAAACGGTCATAATTTGAATATTTGTCCAGTGTAAGGGTGTCTCACATGGTCACCTTTTTGAATGTTGTTGCAGTGACCGCAATGTCGACACGTGCATGTGCCATGCTTGGGTTTAGATCAGAATCCTTGTTTAGTCTGAGTATTTATTTCCGCCTTAACCAGGCTGTCTCTAAGGTTTCTTCCACGTCATGTATGTATGCTATCATCAGTGGTTTTTGAAAAAGTTTAGTAAGCTGTAGATCTAGTCTTGCGATTTTCCAGTTTTTCTTAATTAGTCGATTAATCTGTCCACTTTGTTTGGAAAATGTCATTAAATGAATGAGGGGTGGGTCCCTTGTATGTATTTTAGGAGTAAGAAGATTCTTTCTCGATTTGATGTTGGTTTTCCTTTTAGCTTCACTAGTGTTGTGATTGGGTAGCCCCTTGTTCTGAATCTGTTGGTGATATCTTCCATAGCTTCTTGGTAAATTGGTTCGTCTGAAATTATCCTGTGTATTCTCATGTACTGGCTCAGTGGTAAATAGTTCTTGAGATGGGTGGGTGGTAACTGGCGTAGTGCAGTGTGTTGTTCACATCAGTCGGTTTACAATAGATGGAGGAGCTGAGTATATTAGCACAGGGTGTCACGAGAACATATAGAAAATGGACACTGGGGGTGCCCATTTCCAGTGTGAATTTTATTCTTGTGTGTCCTTCATAAAGGTATGTCAGAAATAACTGTAATTCTTCTTTGGGACCCTTCCAGACCCCAAAGATATCACCAATATATCTCTTGCATTCACCCAATTTAGGTTTCCAAGTCTGGTGTTCTAATATGTATTCAGTTTCGAAAGCATTTTCACTCAATATTCCCTCCAGAATTGGAGACCAGACACATACTATTGTTCTTGTTCCCTGACATGATAATCCTTAAGAATCATAATGAGGTGACATTTATAACGATATCATTAGTAACTCACAAGACTCATTATTTTCTAGAAATATCACACTCATGGATTATTTTTGATTTACTTTATAGACTCGAATTTCTGCTATAAGATTGATTTACTTCATGAACTTAATGAACATTTTGCTCCTGATGAAGGGATTTTCTTCCCGGAACACGTCAAGCTCTTTTTTAATTTTATTGTTAATACATATTCATATGAATAATGTGTTTATTAAATGAGGTTGTAATTGAAACAAATTGTAGTCATTAACTTGACATGATCACACTGCCCTGACTTAATCAACTGAAAGCAATTCCAAAAACCTTAATAATAATTTGACTGACTACTTGTCAGTATATGTGTTGTCCAGGGGACACGAGTGTTCAGTAGTTTAGGCCACTTGTCGCTCCAATATTATTCAACTAAGCAGGGCAAGCCAAACAGATACAAACTCTACATGTCACCATGTAAGTGGTCAATAGGTAGACCTTTCCATGCAGCTAAATACATGACTCATCTGGCAGTGGAACAAGGATTCAAGTCAAAGACAGACTGCCACAGATCCTTCTTAGCCCCTCCCAAAGGATAGTGCCATGATTTTCCTCATAATCTGCTTGTGAAAGCCTAGCTTCCACCCCAAAGGTGGTCGGAATGCCAAAATGGGGCTTTCGTAGGTTTTGTGACATAGTGCAGTGACATAAGTCTTTAGAGATAGTTGGATCTCTGTGCTTAGTGCAATAGAAACAACTGCTAATAAACACCTGATAGGTTTGATATTGTTGTGGGAGTTCCCCTAGAACATCTAGGAAGCAATTCATATTGCCTGTGTGTGAATGATTAATATCTGGTGTTATTATCTTCCCCACACCATTTCAACACTGTAACAAAAAGTAGTCACACGTCTAATATAGTGCTTTGTATAGTCATAAAAAGAAACCCATCAAGAATGCTCTTGTGCCTTTTGTTTAGCATTTATGTATATTTATTTTCTAATAAAGATAATATACAAGCATTACAAATAGTATAGTATAATCAAACAACATACAGCTCCCAACATTAGCAACCATGTAGTTGAATGTAGTCCTTACATCTTACTCTTTTATTTTTCATTTCTATAAATGTAAAGCAATGTACACACAATAAACAGTTAGCGTGTAGCAAAGCCATCTAAAGTTGTGGCACAGTAAAACTTTAAATTATACTCACACTAGTACTTTCAGGATTGCCGAGCCAGTAGACAGGTAAAGTGATACCAAACCTGCAAACACAAAAGGGCTAAAAAATAACTCTGTCAAATGTCCATGGCTTCTAAGAACAGTTACCTAAAACAACCTAAATCAATCTAAAGTCATGCATTAAAAAATACAGGTAAAGCATTTTAAATCCACATGTTTGGGCTCCCGTCTTCCATCTTCAAATGTATTAATGGTTTGGCTTATCCTTGCCAACGAAATATGGGGGAAATCAAAGGGATTATTGTGATATGCCCAAACTCATATTACGATAAACTTCATGTCTCATCTGCACTTAGCATAGCTAAAAGATTACCTGACAAAAATACATCATGTTATCGAAAAATATGTTGCAAAAAAGTGACACAAATAGCTTTTTTGAAGCCACCAAAATACTGAAGCAGGTGAACATTTTGAATTTGGAAAAAATACCAAATTTAAATTTTAGGCCAATAAG
The DNA here is from genome assembly GCF_040938575.1 of Ambystoma mexicanum. Taxonomy (NCBI): domain Eukaryota; kingdom Metazoa; phylum Chordata; class Amphibia; order Caudata; family Ambystomatidae; genus Ambystoma; species Ambystoma mexicanum. The sequence continues at coordinate 832,340,316 of NC_090931.1, forward strand.
CAGATTTTCTATCCATGTTAAATACATCAAAATAGGTGTTTGAATCTTCTTACCCTGGTAGTGTGTGTGGTTCAGCTCTACCTCTCAACTCTGCTCTGTTTGGAATCTGCTAATCAGGAACTCTGGAACTCTCTGTCTGTCTACTTTGTTCATTTGTGTTTCAGCTTGTTATATTGTCTGAGGTCATATTTACCTAAACCACTCCTATTTCCTTGCCAGCCAAACCTGACTTGTGAGCGTCAGTGTCTTAATCACTACTGAAAGTATACTGCATGGCCTTTCCTAGTGACTTGTCATTGACTTCAAGAGTGAACAGTACAGAAGTCAATCATGGTCTGTAATCTGGATCTCCTCTCCAAACCAGTAATCTTTTCTCCACCCAAAATGTAGCTAGCCCACAGCAAAGCTTTAGACCATCCACCATTCAAAATGTAAAATTAAGCCAAGAGATCTGTTTCCTATAGGCCATCCATTGATTTGCATAAAATAACAGTGCCTTTGTCATTGATAATGATTACAGGGGCAAATCTAAAGTATCGTCCAACAATAATATCTTAGCCAGACTACAAGAAAAAAACACATGGCTTCATTATGAGTTTGCCAGTCCCGAAACAAGGGTGCCGGTAAACCCACCGGCACCCTTGTTTCCAGATCGGCAAACTCTGAGTCTGGCTGCCGTACCCGACAGGTCTGACTCTGCCTGGCACAGCGGCCATGGTAGGCAGACTGCTCACTGAAGCGCATGCACTGTTAGCAACAGTGCCAGTGCTTCCGTGTCCCCACTCTCATAGAGTTCCATAGGACTATATCAGAATTGGGATTTAGAAGTCGGGAACCAGTAAATTATCACGGGTCTGGCGGCAACATGCCGGAAGCACCGGCAGGGTTACCGCCGGACACGTAATGAGGCCCACAGTTATCGAATAGTTCAGTTGAAGTTTAAAATGAAGCTTCCAATACAAATTTCCCATAGATATTTGTAACAATATTTTCCCAAAGGATAACATTGTCTTTCTGAAAGTGCCAACCAAATGACATTTATTTTCTTTTTTTACTTTAGCTTATTTGTAGGGCGCTACCAAAGTGGCCCGGAGGCATACGGGCGCCGAAAGCAGAAGATAGAAGAAATCAGGGGACTGCCAAAGAACTAGCCATCCAAAATTATTTAAACAGATATGTTTTAAATTGTTTCTTAAATCCCTCCAAAGACGGGCAGTTTCTTAACTCAATTGGCAATACATTCCATGTTTCAGGTGCCACCACCCAGAAAGCCCCCCGTTGCAACAAATAGCCTATTCATGCATTGTCCAAATATTAATTTACAAAATGGCTGATGAAGCAAATTAAAATTCACATGTACTAGCTGTTCCGGGTGTAACATATGCCATTCTAGCATATTTTAAAGGTCAATATTGGTCGGTAATTCATAGGATCACTTCTATTCCCCTTCTTAAACATCGGAATTACCACCGATTGCTTCCAGGAAGGTGGTGTAGGTCCCTGTGACTAATACATGGTCAGTGAAAAGCTAAACATATAGGAAACTGTCTTCTTTTGAATTTGAAAGGCATATTTGTATCAGATGGAATGAGAGGTATGCATGGTATAAGTACAGTATCTAAATTTAATCCATCGATTACACGGTCCTCTATGGTGTGTCTTTGTAGATGTGTAATTGGCCACCCTGTTCCATTGCAGAGTCCCCATGATGGCATCAGATTGTGTAGTAGCATAATTACAGCCCATAGTTTCAGTTTTAGCTTGTGAGGAGGCATTTGTCCTACAGCGTGTTGCTCTTTAGAGACTGAAACAATGAGCCAGTAATTAACTGTGCATTGACACTGGAACTGCCGTGCCATGTGGGAAGAAAAGTGGTGGTAGAAAGTAGTAACTTGAAATTCTTCCAAATGTTTGCAATAGTGGAAGGTGAAGGGGACTGCGTAGAGCCGTGCTAATTCTGTTTTTAAAAAATTATAGCTGTTGTTGAAGTGGAAGGGCACACATAGGTGCACTTTGCCATTTGGCCAGCAGAGGGTAACCTAACATTGATAAATTGCATTTGCTGAGTACGGAAACATACCTAAGCATTTTTTTGTATATATAGATTCAGATAATGGAGAAATCAAATGTATTTACAAAATGTATTTTGCAAATTGTTTCCAAGGACATGTACTTCAAACAAATCTTTTAATTGCAGAATACAATGCATCCAGAAACCTATCAGGACCAACTCAGTTATTTATCATGAAACAACACAATTTGATAAATTAAATAAAGTATCACACTCATGTTGTGAAACGGACTGCAGGGTGTGTCTTTTAATGTTTTCCTGCTAGGAAAGCAGGCAAAGTGCAGCAAATTAGCATTAGGTCTGTCCATCAAGACATGCCTCACAGCAAAAACTACCATCTATGTGACCAACAATGTGACTTAATGAGGCTATCATTATTAAACTGCATATCTTAGTAGTATAATTTCCTAGTCATACAGCACATCCCTTCAAGGAGCTTTACTTTTAGTCACTGGTCAATTACCTGTGAATATGACATGAGTATGATTGCCTGACCTTATAAGTTAAATCAAGGCTAACCTGAGTTCTTGTTCTTCTGTTGGTGTCTCTTTGGAAGACTTTGGGGAAATTGCATATTTATGTAAGAATCCCGTAGTCACCCAGCCCCCACTTCGAAATGCTGCAGTTATAGCCTTTATCATTACCCAATTTAAACTCAGTTCAACAACCTCAGAAGGAGGAAGGGCTGAGTTGGCACTGCTAAGATTTGGTAACATATCCCATGTGCAATTTTTATGGAAACCCAGCATAAAAACCCTAGGGCGTCACTGCCTCCACTTTTTATATAGTTCTGGTGCACGCCATTGGACCAAACCAGCCAACTACAAGTGAAAAAAAGGGAAGTACACACTGCAAATCGAGAACTCAAGAAAGGTAATGAAGTGAACCGCAAATAAAAAATACAGACAGTAGGTTTGCTCAACAATAATTGTAGCTGGTAAACTTTAAAAGACGTGTGTCCAGACTAAAGAGAAACAGGGGTTGTTCCAGTAATGTAGAAACCTGGTCTTCCAAAGTACACACAAGTATTTGACTGCAGCAAATAGTTGATGTTAACATCACAAATGTATGTGGCTGATAGAATACTGGATGGGCAGTAAATACCTATTTGTGCCACTTTACCAAAGCAGTGCATAATGCAGCATGCCACTAATCAACCTGGAAAACCGATATTCATAAATAATATGCAAATAGAAAAAAACACCCTGAAATTAAACAGTTTCGGACTTGTCCAGCTATTTAAAGCTGGTCAATGTATCTTGGACATTTCAGCACTAATGGATATCATGCCTTCTTCAGGACCACATTTTAAAATGGATGACTTCTTATAATGTCCACATTTGATGATAAATTATATATCAATTATCTAGATGATATCCAAGTTAGATGATCAATCATGTGTCATATCAATAACCATGCAGCAGTAAATCCTGAGTATAAAATGAGTAACTTTACACCACACAGTGCAGTTTGGAGACAAAGCCCCTGCTAAACTTGAGAGACCCACGCAGTGGGAGAGAGGCCTATCAGTGCAACCTAAACAGCATACAATGCAATTAGGAGACAGAACCCCTGCTAAATTTGAGAGACCCGCACAGTGGGAGAGAGGCCTATCAGTGCAATCTAAACAGCATACAATGCAATTAGGAGACAGAACCCCTGCTAAACTTGAGAGACCCACGCAGTGGGAGAGAGGCCTATCAGTGCAACCTAAACAGCATACAATGCAATTAGGAGACAGAACCCCTGCTAAATTTGAGAGACCCGCACAGTGGGAGAGAGGCCTATCAGTGCAATCTAAACATTGTATAATGCAGTTTGGGGGCGGAGCTCCTGCTAAATTTGAGAGACCTGTATAGTGGGAGAGAGGCCTATCAGTGCAACCTAAACATCATACAATGCAATTTGGAGACAGAACCCCTGCTAAATTTGAGAGACCTGTATAGTGGGAGAGAGGCCTATCAGTGCAACCTAAACATCATGCAATGCAATTAGGAGACAGAACCCCTGCTAAATTTGAGAGACCCGCACAGTGGGAGAGAGGCCTATCAGTGCAATCTAAACATTGTATAATGCAGTTTGGGGGCGGAGCTCCTGCTAAATTTGAGAGGCCTGTATAGTGGGAGAGAGGCTTATACATGCGATGCCTATGCTCACTTCTGTCCCATCTCGGTATATTCTTTACCAACTTTGCCGATGACACCCAACTGGTGTTTGAACTTACCGGTAACTACAAACAGGACAGCGAAAAACTCTCGAGAATCTACAACATCATTGAGAGTTGGATGAAAGATAATTGGATGTGCTTAAATGCCTCCAAGACGGAACTTATGATCTTCGGTTCCCCTCATGCTAGAAAAAAACTTAGTCCACAATACACCGAATTTAAGATCAAAGAGACACAGATAGTTATAGCAGAAAAAGTTAAAACACTAGGCGTCTATCTTCAGGCATCCTTGGGAGCAGAAGCCCACACTGCCTACCTCAAAAGGAATTGTCGCTATTACTTGAAACTATTGAAAAAAATCAGACCCTTACTGAGCCCACAAAATAGTGCGACAATAGCAAGAGCCACAATTCTCTCCCGGTTGGATTACGGAAACTCTTTACTCCTTGGCGCAAGCAATAAATGCTTAAAACAATGTCAAGTGGTGCAGAACAACATTGTCAGAATAATCACCAATACATCTAAGAGAGATCATATCACAAAAGACAGAAAGGACCTACATTGGCTTGCGATCGAGGATCGCATCACATTCAAAGCCATTACCCTAGTACACCGATGCTTATATGGAAAAGCACCAACTTACCTAAAAAAGCAATTTGTGTGGTATGAATCACATTGCAACCTGAGGTCCAATAAATCTGGCTTCCTGCGAGTTTTCCCTACCAAAAAAGCTAAAGGATTAGGTAGGGCTTTCACGACCAAGGCAATCCTCACATGGAATAAACTCCCCCCTGGGCTGAGATTGGAAACTAATCATCTAATCTTCAGAAAGCAACTCAAGACATTTCTCTTTAAATAAAATTCCTATTCCCGCCAGCCAGCTAGCCCTTCTCTGTTCCAATGTCCGCTACATGTGATTTTGACTGTCCCGTCTTTATACTCCAGTCTGTCTTTTTGTGAAGCGCTCTGATGCCTGCGGGCTGCAGCGCTATATAAACATATAAATAAATAAATAAATAAATAAATAAATAAATAAATCAGTGCAACCTAAACATCATACAATGCAATTTGGAGACAGAACCCCTGCTAAATTTGAGAGACCTGTATAGTTGGAGAGAGGCCTATCAGTGCAACCTAAACAGCATACAATGCAATTAGGAGACAGAACCCCTGCTAAATTTGAGAGACCCGCACAGTGGGAGAGAGGCCTATCAGTGCAACCTAAACAGCATACAATGCAATTAGGAGACAGAACCCCTGCTAAATTTGATAGACCTGCACAGTGGGAGAGAGGCCTATCAGTGCAATCTAAACATCATATAATGCAGTTTGGGGACAGAGCTCCTGCTAAATTTGAGAGACCTGTATAGTGGGAGAGAGGCCTATCAGTGCAACCTAAACATCATACAATGCAATTTGGAGACAGAACCCCTGCTAAATTTGAGAGACCTGTATAGTGGGAGAGAGGCCTATCAGTGCAACCTAAACATCATGCAATGCAATTAGGAGACAGAACCCCTGCTAAATTTGAGAGACCCGCACAGTGGGAGAGAGGCCTATCAGTGCAGTCTAGACATCATGAAATGCAATCATTTTTTTACTTTGGGTTTGGTAAGTGGCTCGGAGTCTGGGGTAGAGTAGTTGCTCTAATCCTGACCCAGGCCACTCCTACCTTACTGGTCCTTGTGGATGATGGTTGATGGCTAGCCACTGCTTCCCCTGCAGACACCGGCTGAGACTTCTTGGATCCGCCTCTGTTGGAGCCGCCCTTGGCCTTAGGGCCCTTAGCCGCAGGGCTGCACGGGCAGAGGGCTGCCCTGGGGGGGGACCAGTGATAAAGGCTGGGAGGACCAATGAGAGCTGTGCTGGGCTGGTCGGGAGGCGGGAGAGCCTGGGTTGTTCAAAGGCAGTGAGCGCCTGCAGCACGGGTCGCTCGACCCCAAACAGGGAAGCAGATCTAACCAATCAGGGGCAGTGGGAGGGTTGGGAGGCGGGAGCGAGCAGGGATGCACTCGGGGAAGGATGAGTGTGCGGGGGCCAAGGGGGAGCTTTTGCCCATGACTATGGGGCCCAAAATGGAGGTAGAGGGCACACCACTCACCTGCCTGGGTTGTTCAAAGGCAGTGAGCGCCTGCAGCACGGGTCGCTCGACCCCAAACAGGGAAGCATATCTAACCAATCAGGGGCGGTGGGAGGGTTGGGAGGCAGGAGCAAGCAGGGACGCACTCGGGGAAGGATGCGTGCGCGGGGGCCAAGGAGGAGCATTTGCTCATGACTATGTGGCCCAAAATGGAGGTAGGGGGCACACCACTCACCTGCCTGGGTTTTTCAAAGGCAGTGAGCGCCTGCAGCACGGGTCGCTCGACCCCAAACAGGGAAGCAGATCTAACCAATCAGGGGCGGTGGGAGGGTTGGGAGGCGGGAGCGAGCAGGGATGCACTCGGGGAAGGATGCGTGCGCGGGGGCCCAGGGGGAGCTTTTGCCCACGACTATGTGGCCCAAAATGGAGGTAGGGGGCACACCACTTACCTGCCTGGGTTGTTCAAAGGCAGTGAGCGCCTGCAGCACGGGTCGCTCGACCCCAAACAGGGAAGCAGATCTAACCAATCAGGGGCGGTGGGAGGGTTGGGAGGCGGGAGCGAGCAGGGATGCACTCCGGGAAGGATGCGTGTACGGGGGCAGAGGGGGAGCATTTGCTCACGACTATGTGGCCCAAAATGGAGGTAGGGGGCACACCACTCACCTGCCTGGGTTTTTCAAAGGCAGTGAGCGCCTGCAGCACGGGTCGCTCGACCCCAAACAGGGAAGCAGATCTAACCAATCAGGGTCGGTGGGAGGGTTGGGAGGCGGGAGCGAGCAGGGATGCACTTGGGGAAGGATGCATGCGTGGGGGCTAAGGGGGAGCTTTTGCCCACGACTATGGGGCCCAAAATGGAGGTGGGGGAACACCACTCACCTGTCTGGGTTGTTCAAAGGCAGTGAGCGCCTGCAGCACGGGTCGCTCGACCCCAAACAGGGAAGCAGATCTAACCAATCAGGGGCGGTGGGAGGGTTGGGAGGCGGGAGCGAGCAGGGACTCACTCAGGGAAGGATGCGTGCGCGGGGGCCAAGGGGGAGCTTTTGCCCATGATTATGTGGCCCAAAATCGAGGTAGGGGGCACATCACTCAACTGCCTGGGTTGTTCAAAGGCCATTAATACATTTAATATCATTAAAAGTCATTAAAAGGGCCATGGCTTCTCAACAGGTCCTAAGAGCTTTGTTCCTGAAATGTGAATTGAGCCAACATCTTCTGAAATGTACATATTTTGGGCACATCAACATAAAATGGGGTAGATCTTCCTCAACATCATGTCCAAAGGTGCGGTACTTGGGTACCCCAGCCACTTCATGTGCGTCTTCGAAGGAAGAACATTGACGCGGATCAGTAACAGTATTCTTCTGTGCTCAGGAGATCTTAACGTGGCTATATCAGCTTTACGCTCTTGGGCATATCAAAAAGCCCTCAGGTCCATCTGCACCACCCTTGACGCGACAATAGGTTTTACCTCAACCTTATAAAGATGTGAGACTTGTCACTGGCCCCAACTCTTCATCAGAGCAGAGCCTTGTTTTAGCCGTAGAAAATGTTTTGTATACTGTAGATGTCACTAACTCACTACCTGCCTCTTTTATGTTGCTGTTTTCCAATGTTTCCAGATGTGCTTTAATAGAAAAACTGCAAGAATCTTTGTTGTTGCCAATATTGATGTACTTTGGACTGCTAGTTCCAATCTTAGCACATCCCCTGGAGTGCACTGGGAAAGCTCACAATTGTACGTAAGAAGTAGTTTTGGGTAGTATCAAGGCCTGCACAGTCATTTGTTCCCCAGATCTCAATATCGCACAAAATGGATATATACACCACCGTCTCCATTACCTCAAGGCACTTGTCCAATCAGTCAGATCTGCCAGAGCGCCTGGAGACCATGAAAATGGCCGCCGTGGGCGGTATAAATCACAGTAACATGGCGCACGCAGATGGCGGTCTGACGGGTCGGTTTGGCGGTGACAGATTTACAGGCCCCTCGGTTTTAAAACCGCAGCGTTTTCCAACACAACCGCGTTGTGTCTGCCTGAATCTGCTTTACCATTTGGGGCTCTCGGGCTCCGGAGCCCGAGAGCCCCAAATGGTAAAGCAGATTCAGGCAGACAACGCAGCATTTAGCATTTCCGCAGCGTTTTCCAACACAACCGCGTTGTGTCTGCCTGAATCTGCTTTACCATTTGGGGCTCTCGGGCTCCCCACGGGGAGCCCGAGAGCCCCAAATGGGAAATCATCTGCAGGTAGAAACACTACGCGGCATGTAAACATAACCGCGTGTGTTTCTGCCTGCTGTGGCTTTCACTTGGAGCACCGGAGACCCAAAGGGATAGCCACAGCAGGCAGAAACACACGCGGTTGTGTTGGAAAAACGCTGTTGTGTTGGAACGCGGTTGTGTTGGAAAACGCTGCGGTTTTAAAACCGCAGCGTTTTCCAACACAATAACGTTGTATTTATGTTTGCGGTCGCTTTAAAAGCGACCGCAAACATAAATACAACGTTTTTAAAGCTGCGGTTTTATTTCTAAGTTTTCCGGGCTCCTCCAGCCCGGAAAACTTAGAAAAAAAAACGCAGCTAGTGCTTATTTTTTGTAAAAAAAATAAATAGCACTTACCGAGATTCAGCTGCAGCTTTCCTGCTCTGGTCTCCGGTCCGCGTCCTCCGAGTCCCAGCACTAATGAAGGGAAAGCCACCCAGCGGTAGACTTTGTTTACTACAGCTGGCTGGCTTTTCCTTCATTAGTGCCTCAAAAGCAAAAGCCAGCACAGGAGGGCCTCCATTTCACAAAATGGCTGCGCCCCTGTGCTTGCTTTTTCGAATGTTGAGCTTAAATAGCTCAAAATTTTACATAGGAAGTTTTAAAACAGAGGATGCTAGTATTTTTTTTTTTATGTGGCCTATCTATTTTTGAAAAAAAAAATTTTACTAGACCATCCCTTTAAGCCACCCTCCTCCGCCACCACGCCCAACCTAAAGTACAATTTTTCACAGCATGTTCCCCGGACAAAGTCGAGAAAAGTTGCCACATGTCGCAGTTCTAAAAATAAAAGCTTGGAATCAAGGTTCAAGTCGAGGGTACACGCGGGTGGACGGAGTCCACCAACTTTTTTCAGATGGTGGACTCTATTCCCCCCAGCTAAAATGAATAACATTGGATGTCCTCTTTAAATGTGTGAATTAAAGCAGACCTCATGGATAGAACGGCAGTGGTTTGCAGGCCGGGCACTTCACCACTGCACTATATAACCTGATATAAAATAATAAAGGTAAAATAAATAATGAAGGTAAAATTCCCATTTTGTTACTGCAAGTTCCAGGGAAAACATTTGTATTGATTCTTGGAGTTTAAAACATGCACGCCTTTTGACATTTTCAAAAACACTATTATAAGACAATATCCTCTCTTGGTTTTGTGTGTGTGTTGATTTTATGCACCGCAAATGCCATTCGTCCTGTAAAATGTGGGCGGGTATGCAAACCCAATTTAATGAAATGGGCATATTTCACCTTGATATGCTAATTTCTGGCAAAGTCACATCCCATTGCGTTTGTTGATGAGTCCCCCCACTTAAATGTTTACACTTGACTGACCCCTGCTTGGAATCAAGATCCTCATCAGACCGTAGATCTATTTAACACTCTGTGCGGGTCAGGGTGGACCTGCAAGGACATCCTGTCTGTGTGTGAGCGAGAGACAGGTTAAACAAAAGCACCTCTCCTCGCTGCAGAAGGCCAGATCGTTCAAGGGAAAGGAAAAATAAAATAGAAAAAGAAACACAGGCCAGTTAGTGTGCAGAGAAGTGATGGGTGGTATTAGAAGAGAGGAGTGTGCATGATGGAGAGGGAAAGAGTGACCAATCAGTGTGAGGTTAAGAAGGCCTGATAGGAACAGTAATAAGAAGTAGGGGTGGAAGATGGAATAAAATGGGGAGATTGTGCATACAAGAAGGGAATAAAGTACAGAGGGAAAGGGTAGGTATGGGAGAAAAATAAAATGGAAGGTGTAAGAGGGAAGGGAATGCCCAAGTGCACGTTCCTCTCCAGGGTTGTCCAAGTTCAGACCTCGACGGCCAGAAACATGTAGAATTTTCAGGATACCCCTCAATAATATTCATGAGATAAATTTACATACAATGATTCTAAATGTATACTCATTTGCTCTCATGAAGGATAGCTTGAAAACCCATCAGGATTCCGGCCCTACAGGCCTGGAGTTCAATAACCCTGCAGTTTATCCGGTGGAATAGTCCAGGGCCATGGTTTCCACATAACTGCACGTTGGGCTTCTGGGATCCCACAAAGGCTCTGAAAAGAATCCAGTTACTTTAAAATCCCCTGAGAAGGATTGCAGAATCTCTGAAAGGCGCCAAAGAAGAGACTCTTCATATGCCAATAAATATGCCCACCATGCAGTGTTTTGTCTATCTCAGCACTTTGCCATTTCTGTCTGTCTTATATGTTTCAATACGGAAAACCTGGTCACCCTGTTCTACAGAGATAGCTAGTGGAGGGGGAGGCAAGGGATTAAAAAGGGAGAGATCTTTAGTTAGGCAGTTAGATGGCTGAGGCAGTGGACGTGCTCATTATATGGAAGGACTGGGCGAAGAAGAGAGACAGAGTAATTGAAATTTAGTCGCAGAGTGCAAGACCCATGTTAATGTGTGGTGAGGCGATTCATCCTTCAGTTAGGTACAATCAGTCAAGCGCAATTAAGTACACCCAAAGGACTGGAAACTGGCGAGGCATCCTAAATGGCACCACAAAGTGGCCCCTGGACGTGGAGGGTTGGCGGCCATCTTGTGGCCTTGTTTTCAATTCAGAATGGCTTTTTAATCAATGTTAATGGAGTGCCTATATAGAAGGTATTGGCACAGTCAAGTCCCGGAAGAAGAATGAATGACTGGAATTAAGGTGATTGTACTCGCTGTGTCTAGTTATGTAACTGGAATAGATGTCGGTTTTAATTGCTTTGCATGAGGCTTAAACGTTAGTCATTTATCAACCAATACACATAGGTAATGCGCCTTGCAACCAGGGTCTGGCACCTGTATCAGGTCATCACCCCAGCAAACATTCAGTGTGCTAGAACTTCAGTTCGTGAGGCAAGGACCTCTCTGTTTTCACTGTCAAAGGAAACCGGTTTTCATCCATGCCATCCTGGAGGTGTGTCAGGCAGTTGTAAATGTTGGTTGTGTAGGTGGCCAGTGATATATCGGCGTCCCCAAAATCAAATCTGGCTTTTAAATATTACGTTATGCCTTGATATTGAGTCATTAAAGCCCAACGTCTGCAATGTGTATGGCAGGGACGTCATTTGCGGGTCGCCAGTGGGTCGCACCTGCGACCCCTGAGCTCTCCCTTGCTACCTCTGTGGTCTCCCTTGCTACACCTAAAAAAACAGAGAAAATATTTTTTTTCAATTTGTGTACATTTTCTTTAAAAATGGAAGCTCCTGGGCTGGGGCCAGCGCCATGTGGCTCTTTGTTTCTGGAAAGGCTGCCTTTCTTGTTCAGGCCTCTTAAAAAAAAGCAGGGGGTTGGTTGCACAAATGTTACACTTCGAGCAGTGACCTTAAATAATATCGAATTGGAATATCTAATCCTTTGTCTTTCTGGAATTCTATACAATAATTGCTAGAATCATCCAAGGTTTATTTCAGGCACACTTCATGGGCTAAGTCACTGATTTAGTCTATTCTTAAACACCTTAAATTCACAATGCAGACAACAAGTTCCAAAAGCATCTAAAGTAGAATACGCATCCATTTCGGACTATGTATTTTGCTTTTCGTAAGTTGCAGTTTTAGCATGTTTTCTTCTGCCATTGTCTCTGTTATGATCATCACAGACATTCCATCTCAGTGTCCTCGGTCACTTGACAAAATCCTTGTGCCTTAAAGCTTTTGTACGTGTAAAAATGTTTGACCATAGTGCCCATTGATTTCATTGTGCCACAATTAATGCTTTTCTGTAATGTGTCTACCTTTCCTATCTCCATGGCATGCTGTTCAAGATGTTTGTTTGCATGTATGAGGTAACGAGTGCCCAGAGTACAGAATGCTATGTTAGTGTGTTGCTTTTCCGGCGCCACTCTAAATTCTTTAATACACAGTTATGAACCCTCCTAATGGTATGTATTTTGCCTGAAAAGTAGATCCACGCAGGCTTGACATGTGGCCAACTTTGCACCAGACCTGAAGATGAACCGGCCTGCTGTTAAATCTCAGTTACCAGTTTAATGGTATCCACTACAGACTAATTTGCTTTCTGACTTTGAGAACATTCAGACATGTAATTGCTCATTTTACTATAGCTGGTAAAATAGTTCTAGCTGGTAAGATAGCTCAGTGGTTTGAGCACTCGTGGCTGCGAGGTGTGTGTGATCGGCAGATTCGAGTTCCGGCAATGCCTACTCATTCTTCTGAAATTGATAAATGAGTAGCAACAGAGGTTGGCTGATATTGTATGTATAGTTGTTCTATAGAAATGCTGTTTAACAACACATAATTATCATTTGGCCTTGTACAACTGCATGCATTCACAGTAATTTGGTAATATGGGTCCATACACACTGACATTAACGATACATATGGTGATCTATTCTTGTATGAAATGTATATTACATTACAGTGATATCGTAACCATATCTTTCGTACTGTACTTAGGAACAATGCTATGTGATGGCACTTCCTGTTTTATCAAGGGGTGAAAGGTCGTGTTCCATCACTTCCTGTGATGTCACTTTGGGGTGTGTTCAAATGACATCACTTCCTGTGATGTCATCAGAGATCAAGGGTCGTGTTATGTCACTTCCGCTACCCCTGGCCTTTTGTTGAAATGACGTTGCTGGTTTATGGCCTCTTGGTGCTTAGGGAACTGTGAGAGATGAGTTGTTGTGGTGTGGGTTTGAGGTTAGTCAGACAAGAGCGAATTGAACAAGGTAGCTGTTGCTCTAGTGTTGAGGCATGCAGAGCCAAACAAAGCGCCCACTTTGTGTGTGGATAAGCTTATTTTTATATACATTTATTTTTGGAGTGGGCCACTGAACATGCATTGTCACGGAAAAGAAACATCTGTCTAATTGCAGTACTTTAAAGACTTTGGTACAATACAAAGTAGTCCTTTCACCCACTTGCCCAGTAGCTACCCCATGCCAATCTCACCCTGGCCATAACATGCAAATACCAAGGACACTCCACACACTGAGCAAGCTCTTCCTAAACTATCCTGCCTATCTGAAAACCATGGTCAAACATGTTGCCCATTCCCAACCCTTCACAGTTGCCTCTCACTTCACGGGGGTCACAGATCTGATGGGAAGTTGCCATATTCCACCACTCTATGCCAGTCCTAGTACATTGGGCCATCCACAACCCTGCTCCCATTCAGCCATTGCCCATTTTCCAACATTCCACAACCAACTTTTCATATCCGGTGCCCATGTCATATTCCAAAATGTTACATTTCTACATTTTCTCCTTAGGTGAGCATTCTTGCCTGCAGTTCACACAATTTCTTTACTGGTGAGAGGCCTAGTAAGAAAGTCAGCCCAGGGATACTCCACAACGGATAGGGCCGCCTTCAGAAGTAGAATCCCCAATGCCTCCCTCAAAGTGCTGGACAAACGGCCCACCTCCAATGCCGCGGAGTAGACTGCTAAGAGCTTGGGCAGTTCCATCATGCATCCATCTGTCCTCGAGGTTTTAGGCTTGCCCAAATTATCAATGCCCAACAGATTTCTGCTTTCATGATAGGCTCAGTACCCAGGACCACCGACTCTTAAGAAAGAACGGGCAAACCACACTTCTTCGGACACTCCGACGCCTGCTTCTTGCACCCCCTCACCTATTCAACATACAGATCATTATCCTATCTAACAGTCACCTGCCGAAGTTGCTAATCTCTATAATAGCTTCTGTATTCACCAAACTTGTGTATAGGTGTGTTATAAATGCCATATCATATCATATCAATCATGCAAACTACCTTCTGGAGTTCACCCCACAATGTGCTGTCTCATGACCTATGTCCCACAGGCAAAATTACAGAGTCCCTCCTGGACAAAGTTTGCTCCCGCCCCTCACACTTCCCCTAAGAGACAATAGCATCTGAAGTCTTCCCGCCTCTCCGGAATCTTAACCTATTTCGCTAAATTATCGAGGCTCCGTACCAGCACTCTACAATTGTCCACAGAGCAATTATGCAGAAGACACGATTAACCACCTTGAAGCCCGTCCATTTCACTCCCTTCCCTTCAGTCAGGTGCTTATTAGACTGAAAATGGGACAACATCTCATTACCCAATGAGAAGCGGAACTCCACATTCTGCGACATCTGATTATTAAAGGCTCACATAGATATCGGGACGCATGCAGAACATCCTTCAAGGGAATGTGCTGAAAGAATCTTATCTAGAGTTTCTGATTTCAAGAATCTCCTTATGCCCCACTACCATGTAATACCTAATCAATTCTGGAGTATGTACCATATACCCCTAAATAAAAGGAGAATCTCCTCTCTAGCACATATTGTGAACTCTAAACCTCCAAGAAAAGCTCCAGTATGTCTTTATGCTAGAATTTAGAGGGAGCCCATGGCTGAAGCATGCCAACAGTCTGGGTGTCCAAAGCACAATTGAAATCCCCATCCAAATACCCCAGTGATCCCAATAACATCTGAGAATCCTTCCAGCACCCTCACTGATATTTCAGGCATATGTACATACAGCAGAGTCTTGATTCCCTAAAAACATCCCAATGTCTGTCCCGAGGATCAGGGAAGAGCTTTGCAAGCCAGAAAGGATCGGCTGAAAAATGGCAATAAACAATAGAATGTCCCTGTGCCAAGAAAAATTATTTGTTTCATGCTTATCAGATCAAATTGAAAAAATAGGTGAGTCACAGGTTCCAAATGTAGACACTATTACCCTGTGCCTATCAATTCAACACTAAGGTTGCGATTCTGGATACGAGTTCTTCACTATTGTACAGAGAGTTACATACAACACAATCTGAAATTATATTAATTAGGGAAACACAATACAGTTGCTATCTCTTGGTGCATTTATTGTTCGAACAGTGTTATCACCTTTTGCCCAGATAAAAACCAGCGGAAGAATGTCCCTGCCAGTGTCAGTGCCAACGTGTATTTCACCCAAAGGTCTTTTTTCAAGGCATGCAATTGTTACATTGGGCAATAGTCAATTAGTATCTCGATATGTTGTATTCGTTATGCCCATATGTTGAATTCATGTGGATATTCCTTTTGTTATTATGTTTCTTGTTTACATAGACATGCAATTACATCAATACTGTTTGTTCATATGCTGACGAGTGTTTCATCCAAAGGGCTTTTTCAAGGCATGCAATCATTACATTGGCCAATTCCCATTGATTTGCAGTTAGGATCATTTTAACCCCAATAGCAAAACAGAAAAATAAGTTTAAGTCATGCAGACATGTATATATAAATTAGGTTAGGTCATGTGAGCAATATGACATATAAAATAAATCTAAATCAAATGCACATAGAGATAAAGACTTAAAGAAATAAAAAAAGGAAAAGAAATCCAGAAAATTATAAGAGGTATTTGTTAGTAAACAGGTCATAAGTAAAAGTGATTTACAAACGAAATTTCAGAATATATTAAGATCGCTATTATGTAGGGATTCTATAATTCCAAGCTTTTTATGTGATATCTGCCCTCGCTCCCAACTGTCGGGCAGCTGCTACAGGACCCTTGACTTCATTCTTCAGGACATCGACCTTGATCCGCAGTTTCACTAGTCCGTCCTCAGCTTCAGTTACTCCATCTGCTGCTTTCCTCAGATTCCTTCTCAACAGGTTAACATTGGAGATGATATTCTCAATTCTTCCTTCCATAGATCACTGCAAGTCATGACACTAATCAGGGAGATGCCGTCCCCACTGGCGTCTCCTGTCTGCATCTCTTCCAGAGTA
The DNA here is from genome assembly GCF_040938575.1 of Ambystoma mexicanum. Taxonomy (NCBI): domain Eukaryota; kingdom Metazoa; phylum Chordata; class Amphibia; order Caudata; family Ambystomatidae; genus Ambystoma; species Ambystoma mexicanum. The sequence goes on from NC_090931.1 coordinate 832,356,597, forward strand.
AAAGGATAAGGGCTGCACACGTGCGTCTCTAGTCGTACACTTACTTTTATGTTCCAGACTGAGCAATGTGGCCAATCTTAGACTGATCTGTTTTAGTCCCAATGGGTTGTACTTAGCTACCGTCATCACAGCTTCCTCAGGTCCATCCCTGTTTCAAATTTGCAGCATAAAATAGACCTCCAGCCTCTGCATGAATACATGCACTGCTCACATGGCACCCAAGGGCATGATACCCTAAGTCTGCTCACATAGCACCCAAGGGCATGATACCCTAAGCCTGCTCACATGGCACCCAAGGGCATGATGCCCTAGGCCTTAGTCTAACAGCCTTTCACCGAACACGTGTACACAGATGTGCCTGTCAGTCAGTATCATTCTCTCGGATGCCCACATCATAACTGTGCACTACAAAGGTCCTGTCTAACAAGCAGCCAATCAGGCCCTGCTGCCCGTGGCAAAGACTTCATCCATCGACTGCCAAGCACCTCAATCCAGCGACACCAGCGATTGTTCTGATTAGTCACATGGTCTCAGTGAGCACAGGGAGGGATTCCAGACACAGGCACCCCCCTACACTTCTCTCCATGTTGATAGTTCTCCCAGGGGTCTCTACTCAACCAACAGTGGGTGATCATTCAAGATGGCTATCTGCCTCATCCTCCATGGAGGCAAGCATCAGGTACACCTCCACTAGGGATCTAAGCCCCGGCTGAGCAATGCAACCACTTTCATATTGACCAGCCCCTCATAGTGCTATTAAGGGCTCATGACCTCAGATCCAGCAAGCCACCAACAAAACAGTGCCACAATTCAACAGCAGTCCTCTGATCCCATTGCCCAATGGCACCAATATCTTCACAGTGGGGTGCTTTCCATGTTATGCTATGCCTGAATGGGAGGGAGCACCTTCTCTGCTCAAGCTGTCAATGATGGCAGGTGTACCTGCTACAGCCGTGGGGCAATGAAGCCCAGCAAAGTAAAACAGCGCCCCCAGTAGCTCTCTCCGTTCAGAGCATGCTCTGCACTTCTCCAAATTTAAGGATTTTCAGAAGTATGTAATGGTTGGGTAGCCAGAACGCCAAAGCATCACATCCTTCCAACAGCTTGAAAAGTCACACATCTCCCTGTGTAGGCAAGCGTCTAGGTGTTTAGTGGAAGTGTGGTGTCTCGGCCGTTCCTCTCGCCCCAAGCTCGACTACACAATCCTGAAACGTATGCGGTTTACAGTACATGCAGGAAACAGGAGTTGTTAGCAAGTATACCTTGGGTCTAAGAATCTGTTTCTGACCCGCCTGCAGGTGGAATCTCGGTAACACAATTATTTTTTTGATACATACGATATGGATACGGTGTTGGTAGACAGTGAGTTTGTATATTCATGATATGAGTCGTGAATTGATCTTTAGTAAGCTGGTTTAAGAAGGTGTTCAATGTCATTTTTATTCGTTGGTAGTGGCATTACAACAGTTGCAGCTAGTGCTCAATTTCAAATTGAATTTGAAGGCCAGTAAACTTTACCTGGTCGAGATATTCCCCCATTTCCTGTTGCGATACCTGAACCTGCAAGGATTATAGCAGGCTGTAGCAATTGCAAAATTCTTCGACAGTGTTGGTGTCTCCGTATTTCGCCTCCCCTTGAGTGTCCCTGATGGACAGAACCGACCCCTCTGTGTTTCCAATCTAACCGTCCTCGCTAGTATATTACCCGGGTGCTGTCCTTCCCCATATTGGCGCACTGCTGTCTTACCCCGGAGGAACTTCACTTCTCTCTGAGCCAGTTCCTTGAACACTCGGAGTCGTTTCTTAATCTCAGCGTGTTCGGCTATGTTTGTCCCTGTTGTTTCTGTTTGTAGCTGTTGTATTTGAACCTCGGTCTCCGCTAGCTGTTGCCTAATTTGTTTTAGCATTCCTGGGTTCTCTAGAGATACTTTATCCCCTGATTACACATTTTAAGCATTCCCGTATGGTTGTGTGCGTGCGTACCCATCGACTCTTTTAGTTCAAAGTAACTATCAATAACAGTGGACAGCACATCCTGGAACGCCCCGCCTGTCAAACTTTCGCTCTTAAACACCCAATTTGGTCTCCCCGCTATTCTGTCGGGTAGTGCGAGGCTTAGAAGTACTGGGGTGTGATCTCATAATGTGCGTGCTAGTGTGGCGATGTTAGCTGCCCCACCTGTTGGTGTTTTGAAATCCAGGAAATAGTTCAGTCTGGAGGGCGAATTGTGCCCCGAGGACTGGAATGGTACCCTCCTCCCTCGGGGTGTCTTAGTCTCCAAATGGTGTGCAATTCCCATGTCCAACACATGTCTTGCAACTTATTTGTCATGTTAGATACTGGTCGGTGGATCCCACCTGATCTGTCCTGGTTGGGAACCATCACTGCATTGAAATCCCCGGCCCACATAATCTCCCCAGGGTGGGCTGCCTCTAGTTGCCTAGCAATCCACCCCAGGATTTCTACCGAGTCCTGGTTTTACCCATAAATATTGATCAGGGTGTACACCTGGCCCTGTATTGTCCCTCGCACCATTACAGACGGCCCTTCGTGACCTCTACTGTGGGCGATTAGTCGAATCCCCACTGTGTTCTACAGCTTTATACCCACCAAGGAGTATGTGGAGTAAGAGGAAAAATAGCGATGACAGACCCATCTTTGCCTGAACCCTGCCTCCTTACCAGGGGTTAGGTGAGTCTCTTGGAGAAATACTATGTCCACATGGTGCAGCTTTACGACATTTGGACGGGCAGTTCCGACCCCTAACATTCCATGTCATGCTTTTTAGTGAGTCTGCCATTGCGTGGCAACAAGTCTTTGGACATCTCGACCATTCTCAATTCGTAACCAGTATCAAGAGTCCCCCTTTGTGACCAATATGGATTTGTAGCCCCAGCAACCACTGCAACTGATTCCCAACTCCTGCCGCCCCCACCAGCAACCCCAACCTGCCAGTTACCTTCCTCCCATTTCCCTTCCACAACAAACATATGCTTTTGCGTGATGGGCACTGGAAGAGCCAGCCACCCTAGCAGCCCAGTTTATCTTATTGTGCCTAGTCTGCCAATTCTCGGGCTAGTTGGTTGTCCTCATTGTATCTGTTGTAAGTGATTTTGTGCCCTTCGGTGGGTCTTCACCACAACTGTTGTTTTCCCCTCGTCGTGCTGGTTTGGGTAGGAGCTCAAGAACCTGTTAGCTTCTGCCGGGGAGTGGAAAAACTGTGCTCAGCCATTGTGTTTCATCCTTAATTTAGCTGGAAACATCATTGCATACTTGATTTCCCCTGCACAGAGTCGTTTCTTGACTTTGATGAAGGTTTTTCTCGATGCTTGGACCTTATCTGAAAAGTCCGGAAAGAATCGGATTGTTGCGTCCTGGTGTGTCACAGAACCAAAGTCTCTAGCTCTCCTGAGGGCCCAGTCTTTTTCCCGATAGTTCAACAGGTGAGCTATTATGGGTCACGCCGAGGCTCGCGGCACCAAGCGCCTCCCACTTGGGATGCAGTGGGCCCTCTCCATAATGAACATATCATAGAAGCCATCACGACCGAGGGTCTCTGTCAGCAGATTTTCTAGCAATGACTCCATGTTGTGCTGGTCTCCGGCTTCAGGTACCCCGATAATCCTCAGATTATTCCTGCCGGAGCGGGATTCCAGGTCATCTTGCTTTTCTGAGAGTTCCCTGAGGGCTGTCTTGACCAGGGCCATGTCCCTTGTGATGGTGCGAGATTCATCCTCTACTGTGGACACCCTGCCCTCCACCTTGTCCAGGCAGTGCCCGTGTTTGTCCAGGTGAATGTGCATGTGATCGAACTTACAAGTTAATGTGTCCAATTTCCCATCCAGGTACGGTATGCTCGCTTGCACTTGCCCCAGCATGTTATTGATGTCAATTAGTGCCCCACTCGGATCCATCGAATGGGACAGGGTGTTGTCTGTTTGAGGGTTCTCAACTGTGGGTAGTTGCTTGGATGTGGCCGGTTGTTCAAAGTGTAGTTTTGATTGATGCTTGCTGGATTTTGAGGATTTTGACATGGTGATGCCGGTAAACGTGGTGTGTCACTCACAGTTCTCTGATGGCTCTTTGATTCTTGTTAAGCATGTCCCACCTTTCATGGTAGCGTTGCCCCCTCTTTTCTGCAGAGTGTCCGCCTGCAGGGTGCAGGGGATCTTCCCCTTCTGGGTATTAAAGTGCCTACAAGCAGTTACCCTGTTATCTTGCATGGTCGGATACAGGTTGGTTTTCTACTGCATTTACTAAGGGTTGTCGCTTTATGTGGTGTAGGCTGTGCTGGGATATGGCCCCCATCATCTGACGATTCTGTGCCTGAGGTATTCTTTGTTGCAACCCTAGAAGTGGTGGCGCTCTTCCTGGGGAGCGGTTGTCTGGGGGATTTTGCCCTTCCTGGGATCGCTTGTGGTTACTCCTATTCAACCGCCAGTGGGTCAGAGGGGGGGAGCTTGAGGCTGCGGTGCACAGCTTTGTCAGCTCCCAGATCCTGTGGTTGCAGGTCAGCTAGGGCTGACCCCTGCCCCACGCAGTTCCCGCAAGTGGGAGGGCCCGAGGAATCAGCCGGCGCTCGGCCTCGGTCAATGTCTCCCCCGCTTGCAGTCCCAACTGTTCTCCTTACCGCGGGTCAGGTTAGACATAGTGTTGAATGTCCTTGCTCAGTCCTGGCACTGTTTCTAGCCTTTGGTGTGTTACTCCTCTGGGTGCATTGCGACCTCAATGGCCACCTCCTGCCTCAGGCCGATGGTGGCCCGATTGGTCCCCTTGTCAACAGCAAGGTCCTGTGGATTTTAGTCGTACCTCAGGTCTGGAGGGGGAGGAGGGCAGGAGACGACTTTCCGCCAGCCCCAATGTAGAGGCACAGAGCTCTTGCAGCTCCCCGAACATGCGGCCCATTGGAGCCATTCCCCGCTCTGCATTGTTTTTACAGGTGGGAGGGGGAGAGCAGGCAGCGGGAGCTTGGCTGTGGCTACGTTGGGTTTGTCCCTCTTGCCCATGATCCTGGCTACTCTCCTCACCGCGCACCTGATCCGTCCCGACATTGATTAACTCTTTATAGTCTGGGCATTTTTTGGGTCCCTGAGTGAGTGTGCATATCATGCA